>NC_092243.1:14085983-14362365 GCF_036320965.1 Panulirus ornatus | reverse complement strand
TATATAGTTTCTCGTGTGAATCCCCATATATGATGAATCATTTTTGTTCACCAACCCTACATGACATTATCAGATTACACGGTAAAGCTACTGTTTTCATTACGTATCCTTCATAGTCAATTGTACACACCAGCTGCGGGGTGGTAATCTGATATTAGTGGTGAGTCTTTAGGGTGGCACCTCTGGGAGCGGGACGTCTGGTCCAATCATGGCTGTGGAGGGTGGTATGGGCGGCGCCCCTAGTGTTCAGGTGTCCTGGGTATTCCTGCTGGTAGTGTTTGCTTAGCTGAGCCCGAGAGAGAGAGAGAGAGAGAGAGAGAGAGAGAGAGAGAGAGAGAGAGAGAGAGAGAGAGAGACACGTCGTAGTCCCCCAGAGCTACTTTTCATTTCGGGTCACGTCAACTGTTCTGTATATTTAACCCCCCTTCACTGTATCAGAGCCTGATATTATCTTGCCTTCACCATATTCCGGTCAACTGTCCTTACGTTAACACTTAGACTCCTGTTTTAACTTTAGTTAGTTATTGGCATACTGCCGAAGTCTAACAGTCATAGTTAAATAAAGAAGCTCAAGATGTCTTTTCTCTAGAATTAACACGATCGTAAGTTAGGAAGTAGTTAATATAGCAGTGATTCAAGGTGGTGAAATATGTCGACTTTGGAAAATTTAAATCTTGAAAATCCTTCTTCTCTTAATTGTAATCTCTCCCTCTCTCTCTTGCGTTCATCAAGATTTATATAGATCTAATTCTGTGCCAGTGTAATGTTTCTGAATAATTTGTATTACACCATTCTCATTAGGAGAGACCCAATTAACCGAAGTGAAAAGCTAATGAACCGGAGCAGGTGAATTCAGTGTGTCATTGCCACTGTATAACATATCCTTTCACGTATAAGAAAACGTACACATTGTACTATATTGGGATAGGCTCTCATGAATTTGAAAAGAAAAAAAGAAATTCCAAAACATACCCAAAAGCAAGAGGGGAAAGAAGAAACGAATTCTCATTTGATCCTTACAAGCGAAAGACGAGGACAACGATATGATAGCAACACAAGAACGACATCATAGGAAAGGCCGCAATACTAGCATTGCAATACAAGTAGAAACGACACAGTAAAACCTCAAAAAGAAAAAAGAAAACGACAGTAAAAGAAATGGGAATGACTTAATCGCAACTCAAGAAAGACATCTGCAACACATCACAGGAAGATGGGGAACAACACAGAAATAAACAAAGAATTCATAATCACCCGGTATGATCACAAAGAAAACTGGAAGACAAACACTTAGGAACACAAACAATACACGGAAAATGACAAGACAGAAAATTACTTCAACACAAGAATAGCAGCGAGGCATGAGTGAAGGCGAGACACAGAAGTGAGAAGCAACAATAGAAATATCTAGTCCCAAGCGAATGAAACCAAAGGATGCCTACAACACAAGAGATAAAACATCTCAGATATAAGAAGACAGATTAACATGTAGACAAGCACGACAAACGAAGGATAATGATAGCTGAACAGGGAATAAGGAAATCCAAAAATGACAGGAACTTACACTGAAACACAGCGAGACAGAAATGACTGCAGCAACACCCGACCGAAAGCAACACCAGAATGAGAGCAAACACTTAGTTGACGGTTTAATAGTGGATGAAGGCGCAGGAATGACATGAATACGTGAGCACCAGCCACCTAAGTGCATCAGCAACTCAAGAACTACGGCAAGAGAACGACTCAAGAACTACAGCAATAGAACGACTCAAGAACCACAGCAATAGAACGACTCAAGAACTACAGCAATAGAACGACTCAAGAACTACAGCAATAGAACGAATCAAGAACTTCAGCAATAGAACGAATCAAGAACTTCAGCAATAGAACGACTCAAGAACTACAGCAATAGAACAACTCAAGAACTTCAGCAATAGAACGACTCAAGAACTACATCAATAGAACGACTCAAGAACTACAACAATAGAACGACTCAAGAACTACAGCAATAGAACGACTCAAGAACCACAGCAATAGAACGACTCAAGAACTACAGCAATAGAACGACTCAAGAACTACAGCAATAGAACGACTCAAGAACTACAGCAATAGAATGACAGCAGCAACACAATATAGTCCATACGAACATACAAGAACTACAATATATTACGAAAGAGACACACAAGTGTGAGAGCAACAGATATTAACGTTTGCAAACCAAGAAAAAGACGGTTAGCAGAACCCACTTGCAGGAGGATCAACAACACTTGTTAACAACGACAGCGCACAACAGCTGGTGTAACCGTAATGACATTAACAACACACAAAGAAAAACAGCTTAGAAATGACCGCAATACAAGGAAACGATAATCGAGAATTTACGAGAAAAAAAAAAAAGAAGATCATAGATACACTGTTGTGAAAAGATCGGTAAAACAAATGACAGTGCACTGTAAACAAATCTATGAAACAGATGACAGTACATAGGGGAAATACAACTCAAACAGCACATGATGGTTTGCGAGAGGTAACGTCATATCTAAAGAAGCACAAAAGAGCCAACAGCAAAAAAGAGAGAGAGAAAAAAAAAAGACGGTAGCGAGAAGGACGAGAAAGACAAAGAAACAGGTGTAAGAATGAACATATGACACACCAAAACAAGAGATGAAATGGCTGAATGTGAGAGGCAACATGACACAGACAACACAACGGTGATTGAAATAGAAAACAAGAAATCGTAGTTAATATCGTATTGCAACGCACGGAGAGGATCAATGCAACAGGTGTGTGAAGCAACATAATGCAGGCACGGCAGACAACACAAATCAGATGCGTGAAGCATTATAGTACGAGAAAGACACACCACACGTGAAACATTAACGTGAGAAAGAAAGCAACGAAAGATCTTCGCAACGAAAAAAACAAACAAAACAAACAAAACTATAAAGAACAAGAAAACATAGAAAAGAATAGTTGAGAAAAACAACAACAGCAACTACACACACACACACACACACACACACACACACACACAGTCGAACATGTCTTTCTTCAGAAGAAATTCGTCCCCCAGATATCTCAAGGTTAGCACATAATTGCATCCTAAAGAGGCTGATGTACCCCCCCAAGTGTTCACGCCAGCTTGCACCTACATGACTCACTCTGAACCTAACAATATGATGATTTTAATGATGGCGACAAATTTCCTCAGTTCTTTTTAAAAGAACTGCGAATCTCGAAGCGGTGTTGATGAGGTGGCGCACGTCCTAATTGTTAAGGTGATTAGTGACCTAAATCTCTAGAGGTAATTAGCTTCATTACAGCAGAAGTAGAATGAGAAAATAAATCATCTTTGTCAAGTGGATTGCTTGTTCCAACTTTTTCTCAGATTTCCTCGGCAAATATCAGGATGGTCGTTCACTTTCTCTCGTCTTCAACTCGAGTCAGTTTGGATGCTTTAGAGTATTGTATAATACTGTGCTGAGCTTTGTCTTATGCAGGCTGCCGTAAATGTAACTAAGGAGACGTCATAGCATTATGATAATGATAATAATGATAATAATGATCAGGCCCCGATCACACAAAATCTTTTTCACTCCATCTTTCCACCTCCAATTTGGTCTCCCACTTCTCCTCGTTCCCTCCACCTCCGACACATATATCCTCTTGGTCAATCTTTCCTCACTCATTCTCTCCATGTGCCCAAACCATTTCAAAACACCCTCTTCTGCTCTCTCAACCACGCTCTTTTTATTTCCACACATCTCTCTTACCCTTAAGTTACTTACTCGATCAAACCACCTCACACCACACATTGTCCTCAAACATCTCATTTCCAGCACATCGATCCTCCTGCGCACCACTCTATCCATAGCCCACGCCTCGCAACCATACAACATTGTTGGAACCACTATTCCTTCAAACATACCCATTTTTGCTTTCCGAGATAATGTTCTCGACCTCAACACATTCTTCAAGGCTCCCAGGATTTTCGCCCCCTCCCCCACCCTATGATCCACTTCCGCTTCCATGGTTCCATCCGCTGCCAGATCCACTCCCAGATATCTAAAACACTTTACTTCCTCCAGTTTTTCTCCATTCAAACTTACCTCCCAATTGACTTGACCCTCAACCCTACTGTACCTAATAACCTTGCTCTTATTCACATTTACTCTTAACTTTCTTCTTTCACACACTTTACCAAACTCAGTCACCAGCTTCTGCAGTTTCTCACATGAATCAGCCACCAGCGCTGTATCATCAGCGAACAGCAACTGACTCACTTCCCAAGCCATCTCATACACAACAGACTTCATACTTGCCCCTCTCTCCAAAACTCTTGCATTCACCTCCCAACCCCATCCATAAACAAATTAAACAACCATGGAGACATTAATGAGATGACCTCGATTAGAGCTGTAGTTGCTCATGTCGTTTCAGTATAAGAAGATGATGACAATGAAGAAGAAGAAGAAGAAAAAAAAAAACACCTTTGATAAGTGACAATCGTAATTTGAAAACACTATACATTCTACAGTCATACCCAGACAAGCCATTAAACCACCGATTCCTTACAGTTAAACGTCTGATTACTTGACCATGAAAACACTGGCGTTAGTGTATATGAAGATCACTTCCGATACTATGAGCGTACAACGCTGATGCTGTTCATCGTTAAAGGATGGTCCAGTCAGACAGAGAGACGACAGAGTAAACATCACGTCACCCATGGCGTGGCGGTGTTTTGAATCAATCCACGCACCAAATGGAACACTGCTGCAGTAGCTCACCTCGCCTCCACCTCCGCCGCTCAGGCAGTCATTCAGGCGTTAAGACTCTCTCTTATTATTCGCGCACCATCTCGCTGATGTATCACCGTCATTACAGTGTAAAGCATGAGGGATAGCACTCATCATGGAGATCGCATGACGAAGGAATGAGATAGGCCATTTTCAGGCCGGCCTCATGTGACTCGCGCAATAAATAAGATTAATTCTTTTATTAGGGGACGTTGCTCTTGTTGATTCTGGTATTGTTCTCTCTCTCTGTGTGTGCTGCTGCCGCTGCTGGTGCTGGTGTTTTGGCTTCAGCTTCTGTTCTTGGTATTACTGCCGCCAGCACTGCACCGCAGTTATGCTGCTGTTCGTGTGGTCGTCGCCTCAGTTGCTGCAGTTGCTGGCAGTCCTCCTCACTTCTTCCTCCACTCTCACTGTTGGTCGTGTTGTCTGTTGGCTCTGCTGTTCCAATTCCGTTTTTGCTGTTGCTCTTACCCTTACTGCTGCTGCCTATGCTGTTCGCACCGTTTCTGCTGCTGACGTTGATGTTTCTACGGCTATTGCTAATGGTAGGTTCATTTACTCCAGCTTTCCGGAACGCTGCCGCTGTAACTGGTTCTGCTTCTACTGCTGCCGGGATCATTGTTGCCACAACTGATGTTGCTGTTGCTGAGTCTGCTGCCACTCCTGCACATGTCTAACGTCATGGGAAGGGGACATAGACCCAGATGGGTTGCAGGGATGTGGGAGTTGTAGACCTCCTGGTGGTGAATGCTGTTCGCAATCGTTTGGAAAGAATGTCACGATGTCTTAGGTACATCTCGCCTCGGAAATCAGCTCCTGTGACTCTGACAGTGATTCAGTGTAAGGGAAATCTGTGGACCAATTTACCACGTACTGATACGTGATATCAAGCAGGGAATGGACAAAGGGAATTCACATTTAATCTTCATTTCATTTCCCACCACTTTTTCAAAGATTTCTCTCCTGCTCGTCGTCCCCGCCAATGCGCTCATGAAGTTAAACATGGGGAAAAGAAAATTGAAACGAACGATAATATAGATTCAAAACAAGTGAAGGACTAAAAGGATTCTGTGATCAAAGAGAGATAAAGAAATCCGTAATTTAATCAAACACAGTTAGGTAGTTCATAAAGAAAATGTTGAGATCGAATATGTCCAGAAATGTTTACCACAGGAAAGCCAACACATTAGTTTAACCAATATAACTCAGCGAACTTCTATGAAAAGATTGATTTGTATAGATAAATGTGTAAGCGAATACCTAACAACAAATATCTTGAATGGAAGGAAAAGAAGACTAAAAATTTGATGTAAATTTCTTCCTAATCCTAGTTGAATGATGACCTCAAATGTTAACGTGAAGAAATATCAGCTACATGAGTCTGTTAGATGTAAACATACGAAACTGGGGAGGTTCAACAACCAGGAATATCGTTAAATGAGAAGTATCTCATGAAGGCGCGGCGCATGACTTCCAACAATTATCTCCAAGAAATTGATATCGATAGTTTATATCTCCAGCACTCTTAGCGAAAGTGTATGAGGCAGCTAGGATGATCAGATGTTATGAGACACAAATTAAGAGATAAGATTAAAGTAATGGGACAAGATCTCATATGCTCATCTTTGAGTCATCAGTAATGTAATGATTATGTCTCTAACTAACTCAGCGAAGGACGAACAATTGGATCAGATTCTTTAATCCAGATATTGAAGATACTAATGATAAAATGTTTGATATAGATAAATCCAGGACAATTATTTGGATCAGGAAAGAAATTACGTAGAATAAGATCATGCACATTCATAATTATATTAGAAAATTCAAAAAGAAAGAACTATGAAATATAGCAACAGTGCTTCGAATATTAATCCAAAGCAGAGAAAATTGCTTGGCAAACGAATATGAAAATATTAGCAACGGGTCTAAAAGTAAATCTCAACTCTTATTCTCCATTCAAATGCATTAATGGTGGTCTAGTTATCAGAAGAAAAATCTAAACTGGTTTTTCTGTGTAAGATATGCGCACAAAGGCGGATGACAGAGGGTACCTTGGACCTCAGCTCATTGATCTCAGCCCACGTGGATGTTGGTCCATCGATCTCGGCTCATGTGGATGTCGGCCCATCGATCTCGGGCCACGTGGATGTCGGCCCATCGATCTCGGCTCACGTGGATGTCGGCCCATCCATCTCGGCTCACGTGGATGTTGGCCCATCCATCTCGGCTCACGTGGATGTTGGCCCATCGATCTCGGCCCAAGTGGATGTCGGCCCATCGATCTCGGGCCACGTGGATGTCGGCCCATCCATCTCAGGATGTCAATGAGTCGATTTTGGCCCAATCTTGTTATAAATACAATCCTCATCGATGAATAATGATGAGATTATTAATCTGACGACTTACTGAACTTCATGACGCATAGGCACAAAGTTAACACACAAGTGAGATGATTGCTTAGATAGATACCTGCCTATCGACCTGGGCTTACCTTCATCATTGATGATTCTTGATCATTCACATTGGACTGATATTTGAGGTAGTCAGTCGCATCGAAATCAAAAAGGAGATACACATGATGAATATGCATTCAGACTGATGACAAACTTCTCAGATCTATCATGAATGTAAACAACACAGTCCCGTCTGTGTGGGATACCCTGGTGTTGCTACGCCGCACATACGTCCAATCAAAATCAACGTGACTTGCCATCATAAGCCACTGGTATTCAGCATAAGAACTTCCCGTTCCACGATCTTGGTGGCAAGGCTTTTACGTCTGACACCTTCCTTACGTTTGATGCTTGGATATTTAGGAGCCATCTTGGAATCTGAGCAAGGCAAACACCGTGAGATATAGATATGAATTCTCTGTTGCTATTATAAACTCAGCTGGATGAAATCTTCGACAGAAACCCTTCCCGCTGCAAAATACTGCACAGAGTATTCATAAAGTCTCCCTCCGACCATAGCTCTGATTCTTATCTCGTGCATCCAAACCAACAAAAGTATGCTGTCCTTTATAAAGCCACGTATTACAAGTCATCTTTTTTTTTGGGGGCGTTATTCGATACACCTCAGCATATGCACCGTTAATGGTAAGCAGCTCACCCGAGCGATAATCCACTTCAGTTCGAGTTGGCCAACTTATCCTACTTCACGCTGCTGATGCCATCGGGTATCCTAAGCTTGCTGATGTATGCTCTTCTTTAGAACTTTGGACGCTGTTGAAAGTAGTGGCTGGCGTTCGTGTACGTCACGACGAACAGACTTTCCAACGCTGCTCTGGAAGGCTTGAAGCACATTGGCAACGGTTTCCTGTAAATACAGCGGGACGTCCACTTCCAGAATTGTCCCTTACGCTGCCTCTCTCCAGAACTTTGGGAAACAAGTCACTAATACAAGGTCTGAACGAAGGACCCTTGTCTTTCTGAACAGTTGTCACTGACTTCGTCTCCCTGGGCAGTGTATTAGATCTTCTCTGGTCAAGAGTAGATAAGCTAGGTCGATCAGAATATGCTCACATAGAAATTGTTTTTCAATTCGGGAATCATCGTTGCGCTTCACCGCTCTACTCTTTCTATTTCATCAATCTTTAATTTTCAGATTCGGTGACCAACACTGAGCACAAAATTCACAGTAGGTTCGAGCAAATGAATAACAAAGCGCTGGTCATGATTTCCTCATGCTTGAATTTGAGTACCTTGTCTATGAAACCAAGAATTATTATGTTTGCTTTCTTAACGCACTTTTTACTTGGCTTTCCGTCATCATCTGAGACCATTACACTTAAGTTGTTATCCTTATCTACACAAAGCAGCTTAGCAAGGCTCATGATAAGTGTGCTACAGTCATTCTCATTTCCAGTGTGTATATCTCTGGGTGGTGTTACGGGACTCTGCCTGCTCGAGGTTACAACTCGAGGGACAAGTCACCTTAGGCGAGGCTGGATCACTGGATCAACAGTCTCGTCATGGAAGTTCTCGCTGCTCTAGAAGAAGGTGCTCACAGCCTTGAGCTGCAATACCAGGACTCTTTCGTAGAAACTGGTCCCGGGATTATTACAAATGAATAAACAGAATGTACAACTTTGCGCTTATAGATATCCAAAGTCATCTAGCACTCGTCAACTGAGACTAACATTTTGTTAGCTTACAGCTGCAAACGTTCATTCTCTGGTGTAGCTTTATTTTCGAGTCTGTTTATATCTGCTAGATTTGCTATCTCCAAACATCCATATCCGAATAAGATATCAATGATATAAACACCTTTTGGGAAGATACCAGGCCTTAAGACTGATTTTTGCGTCGATCGTTATTATATCTAACTTGTGTATAAACGACTATTGATCAACTGCTCTTTGTTTACGGGCCAGTTAGGCAGTACTCTATCCACACCGTCTGTATCACGTGACTTGACTTTTGATAGTATTCTTTGATGATGGACTTTATCAAAAGTTCTCTGATAACTGAAACAAATAATATTAACCGCTTTATTTCATCCTACTTGTGGATTATTTAGAAGATAAGTTGGTCAGATATGTCTGCCATGATCCTCTGCGTCGAGTCATTCCATTACAGCCTTAGTCTTGGACTAATGGCGCCTATGAGTTTGCCAAGTACGTACTTCATGCTAACTAGGCCATAATATCGGGTCGAGGATTTGATGATACCTTGTTAAATGCTGGTGTTACACTGTCAAACTGCCAATCCTGATTGACCTTCCCTTAAAGAAATGACAGAGAAAAGAGCACTCAAGTACATTCCGATCTCAGTTCTGACTTCTTTTAACTGCACTTGGACGAAACACATCAGTACTGCCCTGGTGTTTCACAGACTCTCATTGGTCTGAACGCTGGCGGTATTTCTTGCTCATTTGTCACTTGTTTCAAAATGTCATCATCCACCATCACTGGGACTGGAGCTGGTGCATGAGATGTCTCCGGAGATGAATACGAAGGAGAAAAATAGTAACGAGAGAGATTTGCAATACTGGAATCGTCAAAATGTCACTGTTTACCCTGAATAATGGACCTTTTGATTAGAAAACGTACCCTTCTGATTTCCTTTCCCATTTTCTACGATATGCACATCATAGTGACGTTTATTTTGACGGGTAGTGTTTATCTTTGCCCAGCACTGACTTAACGTAATTCGTTCTAGCGTGCTGAAGAATACTCTCCCTGAGCTTATGTGCTATATCCTTTGGCAACATGGAATTTTGTTTGTTCCTCATTTTTCGTATGGTTCTAGAAACTGAATCTGTTACGTATTGGTGCATTAGTTCTGTCTATTACTTTAGTTGCCTTACCAAACCTCTTTCAGTATATATCCATATAATATTAATTTACGATTTCTTTACACCTTATTTTGTACGATGAAATACGAATAGGAATACAAGTGTCTGACCTGTGGTAATTTTTTTCGACTCTGTTGTGTTTACCAAACTTTAAGAACAGTGTTAAAAGCTACCTAAGACAACTATGTCAATCACTTGTCCATGAGACTCTCGTTTGTACTGGTGGATAAAATCTAATATATAAGTCGCGAGTTGGTTTCTAGACATATTACATTAAGGTACTATCCAGCAAACGGAGGTACTGGAAGGGAATTCTCTCCACCTTCATACAAATACATTATTACATCACATTTGAATCTTGTCTCGTTCTTTACAAATTTCTGTCTACCTTTGGTTTATGCTCATTGGGATCATTAGATTAATCTCACCTTTATTTTCGAATGTGAGACTAACTCCACTATCAAGGCACTGCCGTGTACTTGTTCCATTTGTCACTGTGAATTCCTGCAATTTCTTGTTTCTGCATCATGTCTACGAAACCTTCTTCTTTTTCTCCTCAAAGATCTGTAAAGATACGGCTGATTCAGGTGTTATAAGAACCCTCCTGCGTTATACCAGGTCATGAAACATGAAAATCAGCAGGATCAGTACCTTTCTGAGGGCCTCAGACCGGCAAATCGAGTACAGTTTAAGTCACTGCTAACCTAGCAATCGGAATGACAGATCAAGGCAGCCCTCTTGACGGTATGAATCACCTCTAGTTGTCCTGTAGTCACAGACGAGGGTGTTTATAGCTCGAGAGATTCTGAAGTTAGGTGTAATATTTTCTGATGCAAAGGCTATCTGTCAAAGGTATAACTATCATATCCATGGGAGTGAGAGGCGGAAGGGATGACGGATGTAGTGAAACCAGATTGCAGTGTGGACGGCATAAGGAAGCATAGACAGATCACAGACCTATTTAGCACAAGACTAAGGTCATATGTAACCTCGTTTCTCGTTCTCGTATTTCGTATAAAGCTACTTTTAGCTTCTTCGCTTTCGCTACGGGTTTTACAGCGCCTGTATTGTCAGGCAACTGGAAAAAATGTTTCTTGCAGTTAACGCTCGTTAATCCACTTCAGCTGTGGATAAGCACAGGATACTGTTAGTGTCCTTCAGCCATGTTCGCTCGCTTCTTTTTCCTGTGTCTTTTTGTTTCTTTCTGTAATTAGGTACATGTTTTTATCTATATTTCTATGCAAAGACTTGGCATCACATTCGTGGTGCCCCATACTTGGACTTTATCGTTTAAATTTTCAATCTTCTGTATGTTGTCAACATTCACAGCTTCATCATTCAGTATGTTCCATTCATTCACTGTTCTTATATCATAAAAGCACTTCGTTACTTCTTTGTTAACCAGTTTCCTGCTTAACTTTATGTTTTTCTCCTCTGATTGTTCGATTCTTGCATCTCTCGATGATATCATCACCCTGTTTTAAAAGCCTAAAGGATGTGATCAGGTCACTCCTTACTCTTCCTTCTCCCATGGTCGTCAAATTCAAGGCCTCTATCGTGTTCTTGTAACTCAGTTTTCTTAATTCTTCTACCATCGTTGTTGCCCTCCTCTAGACCTTTCCTATGAGCTCTTTGTGCTTCTTTAAGTAAGGTGACCAAACTTGCGAAGCATATTCTTGCTTTGGCCTTTGTAGGATGTGAGCAGTTGACTGAATGTTTCCTTATCCTTGTTCGTGAATGTAACGCTACTATTTGCCTGCAGACAGTTTATGTTCTTCACTACTCTCCCACTGTGGGACTTTGACGACAGATTATGGCCGATGTTGACCCTCAGGTTTCCCTTACATGCAGATTCCTGCAGTTTATTCCATGCCAGATTATATCCATACCAAAGTCTTATTTCATTGAGTCCCGTATTCACTGCATAATACTCAGTTGCGTTGAATTTCTTCAGCTATGTATCCAGATGATCAACTCTGGATTTGTCCCATTGTAAGATGATGTGATCATCCTTGCTTCTTGCTTCCCTCATGCCCTTGGCATCATCAGCAAACATGCCTCTGTCCACTCTTTCTGCCAACTCACAGATGCCAGAACCAAGCGGCACGCCACTGGTGTCCTCAACTCCATTTCGAGAAGGTCCCTCCAACATCCATTTCCTTCCGCTAGGATAATCTTGTTTAAGGCTTCCATAATGTTGATCGAACGAGCTGCTTAACGATGGATTCGTCTGATTTCACTCGTAGTAATGGATGTAAACGTGTGGGCAAACGTTTTACCTCCGTAGACGAAGTGCATTTTCTTCATCAGGATTGATATCGTATGGAGTGCTTCGCCAATTACATTAGTTGAAAGCAGTACCATAGATAAGTTTGAGCATCACTTGATAAATATTTCGCTTGAAATCCACGACTGACATTAGCTGCATTTCCTTAGCTACACAATAATGTTGGATGATCCTACCACATTAATCCTCGAGTTTTTTTTATCTCTTTCGTTATCACAAACAGCCTCGTTAGGATCCAGTGGTCTGTTGTTGTTTGAACTTAGTTGTATTGAGTTATTTCCATCAGATGAGTCTCCCTTTATTCCTGCCTGGAGATCCAGCTTCTTTATCAGCCTCCTGTATGCCACAGTTTCAGTTGCTCCCTGACAGTCCAGACAGAGACAAGCCAACAAAACTTCTCTATTGTCTAAAACGAAGCTCTTAGTCTCATAGAAATCTAAGGCTTTCGTTACACATGACCTTCTCTCCTTGAAACAGTGTTAGGTCTCACTCAAGTAGTTTCCACTCTGCAGAAAGTCATCCATATGCTTTCTGATTATCTCTTATAGTGTCTCACAGACCACACTCGTTAGGGAGATCGGTCAGTATTTCGGCGCTTTTTTCCCGGCCTCAATTTCTCGTAGACAGATAGGAGGACATCTGCTCTTTTCCATTCCTTGGTACTTTACCTTTGTCCAGTGACATCTTAAACTACATTGTCAAGCTGTGTATCAAGTGTATCTGCACACAGCTTCAGCACATATGGAGAAATTTGATCAAGGCCAAGAGTTGTAAATGGATCAATTCCCTCTAGTAATCTGTTTGTATCTTCTCCAGACATTTAATCGTTTTCTAATAAATTCTTCTCATTCCGTCTCATTGGCGTTGGGACTACAGTGCCTTTCACTACAGCCCCACACATTATACATCTGTGTGTGTGTGTGTGTGTGTGTGTGTGTGTGTGTGTGTGTGTGTATGTGTGTGTGTGTGTGTGTGTGTGTGTTCGCTTCAGCATAGGCGACTGATTCTTAGAATTACTCTCTGGTATTGGAAGACAATAATATTCTCAAGTGCAGTGTAGCCTCGGGCTATCATCTCATTTATCGTGAAAAAGTCTACACCAGAAACAGATAAACATCAGGCTGGCAGTGATCATCGCATTCACCAAAGTCAGAAAAGAAAATCATATAGATATCTTCCTCCTGGAAACTTTTGATGCTTAAACTCCGATGATGGTATCAGTAGTAGGTAAGTAGGTAGGTTTCTAGAAGTAAGTATGTAAGCAGGCAGTAGCAGGTGGATGGCATCCACCGACCTGGGTATCCGGATGGTTAGTGATGGCGTCGCCAGCATAGTGTTGTCTCTCACGTTCCCCTCCCTGGCCCAGGTAGCTATCCTTTCTCCTCGATACACCTACAGGTGGGTCGCTGGCATCATATCCACAAATCACACTTTTTTCTCCTCCAACATAACACTTGACGATACATGGCTCACACGACCCATTACTTTTCATATTGTTTTCTGTTTCACTTTCTCTGGCTTACACATCAACGCAGCACGTCTACACTTATACTTGTTGGGATACAGCTTCAAACCTGACTCTTTTCCATTACTTATAACTGCAATATTCATGGTCTTGGAGTTGTACACCGTGATGGTGCTTCTCTCTCTCTCTCTCTCTCTCTCTCTCTCTCTCTCTCTCTCTCTCTCTCTCTCTCTCTCTCTCTCTCTCTGTTCTGCAGTAATGATCATGGCTACTGCTAGGGTAAGACTGGCTATGTTGACGATAGGTGGTGAAGTTATACATCTTGTCAACGTATTACAAACATGCTGAGGTCTCTCGTCCATCCTCACACTCAGGTTTAATCATTATGGGAGTCTGATTTTCATAGATCTGTTAGAGAAGTTGCAACATATGAAGTATGTGGTAAAACGTTGATGTTATTCAAATACATCCAAAAGACAGATCTTGATTTGATATTAGATTTTAGAAGTGAGGATGACTTTAGGAATCTGTTGACTGTGTCACTTTTGAGGAGGTACTTTCCCCTGATCATAAATGAGACCAAAAATGTCAGATTTGTTTTTCTCTTTTCCCCAAGTTAGTATTTTGACAGTCAGTCTGTTGAACCCTAGTCTTTGATTTGATCAGACAACATCCTTATCACTATGACATGTTCCTCATACATTACCGTATGACCAAGTACATTTGCGGACGAAAGGTATCTCCCTTACAGCCACAATTTGACTTCGAAGCTTCTGAGGTTAGGCCATCGAAGCAGCAAGAAGGAAGCGCCTTTTTTTGAACGAACAGATATCGCACCATGGTTTACGATGGGGATGGAGAGGCCTGGCGAGGGGGGGTGGGTAATAAGAAGGAAGGTTGTGGGGGGCCGGGGGAGGGGGAGGCCTAGGGAGGGGGGGTGGGTAATAAGAAGGAAGGTTTTGAGGTGAGGGGGGGGTAGAGAGGTGGCGAATGACTGAACTAAATCACCAGTTACTGATAGATCTAAGATTGTGATGGCGATGGTTTACATTATAATTGATGATTAATTTATCAGTGACAATAATCTTAGATGGAGCTTCGTGGTGTAACGTTCCTGACCGTGGCGCATTCACGGGCCGCCCAGAGTGGAGCGCTTAGGTTCGAATTCTGGTAGCAGCAGTCGGTCCACAGTCTGAGACCCAGGAAGACATTTACGTTTAAGGGATGGTCGATAATATGGGTACCTGGCTCAGGCAAGAATATATATATATATATATATATATATATATATATATATATATATATATATATATATATATTTTTTTTTTTTTTTTCTTTTTCTTTTAAACTATTTGCCATTTCCCGCGTTGGCGAGGTAGCGTTAAGAACAGAGGACTGGGCCTTTTTTGGAATATCCTCACCTGGCCCCCTCTGTTCCTTCTTTTGGAAAATTAAAAAAAAAAAACGATAGGGGAGGATTTCCAGCCCCCCGCTCCCTCCCCTTTTAGTCGCCTTCTACGACACGCAGGGAATACATGGGAAGTATTCTTAATCCCCTATCCCCAGGGATATATATATATATATATATATATATATATATATATATATATATATATATATATATATATATATATATATATATATATATACGATAATGAAATGGCCTTGATTAGAGTCTCAGTTGCCCGTACCATCTCAGCTGACTTAAAACAAATATGCACGAACAAGAACATATACCACTGTTGGTTGGTTTAAGGTGTAATTACAGATTAGCCACAATGGTAGTTACCCATGTTCCGCGATGAGCCACGCCACCAACAGGAGAGGGAGGGGCTGTGGTGAGGCGAGACCCCTAACTACAAATCTTTGGCAAAATTCTGATATCTATTTACAGCTGATTACGCAAATATGTTTTTATCTTATTTTGTTTTTATCTTATTTTGTCATTTCCACACGCTTCGCCAAAGCAGCAGGTATTCAGCACATTTAAGCAAGTCTTTCATAAACGTATGATGGTTAATGATGATGAAGGGTCGTGAAAGTTATTCGCTTATATATTGCGTAGTTTTTTTTATCAACAGACTGCAAGTTGACATGATTGAGTTGTCGCATTCTTGTGTTTTGCTGTACAGTGCCAAGGTTTCGCTAATGCATGAACTATACCCAAATTTGAATGAAATCTGTTGAAAATATGACATGACGTTTTGATCCATCCAGGACCTTCGTCTGGTCTGAGGACATGTGAGTGACGAGTGTGAGTGGCGAGTAGCAGGGGAACTATGAGGTGAGGGAAGGGACGTGGAAGGGGCTGAGATAGGGTATGGTGTGTGTGTGTGTGTGTGTGTGTGTGTGTGGGTTGGGGTGGTGCTTGTTCATTTGAAAGACAAGGAAGAGGAAGCATAAGAAACGGGAGCTGCATCGAAGATGTGTGACGTGTTAAGAAAACTAAGGAGAGAGAGAGAGAGAGAGAGAGAGAGAGAGAGAGAGAGAGAGAGAGAGAGAGAGAGAGAGAGAGAGAGAGAGAGAGAGAGTGTAAGGGGTCAGAGTTCATGACACACACCTGGAGAGGGTGTGTCCCAAACGGATCGAACCGTGCTAAGCTTACTTTCATGTATGGGCACACGTGATACTGCATTGATATTTACATAATAGTTAGGTTACACGTTATTCTCTCTATTTCCCAACACCAAGTGTGAGCAGTTACGTTATGACTCCAGTCAATGTAGGACTTTCGATCGCAGCGAGGTGTGTTACACAGACGTCACCATATGAATAAAAAGTATTGTTGGACGTATATACTTAACCCAGCCACGTTAATTAAAACAAAGATAAGTAGTACACAGACTTAATAAAGTTACTGTACTGACTATATAAATCATCATTGTATCTGGTGTCAAGCGTCCGTCAACAATGAACTAGTGATTCGGTGGTCACACTGCAATGGAGCTAGGCTGGTTTGTTGCTGAGCCCTGCCCTGTCACTCAATCAACCACATCAGTTTTGCCCAGACCTTGCGGGAGGCGTGACACGTACGTTATACAGTACAGTTAGTGTGTGACGAATTACTCTAGACGAGACAGTGCACTCGAGCGCAGGTTCGTTAGTAGACAGTGTTATACTAAGACTTTCGTGAAGCTAATAGATTTCAGATTTCTATAACGCGCAACAACCCAGTGTTCGATCGTGTATCTGCGACCTCATCACAGGAAAGTTATAGTGACAAGTGATTAATTTTCAGAAAAAAATATCGAAGGAAATAACATACTTTAGAAATACTAAGAAACCTTTGAGACTATACCGCCAATCATTTTACCGTAAGAAAAGCCAGTGAATAATTTGTGAACTCGCTGACAGACGTAGGAAAAAAGGTAAGTAACTTTTACCTTTTATGCTTGTAGAATAAGAGAACTAATTTCATCATAATGATTGATCTATCAGTTTTTATTAACACATTGCAAACAGTATAGTATGAGCATGACGTGGAAAGAGTGAGGGAGGAAGGGACGATGCGAGGAGTGGTTTACTTCGTCGTGAGCGGCTAAAAGGCGTTGTGTTGCCTCGTGATTGACTTATGCACTTTCGCTCGTTCTTGTTCATTCTCACTTCTCTGGAAGGTTGAAATTGTCAGCAGCTAACATCGGCGTCTCGGCAGAGTGGCATTATATGGTAGACAAAAATGGAATCACATGGTAGACATATGGGAATGTTGGTAGCTGTAGATAGGAAGCGCGGAATGGTTTGCAGATATGGATGGACACGTCTGAGGCGTTGGCGACAGAGTGAGGGAGACACCTTGGTAGGGTTGGTAGTAATGGTTGAACAATTCAGAGGGGTTGGTAGCAGTGGGAGAACAACACTGAAGGGTTGGCATCTGTGAATGAACAACACGAATACATTGTCGTTTAGGTAATCACTTCATCTCAACGGGAATGTTATTGTTTACTTGGTTTTTGTCCCCTGTGTCGTTCAGCAACGATGCATTCCTTGACAGTGTTAGATTATGGAGTGATGCAGCCGCCACACACAGATGTGACTAGTTAGGTTGACTACATGCAATGTACGGAAGAGCAACTTGAAAATTTCATGACCGGCTCAAGTACTCAAATCTAGTTTGTGGATGTCATAGTTTCATATTTACTATCCATAATATTGTTCTTTGAAGTTTTACCCATGATAAGGAAGCACTCTATAGTCACAGTGCGTAAGGTGGATCATATATGTAAGAAAACTCGATGGCAAGATACTTACTGGAAGACAAATGATAAGCGTTTGATCGTGATGTGATCATCTTCATCATGTTCTGTAGTGTCTATACCCTCAAGACTGTTCAGCGTCAACACGCTTTTTCAGAAGCTGACTGAGATATGAGATGCTAGTTGTTCATGTACAGGTCACTGGTGATGGATTCGAGTGAATGAATGGGAGACCATGATGTAAGATGTTGCCTCTTCATCTGATAGTAACGATGAATCATTTACAGTGAATAGGAGGATGGTTGTAGTAACGATGAGTCAAAGAATAGGAGAAAATCGTCTCCATGGTCAGGCTGTTGGCTCTGCTTACCCTAGTTTAGAATATATATATATATATATATATATATATATATATATATATATATATATATATATATATATATATATAAAGAAGACATGCTCGACATGGATTTCCAATTGTCAGTGTGCCATATAAATATATTTCATCAATCTGTTTTGTGGGAATAGGATTGCTTATTTTAATCAAACGAATTACTAATTGAAATCTATAAACCTGCGACATCACTTTTCAGATTGTTTGATATAAACAATGTCTGGGAAAGAGTGAGGGAGGAAGGGAAGACCTGCATGCTGTGTTTGGCTGGCAGGCATTACGACGCTTCGCTCTGAGTGGTTGAAAGGCATTATCTTGTTTCACTCTGATTGGTTGAATGGCATTACGACTCCTCGTTCTGATTGGTTGAAAGGGATTATGATGATGCTTCGCTTTTAATTGGTTGAAAAGATATGTGCCACTTCACTGTGACTGACCTGTACGTCTTCACCTAATCTCTCAAATTCTAAGTTCTTTGAAATTTACAAATATGATTTTGAGGAAAAAACGTAATGCTCAACATTGCATTTATAATTGGCTTCCTCGAGTTAAGATCAAAAGTGTGTGGAGAAGACGACAACTTTGGTCAGGGAATAGTTGACAATACTGGGCAGGGTTGGCAGCAATGGTAATACACTCAGGCAGCAATGGTTAGACACTTCGAAAGAGTTGGCAGAAGTAGGCTAGATAGTTTGTGAGGAGTGGCACACATACACACACACACACACACACACTATATATATATATATATATATATATATATATATATATATATATATATATATATATTGGAAAGGATCAATTTTGCGTGTGGTCAAGATATTCCTATGAGTCCACGGGGAAAATGAAACACGTTAAGTTCCCAAGTGCAACCCAAGACAATAGCATGTTTTTTCAAATGGCGTCCTAGCTTCGTCTCTTCGATGTATATCAACTGACTGTTATATTTCTCTCTTGTGTCTCCCCTGATGATGTAATTATTACACGAAAGTGCACTTGGGAACTTTTTTATCGTGTTTCATTTCCCCCCGTAGACTCATAGAATATATATATATATATATATATATATATATATATATATATATATATATATATATATATATATATATATATATATATGTGTGTGTGTGTGTGTGTGTGTGTGTGTGTACATTCATAGAAGCAAAGACATGGCCCATATATACAAGGTTAAGAAGACAGGGCAACACGAGCGTAGAATTCTCTCCCCGTAAAACACACAAAGTAATCACAGATAGCAATCACATTACATTTTAGAATCATATGATCGTAGAGTTCCATTTTCAGTAGCATCAAAACACAGTCTGGGGTTTCAACGTAGCTGAAGGCGTGACAGTAGGTTCCGCAGTTGTAGGCCAACGGTGAGCCAGATTTTTACATGTATATGAACGATAACCTCGATGGTATCAGTCTGGAAGTGCCTCTGGTGGAAAGAACTGGGTGACTGAAAGATGATTTTGTTTACGGGGTCAGGTATATAACGGTTATACTCGTCCTATATTATATATGCGAGGTTATCATTCATTGTGTAATAATAACATGAATGATTGCTTCTATGATTTCATTATATAAGGAAGAAAAAGAATACCTCATGCTGTTAGTGAGAGATTTGAAGATGAATAAGACTGCTCCTTTAGCAAAACTTCCGAAATGCTAATTATCTGATAACCTAGTTTACTGTTTTGTAAGATATCATTATTCTGTAATTTGTTTATGAAACTAGGATGGATGATCGTACCTAACACTTAATAACAAAGTTATAAACTTGGGGAAACACTTTCATAGTATATGATGAAGGCGTTGCTTCTGGTGGCTACTTCAGTATCATCGTATTTTGGAGAATTGAACGTTTTATTTCAACTTGATGCTATGTTAAATCCCTTATATTTGTCAGTTTTTCATAAGACTGAATGTAGCTGTCGTAAAGGAGCAACCACTTTCTTGTGAGAGCTTGGCGATGATTTTTTAATCGCGATGAGTTTTTAATGAATGTATGATTATGATATATGATGATTTAAAACAGCTGATAGCAATAATCAAGGGAGTTTTGCTCGAGGAAACAAAATAATATTCTTTCGTACACAAAATGTTGTTATTGATCACTCATTTTAGCGTTTTCGGACAATAACGAAAGGGACTTAAAGTATACATACGTTTACCTTTATTGGTGCATGCTCGTATTTACTTTACAGACCTTAACAGCAGTAAGGACGAACCACATTAGAAAATCATGTAGATGTGTTAAACATTTTCTCATCATATCATCTAAGGGCGATGAGTCTGTTCTTTTCCAGGAACCACAGGGGTGAGAGTTATTGTAAAACCCTATATGTTATCACTCTTATAAAGTTTATTGTTTACCGCATTTTTCAAGGCGATCACCACCTGCACACACCCCTCCGCCCATCCCTACCCTAACCGTCGTATTGGTGGACCTATAGTTGAGAGGTGGTATGATGCTTTACTCTGATTGGTTAAAAGACGTTATGACGCTTATTTATGATTGGTTAAAAGACGTTATGACGCTTACTTGTGACTAGTTTGTGGACCTTCATCATTTCTCTCGAATTTTCTATTTCTTCAAAGCTTCAGATATACGTTTAAAAAATAATCAATGCACAGCGCTATGAATAAGACTGGCTGTATCGTTGTGGGACCGAATGACACGAATGCTAATGTATAGCATTGAGGTGAGACAGTTTAGAATAGTCGACAGCAGTGGTCTAGGTAGTCTGGAAGGGTGGGCAACAACAGTCTAGATAGATAGATAGGAAAGGTTTAGCAACACTGGGCTAAATAGTGGTCTTGATAGTTCGGAAGGGTTGGCAACAGTGGTCTAGATAGTGTGGCAGCAGTGGGCTGGAAAGGTAGGTAAGGTTGAGAATAGTGGGATGGAGAGTTCAGAGGCTGTCAGCAGTGGGTAGACAGTTCAAAAGAGTTGGTACCAGTGAGAGGACAGCTTAGAAGTGTCAACAGAACTAGCAGACAAAACGAAACGTTTGGGAGTGGGATGAGGGGTTTACTGCTGGCTAACCACAATTATATATATATATATATATATATATATATATATATATATATATATATATATATATATATATATATATCCTAGCGGTAAGCATTCCCGCCTCTTGCGCTGGGGTCTCGGGTTCGATCCTGGGTGTTGGAGGTTTGTATGTTTTATGAAGGTGCGCGTTCATGTGCACTTTATTCGTATATATATATATATATATATATATATATATATATATATATATATATATATATATATATATATATATTAGAAAGAGAGAGAGAGAGAGAGAGAGAGAGAGAGAGAGAGAGAGAGAGAGAGAGAGAGAGCTTAATTCGAGTGTACAATATGATACGTTAAAGTTGTTTTGTCAGGTGCCAGCATTACTTCTCCATTCAATGAATTACTGTGTCATCCAAAACGCATAACATCCCAGGTTTAGAAAATTCTCAATAAACATGATCCATAACGAATGAAAATGTAAGAGACTACTTAACCGAGAAAGTACCGTGAGAGAAAATGGTATACGCTCGACAACAAAGTAATCCTTAATTTTCTTTTCAGTACCACTAAAATATTTCACAGCGAACATGGCAGAAGTGTAGGACATTGGGTTGCGCACTTAACAGGCTAATGGTGACCTAGATTTTTAAAGTTATATGACAGATGAACTCTGGGATCCGTATTTGATCTAGAGGTCACCATGAATACTTTATAAAGGGTAAAAGGACAGTGGTAGTGCTTGCGAACTGGAGACTGGAGGCTAATAATGTTTACTGGGTCAGGGGCTTTTCTGGCACCCCAAGAGGACAGTTGCCTCAAAGGACGATATGGAAAGAAAGATATCCAGGACAATCGTCACCCCAAACATAACCTTCACACTCATCTCAACCCCAACCTCACCTTCATCCTCACCAAGTCACCACACAGGAATAAGGTGTAAATAACTTATGCTAAACCTATGCTGCCGGGGCTGGACGTGGCCCTGCTGCCGGGGCTGGACTTGGTCCTGCTGCCGACGCTGGACGTGGTCCTGCTGCCGACGCTGGACGTGGTCCTGCTGCCGACGCTGGACGTGGTTCTGTTGCTGGTGCTGGACGTGGTTCTGCTGCCGGTGCTGGACGTGGTCCTGCTGCCGACGCTGGACTTGGTCCTGCTGCTGGTGCTGGACGTGGTTCTGCTGCCGGTGCTGGACTTGGTCCTGCTGCCGACGCTGGACGTGGTCCTGCTGCCGACGCTGGACGTGGTTCTGCTGCTGGTGCTGGACGTGGTTCTGCTGCCGGTGCTGGACTTGGTCCTGCTGCCGACGCTGGACGTGGTTCTGCTGCTGGTGCTGGACGTGGTTCTGCTGCTGGTGCTGGACGTGGTTCTGCTGCCGGTGCTGGACGTGGTCCTGCTGCCGACGCTGGACTTGGTCCTGCTGCCGACGCTGGACGCTGTCCTGCTGCCGACGATGGACGTGGTCCTGCTGCCGACGATGGACGTGGTCCTGCTACCGACGATGGACGTGGTCCTGCTGCCGGAGCTGGACGTGGTCCTGCTGCCGGTGCTGGACGTGGTCCTGCTGCTGACAGTGGACGTGGTCCTGCTGCAGAGACCGGATATGTGGTGGTCAACCTGCTGGTCCCAAGGTTAGTCCTTCTGCAGGGACTTGTGTTCCTCCGGCAGAGACATGGGATGATCAGCCTGATGGTCCCCGGGTTGGTCTTCCTTCACGGACTCGTGTTCCTCCGGCAGAGACATGGGATGATCAGCCTGCTGGTCCCCAGACTCGTGTTTTCACCGTCAGCGAGGACGTGTCTACAACCATCAAGTTGGGAGCAGTGGAGCTGGACAGCACGATCCTCGCCTTCCCCATGGGCACATGATTAGGAAGGAGGTGCATGGTGTTGTTCTCATGCCAGCCGAGCATCAACTCGCCAGTCTGAATGCACAGATTCAACGCCGCCTGACGGAAATTCTCCGATACCTCATGCGCGGGTG
Organism: Panulirus ornatus; assembly: GCF_036320965.1. Lineage (NCBI taxonomy): Eukaryota > Metazoa > Arthropoda > Malacostraca > Decapoda > Palinuridae > Panulirus > Panulirus ornatus. Next base: position 14,338,915 of record NC_092243.1, on the reverse strand, counting down.
CGCTGAGGATCTCGAACGTCTCCCCCCCTGGCGCACACGTCGTTCAGGCATTCGATACTGCGAGGCGCTGGGCCGCCCGGCGTCACCATGTTGGTCAGGATCGAGCCGGCAGCTGGGGCGACCACTGTGTGAGCTAGTATGCTAGACGTCAACTCCTCCAGGCAAAGGACACGGTCTCTGCTCCTCCAAGTTCTCGAGGCACGTAATCCTTGTCCATGCTTGCTCTACCTTAATATTCAACCTCACCCTAAAACCTACTAAGTCGCCACAGCGCCAAAGTGGTACTGGCGCCCTGGAGGACAGCCATCACAGAAGAGTCACTCCGAGGAGCAATGTGTCAAGATAGCACTCCAGGCCAACCCTAACTTAACCTTCGCTTGCATGGAGAAACTCGCAACTATATTCATAAAGTCCCCCTCCACCTCACAGCATAAGATTGGGTAATCCAGGTCAGTGCTAACTTCACCCTCAACCGTACCTGCAAGGGTAAGGTTAATGATTAGGTGGGGCGAGGATTGGCCTGGATTGCTCTGTTTTCATATTGTTTTGCGTGGCAATTTGTTAAGGTTCAGTGGGAAGGTGGAGATTAAGTTAGGATGAGCATTAGTCTGGACTGTTCATGGAAATTACCCTGTGTAGCCGGCTTCTTGGTAAGGTTTATGAATAGCTTAGGACGAGCATTGACCTGGAGTGCTCTCTTTCCATCATATCATGTCTGGCCACACTCTCTGAGGTTGAGAGTCAGCGTGAGGCTAAGTTGAGGATGAGGGTAAGTTTGAAGGTACGTTTTGGGTGAGTGTGTAGGCTTGGTTTGGGTGTTCCCTGGCGAGGATTGCTCTCTTTATGTAGTGTCTTGTGGGGCAATTGTCCTGTCAGGTGACTGTCTCAGGGGCGTATCGATGGTAGCACTTCGGCTTAGCTTATGACTGTACTCTTTTAACAAAGTAGCATGAAACACCTCCTTCTTCAGATGAATCTTATCGGGACCTTCCATTTTACCTAATTCCCTTTCATTCCGTTTTCCTTTATCTCGTACATCTTGGAGATGTGTACTGATGAGTTGCGAAATTTTTACCTCATACTAACAATGGAACTGGAGCTCGAACAAAAGTTCTGGCTTCAATGGTAATTAAAAGGTGAAAAAGACGTCCTTGTAAGATCATTGCCACGCCTCTCCATCGCTTTCGACCATATAGCTTGCTTTTTTTTCGTAAATATTGGACCAACATCCATTGTTGGCTCTTGCTTCCAGCATATGTTTATGATTATTTTAAACTTCCTTTACTATCCTATTTCAAAATGTAGTAGGTTCATGTTGCTACTTGCTTCGACATAATTGGATTTCTCTTAACCTACTCACATTTATGTATTATTATCTATCATGTTGGTTTTTGCTCTCTCTGAGTTTTCCTGCATTGCAGTGGTTCATTATTTTGGCTTGGGTCCCATCGTGTGCTACACAATGGCACACATTGTCTCCTCAACTGCGATGAACGCCTTACAGGTTATGTCCATGTCAATCTGAATTTCGATGTCATCTCAGTTTACGTCAATGTGACGATCACAGAATTTTTTTTTTGAAAATTCGTGCATATTCCTGATTGTGATATTGTTGAAAACTAATTTCACCATTGAGAGCTACCTCAAAGATCATGTGCCGAGGATCACTTTCTCAAAAACTTCCTCCAACCACAACATTTTCGAAGAGATCTTCGTCAGTAACTAGAGCTAACCCTAACACACTCACGTCACTGGAAAGCATCTCGGTGAATTATGTTACAGAACTATCGATATGCAAGTTCAGATAGAGTCCACACTCAGAGCTAGTGGAAAGGGATTCCCCCTCATGTCGTCGGTATGTTAAAAGCACCTACTATGGTCAACTTGTGTTCATTACAGTTTTCTACTAACTGGTCATAAAGGCTTTCCTCTCTATCTGGTGTCCCTGTGGAGAGGTATGTAATCTAATGCTGCTGATGTCGACGTTAACTCAGAACAGGACACCAACGCTTCGCGTGTGCTCTCTCTCTCTATCACCGATAGATAGAGTGAATACAAGAATTACATAATCAGGAAAGAAAATATGTATTTTTGATATCTGATTAATTCAAGATTAACAATTATATGATTTCTCTTAAGATGTGGTATCCTGTACTGCGCATGGAGAACCAGTTAAGTGACGTTGATTCATCCATCATAAAAAAAGAAGAGTTTAAGAAGTGATTCAGGGCAGGTACATTCTGAATCCTCATAGACATAGATGATCTTAATCAAGATCACTCCCTAGGATCAGATCTGCCTGATTTCACCAGTGACGATGATTCGAGACCGTGACACAGGTGAGCTTTTTGATTTCAGATGAAGCAGAGAACATGCTCACTTGAATCGTTGATGCACAACATGATTTGCCAACAAGAACAGTTGAATGTAAAGCGATTACTTAGGCTGAAGACCTGGTGACGAGCACCTCACTCTCAGTCATCGACCGACGGGACTTGCTCCTATGTCGAAAAAATTTTCTACTTTTTTTCAAACATTTCCAAAAGGACGCAGATGTCTGTTGCCGTGTCTGTTGCCATGTGACTTCCCTTGTATGTGCTTGTACTTCTTTCCTCTGTCGAATCTGCCCTGTCTACGTCTCGTCTGTCTCATCTTTGCATCGTCTGTATGCCGTCCTTACCTCGTTTCTACTCGGCCTCTGCTCCATCATTACCCCGTCTAATCCTAGTCTCCTCCCAAACCCTTTTTCTTCACCACCATCCTATCCCTGTCTTGTCTCCCTACCTCATCCCTACCTTGGCATAACCCGAGTATTACCACGCCCCTATTCCACCTCTGTTTCGTGTTTTCCCCCCGTCCCAGCCTCTTTTTCATCCTGTCCTTTTCCTAGACTCTGTCCCATCTTTTTCCTCTCGTCTCTACCTTACTCTCCCTTCGTCTTCTCGATTCCATTGCAGTTCCGTCTTTGCTCCGTATTGGCCTCTCTCTCCCACAAGTCTTCCTCACGTTTGATCCGTCCACTTCCATGCCTTGCACGTCATCGTCCCGACCCCAGCACCCTGGGTCTGGTGAAGGGTCGCTAAGCTCCAGCAGGGACACAAAGAGCAAGTTAAAGGCTTGGGTGGACGCTATTGTGACCAGTCACCATATATCGCCGATAATTTATATCGTGATTCTAGCCATCCACCACATCCTCTGCCGCCCAATACTGAGTCTGAAAGGCCACGAATACTGTGACTTTAAGGATTTATATAAATAAAAAAGACAGTATGGTCGGAAATAGAAAAGACGTTTTCTATATATGACAATAAACTGCCATTAAGGAAAACTATCCACTCAACAATATGGTCTACATTGAGACTGTAGAGGCAACAAGGACATGATGTAGTAGCATGATATTGAGCCAACACATCCAGGGAATATTGATTCATTTCTCGTTTGATCTTATAGTAAACGTTGCTGCTACGTAGACCTCAAACTGCCTCTCATATCATGGTTGAATCGTCTGAAGCCACTCAGTTTTCTGCATTTAACTATGAAATGGTCATTCCTTTTGTGTGATCTAACTGTATCTAGACTGGTCAAGCATAGATCTCAATGTCAGAACATAGGGCTAAAATGGCTCGTATGATATACTGTTTCTCAGTTACTGATAACTGTATTACTGTAAGGGAAACGTCCTCTTCTTGTGTTTCAATTGTATTTTTCCTGACTGATCACTGATTTCAGCGGCAGAGGGCAAGATAGTATGTATATATATATATATATATATATATATATATATATATATATATATATATATATATATATATATATGATTCATGGTGAGGTGGCTGAGGATTGGCGGAATGCGTGCATAGTGCCATTGTACAAAGGCAAAGGGGATAAGAGTGAGTGCTCAAATTACAGAGGTATAAGTCTGTTGAGTATTCTTGGTAAATTATATGGAAGGGTATTGATTGAGAGGGTGAAGGCATGTACAGAGCATCAGATTGGGGAAGAGCAGTGTGGTTTCAGAAGTGGTAGAGGATGTGTGGATCAGGTGTTTGCTTTGAAGAATGTATGTGAGAAATACTTAGAAATGCAAATGGATTTGTATGTAGCATTTATGGATCTGGAGAAGGCGTATGATAGAGATGCTCTGTGGAAGGTTTTAAGAATATATGGTGTGGGAGGCAAGTTGTTAGAAGCAGTGAAAAGTTTTTATCGAGGATGTAAGGCATGTGTACGTGTAGGAAGAGAGGAAAGTGATTGGTTCTCAGTGAATGTAGGTTTGCGGCAGGGGTGTGTGATGTCTCCATGGTTGTTTAATTTGTTTATGGATGGGGTTGTTAGGGAGGTGAATGCAAGAGTTTTGGAGAGAGGGGCAAGTATGCAGTCTGTTGGGGATGAGAGAGCTTGGAAGTGAGTCAGTTGTTGTTCGCTGATGATACAGCGCTGGTGGCTGATTCATGTGAGAAACTGTAGAAGCTGGTGACTGAGTTTGGTAGAGTGTGTGAAAGAAGAAAGTTAAGAGTAAATGTGAATAAGAGCAAGGTTATTAGATACAGTAGGGTTGAGGGTCAAGTCAATTGGGAGGTAAGTTTGAATGGAGAAAAACTGGAGGAAGTAAAGTGTTTTAGATATCTGGGAGTGGATCTGGCAACGGATGGAACCATGGAAGCGGAAGTGAATCATTGGGTGGGGGAGGGGGCGAAAATTCTGGGAACCTTGAAGAATGTGTGGAAGTCGAGAACATTATCTCGGAAAGCAAAAATTGGTATGTTTGAAGGAATAGTGGTTCCAACAATGTTGTATGGCTGCGAGGCGTGGGCTATGGATAGAGTTGTGTGCAGGAGGGTGGATGTGCTGGAAATGAGATATTTTAGGACAATATGTGGTGTGAGGTGGTTTGATCGAGTAAGTAATGTAAGGGTAGAAGAGATGTTTGGAAATAAAAAGAGCGTGGTTGAGAGAGCAGAAGAGGGTGTTTTGAAATGGTTTGGGCACATGGAGAGAATGAGTGAGGAAAGATTGACCAAGAGGATATATGTGTCGGAGGTGGAGGGAACGAGGAGAAGAGGGAGACCAAATTGGAGGTGGAAAGATGGAGTGAAAAAGATTTTGAGTGATCGGTGCCTGGACATTCAGGAGGGTGAAAGGCGGGCAAGGAATAGAGTGAATTGGATCGATGCGGTATACCGGGGTTGACGTGCTGTCAATGGATTGAATCAGGGCATGTGAAGCGTCTGGGGTAAACCATGGAAAGTTGTGTGGGGCCTGGATGTGGAAAGGGAGCTGTGGTTTCGGGCATTATTGCATGACAGCTAGAGACAGAGTGTGAACGAATGGGGCCTTTGTTGTCTTTTCCTAGCGCTACCTCGCACACATGAGGGGGGAGGGGGATGTTATTCCATGTGTGGCGAGGTGGCGATGGTAATGAATAAAGGCAGACAGTGTGAATTATGTGCATGTGTATATATGTATGTGTCTGTGTGTGTATATATATATATATATATGTGTACATCGAGATGTATGGGTATGTATATTTGCGTGTGTGGACGTGTATGTATGTACATGTGTATGGGGATGGGTTGGGCCATTTCTTTCGTCGTTTCCTTGCGCTACCTCGCAAACGCGAGAGACAGCGACAAAGCAAAACAAAAAAAAAAATAATATATATATGTATATATATATATATGTATATATGTATGTATGACTCATGGTGAGGTGCCTGAGGATTGGCGGAATGCGTGCATAGTGCCATTGTACAAAGGCAAAGGGGATAAGAGTGAGTGCTCAGATTACAGAGGTATAAGTCTTTTGAGTATTCCTGGTAAATTATATGGGAGGGTATTGATTGAGAGGGTGAAGGCATGTACAGAGCATCAGATTGGGGAAGAGCAGTGTGGTTTCAGAAGTGGTATAGGATGTGTGGATCAGGTGTTTGCTTTGAAGAATGTATGTGAGAAATACTTAGAAAAGCAAATGGATTTGTATGTAGCATTTATGGATCTGGAGAAGGCATATGATAGAGTTGATAGAGATGCTCTGTGGAAGGTATTAAGAAATTATGGTGTGGGAGGAAAGTTGTTAGAAGCAGTGAAAAGTTTTTATCGAGGATGTAAGGCATGTGTACGGGTAGGAAGAGAGGAAAGTGATTGGTTCTCAGTGAATGTAGATTTGCGGCAGGGGTGTGTGATGTCTCCATGGTTGTTTAATTTGTTTATGGATGGGGTTGTTAGGGAGGTAAATGCAAGAGTTTTGGAAAGAGGGGCAAGTATGAAGTCTGTTGGGGATGAGAGAGCTTGGGAAGTGAGTCAGTTGTTGTTCGCTGATGATACAGCGCTGGTGGCTGATTCATGTGAGAAACTGCAGAAGCTGGTGACTGAGTTTGGTAAAGTGTGTGGAAGAAGAAAGTTAAGAGTAAATGTGAATAAGAGCAAGGTTATTAGGTACAGTAGGGTTGAGGGTCAAGTCAATTGGGAGGTGAGTTTGAATGGAGAAAAACTGGAGGAAGTGAAGTGTTTTAGATATCTGGGAGTGGATCTGGCAGCGGATGGAACCATGGAAGCGGAAGTGGATCATAGGGTGGGGGAGGGGGCGAAAATTCTGGGAGCCTTGAAGAATGTGTGGAAGTCGAGAACATTATCTCGTAAAGCAAAAATGGGTATGTTTGAAGGAATAGTGGTTCCAACAATGTTGTATGGTTGCGAGGCGTGGGCTATGGATAAGAGTTGTGCGCAGGAGGATGGATGTGCTGGAAATGAGATGTTTGAGAACAATGTGTGGTGTGAGGTGGTTTGATCGAGTGAGTAACGTAAGGGTAAGAGAGATGTGTGGAAATAAAAAGAGCGTGGTTGAGAGAGCAGAAGAGGGTGTTTTGAAGTGGTTTGGGCACATGGAGAGAATGAGTGAGGAAAGATTGACCAAGAGGATATATGTGTCGGAGGTGGAGGGAACGAGGAGAAGAGGGAGACCAAATTGGAGGTGGAAAGATGGAGTGAAAAAGATTTTGTGTGATCGGGGCCTGAACATGCAGGAGGGTGAAAGGAGGGCAAGGAATAGAGTGAATTGGAGCGATGTGGTATACCGGGGTTGACGTGCTGTCAGTGGATTGAATCAAGGCATGTGAAGCGTCTGGGGTAAACCATGGAAAGCTGTGTAGGTATGTATATTTGCGTGTGTGGACGTATGTATATACATGTGTGTGGGGGGGGGTTGGGCCATTTCTTTCGTCTGTTTCCTTGCGCTACCTCGCAAACGCGGGAGACAGCGACAAAGTATAATAAATATATATATATATATATATATATATATATATATATATATATATATATATATAGAATGTATTTATAAGTATGAATTATTAGCATTGCAATTTGATGGCTATACCATTTTGTGGCGTTTATTTCTCTGCACATAACAGAACGAGTGTGGATTTCCCTGTCGTTTTAGGTGTCAGAGATGACACCTATACCGAAGAATTTTTCATATACGATTCTCTAAATTGCAACTTAAGGGTTAGGTTTTCTTATATTATTCATTTCTCTCCATGCACTTTATGTTTCAGCTATATTTAACCTGGCCAAAAACGGGTTTCGCAGTTGTAGTGAAGCAAAGTTATCAAATATGGAAAAGTGTTTTTCAGCGTTGATTAATTTGCAAAAAGAATTCAACTCATTTCTGTTCATATCCTCTCAGGGGTGTATCCTCACTATGTGTTATAGTTGTGTCGAGCCTGACCCGACCTGGATAACAGGGAGAACAACACATGGTACATGTCATAGCCAAAGTATTTTTTATTATGGATAGACAACAGTACAGATCAAGGGCTGAATCTGTTTAAGTACTATATAAGGTATTTCACATCTTTTTATTCCAGCTGTGTTAAGTCTCTTCCAGCTTGGGATATCACTGGAAAAATAGAGGGTAAAGATGTTACTTATGCCAAAATATCTTTTGAATTTTGAATAATCAAGTCACTTTAGATTACAATTTTTCTGCATTTACTGTAAGCGACACATCTTTTGCATGAAGTCTGACTGTATTTAGTTTGGCCCACCATGAATTTCACTCCCAAAACAAGGGTCAAAATGGCACTTATAGATTATCGAATTCAAGGTAATTGGTAATTAGAATTGCAGTTCAAGGGGTTGAATCTCATCATAGACACAAAATTCTCTGGATGGCATAACTTGTTTGCGTCCCAATCTGTAAAAGGCAGAATCCAACACGAAATTAATTGATAAATCAGAGAGACAGTATTGAACACATACCAGAGTCATTTTTTTCATAATGGTTGATTAACATTACAAGGCCTGCGTCATCTTCGGACACTCATTTATCCGCATATACTATAAGGAACGTTTTACATTGTGTTCCAGTTACATATAGCCTATCGAAGCTTGTGTTTCACTGGTGAATTAAGGTGGCAAATGGCAACTGTAGCAAATTTCTTTTGTTTTACTGATGAGAAATAATCTTTTTAATTCAAGGGTCGAATCATTTTGGAGCGCCTCTTGCTGTACATGTGCAGAAATGGGTGGCTTAAGTTGATTATCTTCCGAACTACAAAGCTGAGTAATTGTAGCTGAGAAATAGGGTACTATATGTGTTATCTTTGTCTCCCTGTTTTTCCCCTCATATCCATGTCTAGGCCAGGCTACATACAATTGGGACCCGCATGTGGCATATATGCCTTAAAATAACAAATGGTTATCTCTAATTCTTTTATCTATCTATACACTTCTTTATCTGTTAACTCATTTGTCTGATTATTCATAAATTCGATCATTTTCAGACATATTTTGGTGGTTGATTCTGAGCACTTCCTTCCCTCGTCGATATTTTCTACCCCACTCACGCATGTCGCCACCCGGGAAAAAGTAATTGGTTCCTGGGTAGTTTAGAAAAGTAATTGACAAGTTAATTAACTACCTTTACATTTAGAATTCCGTCATAACGGGGAAAAAGAAAATTTGGAAGTTGTTAATGAGAACAAGAAGAAAGCCTCATTTCAACTTTTATCTGTACAGTGAAGCTGTATATCTGGTGAGGGATAATGTAGGTGATTTTGTGAATATCTCAGTACGCCTGTTGGTAGTGACTCGGTCGATGCTTTGTTGACCTGTAAGACCTGGTGTTGGTGATGTGGCTAATACTGTGGTGGCCATAGTATTGTCCATATCATGGTGGTGATGTGGTCAGTGCTGTCATGAGCCTGATGCATTTGATAGTGGTGACATAGCTATTGCTCTGGTAATCCTGGAGAAGCAAGTGATGGTGACCTGACCAGTAAGGTGGTGATCCTAGCACACCTTGTCTTAATGACGTGGTCAGTATTTTGACGATGATGATCCACCTCGTAGTAATGAAGTGGTCACTGGTGTAGTGATCTGGGTTGTACTAGATGATAGCAGTGGTGACCTTTGGAATATCACGAAGATCCCTGGTATAACCTATTGATGGTGATGTGGCCAGAACTGTGGCGCCACAGGTGGTTGTGAGTGTGATGATATTGTGGTGAGTGTGTTGCATCATGTGCCAGGAATTCAGCTAGTACTGGTCTGGTCACCTGGTGTACCGGTTATTGGTGGCTTTAGGTGAGGTGTATAACAAAAGCGTTTGTTCCTTTCATGTTACTTCATCCGGTTCGCTTAAATTCGTCTTAAATATGAGTTAAAAAAGAGAGCAAACAAAAGGCTGATCATAAAACAGACTCTCTTATTGGACTACTTCTAAGAGCAGGAGAGGGACCCTCTGCCTTTTGTTTTTTATGGTAGGGCACGGCAACTGAGGCAATTTCATTAACGCTGTTCATATATATATATATATATATATATATATATATATATATATATATATATATATATATATTTTTTTTTTTTTTTTTTTTTTTTTTTTTTGCTTTGTCGCTGTCTCCCGCGTTTGCGAGGTAGCGCAAGGAAACAGACGAAAGAAATGGCCCAACCCACCCCCATACACATGTATATACATACGTCCACACACGCAAATATACATACCTACACAGCTTTCCATGGTTTACCCCAGACGCTTCACATGTCTTGATTCAATCCACTGACAGCACGTCAACCCCGGTATACCACATCGCTCCAATTCACTCTATTCCTTGCCCTCCTTTCACCCTCCTGCGTGTTCAGGCCCCGATCACACAAAATCCTTTTCACTCCATCTTTCCACCTCCAATTTGGTCTCCCTCTTCTCCTCGTTCCCTCCACCTCCGACACATATATTCTCTTGGTCAATCTTTCCTCACTCATTCTCTCCATGTGCCCAAACCATTTCAAAACACCCTCTTCTGCTCTCTCAACCACGCTCTTTTTATTTCCACACATCTCTCTTACCCTTCCGTTACTTACTCGATCAAACCACCTCACACCACATATTGTCCTCAAACATCTCATTTCCAGCACATCCATCCTCCTGCGCACAACTCTATCCATAGCCCACGTCTCGCAACCATACAACATTGTTGGAACCACTATTCCTTCAAACATACCCATTTTTGCTTTCCGAGATAATGTTCTCGACTTCCACACATTCTTCAAGGCTTCCAGAATCTTCGCCCCCTCCCCCACCCTATGATCCACTTCCGCTTCCATGGTTCCATCCGCTGCCAGATCCACTCCCAGATATCTAAAACCCTTCACTTCCTCCAGTTTTTCTCCATTCAAACTCACCTCCCAATTGACTTGACCCTCAACCCTACTGTACCTAATAACCTTGCTCTTATTCACATTTACTCTTAACTTTCTTCTCTCACACACTTTACCAAACTCAGTCACCAGCTTCTGCAGTTTCTCACATGAATCAGCCACCAGCGCTGTATCATCAGCGAACAACAACTGACTCACTTCCCAAGCTCTCTCATCCCCAACAGACTTTATACTTGCCGCTCTCTCCAAAACTCTTGCATTCACCTCCCTAACAACCCCATCCATAAACAAATTAAACAACCATGGAGACATCACACACCCCTGCCGCAAACCTACATTCACTGAGAACCAATCACTTTCCTCTCTTCCTACACGTACACATGCCTTACATCCTCGATAAAAACTTTTCACTGCTTCTAACAACTTGCCTCCCACACCATATATTCTTTAATACCTTCCACAGAGCATCTCTATCAACTCTATCATATGCCTTCTCCAGATCCATAAATGCTACATACAAATCCATTTGCTTTTCTAAGTATTTCTCACATACATTCTTCAAAGCAAACACCTGATCCACACATCCTCTACCACTTCTGAAACCACACTGCTCTTCCCCAATCTGATGCTCTGTACATATATATATTCCTGTGAGTCCACGGGGAAAATGAAACACGATAAGTTCCCAAGTGCACTTTCGTGTAATAATCACATATATAGGGGAGACACAATAGAGAAATATTTGTCAGTTGATATACAACGAAGAGACGTAGCTAGGACGCCATCTGGTAAAAATGCGATCGTCCAATTCAAAAAATAAAGTTTTCCTCGACAACCTCGCTGAGATCAAACACTGCAGGGACTGGATGTAAATCACCAGAAGCAACATTGCTTCATAGGACTATTTACGCAGATAAAACCAGTGTATTTACGATGGCTCAAAGTATGTTGGTGTGGGCGCTGCCGTAGTTATTAAAGAAAAATATATATATTGCAAATCTATCGGAGTCTTCTGTATTTATTGATGAACTTTACGATATTCATGCTGAACTTAGGTTAAGTGGGCAGTCTCTCCTTTAAAGAAATGTGCAATCTACTTCCAATCCCAGAGTGCACACCAAGCCACATCATGCTATGCTTAAATGCATCTCATAGTTCGAAAAGTCCAAGATTGGACTGTTGTAAGAATCCGGTCAGAGCATGAGACTGGATATATTTGCTAGCGTCCTGTACATGCTGACAACGGTGTTAGTGAAATAGCTCTCGTAGTTAGGAGTAGTGAAATAGCAGATGTAGAGGCTATTGTATATATATTTGGCGGTCTACAAACGATACTAGTTCCTCATTATGATTTTACGAGCAGAAGAAAAGTATGTTGAATTTAAATGGTAAGCTGAATGGTAACTTAACGCTAAAAGATTGATAGACTTCAGAGGATAAAGAAAAGGTGTTGAAGTATGGCATTACTCCTTTGATATGAATCGTTATTTTGAAACAAGTCTTTATCGACTTCATTAATCTATGCTCACTTAATGGAGGCGAGACCTGCCCAAGGTATATGACACTGCAGTTGCAACATTGCCGTGGAACATAAGCTGACGACGGAATGCACAAATTACAGCAGTGTATGAATCAACTATAATCTATATGATAAACAATGGAAAGAGTAAAAGTATTGATGAAAATTTAGAAAAATAATGTCATTGTAGATAGCCCCGTGAAGAATTAAAAGGATGCCAAGACACATTATTCTATAAAGTTTTCACATATCTTTTAAGGAAGCTAGAATATATAACTGTAAATGGTTTTAAGTTTTCTCTTATACTTTTTGCGATAAAAAGCCCTGAATAACATTACGTTCTAGCGCTTTAGAGATTGGACAAAATCAGATCCCAGCTCAGTTTTTAGTGGCAAAGATTACCTCATACCAGTCATTTCCGTAATACACAGACATATTGTGTGACCAACATATACACCAACACTGCCTGTATGCACGGCGAGTTAATCCAGACTCTATAACTCTGCCTGGCAACCAGGGAAAGAAGTCTTTTTTTTGATATCAAAGCGAACATGCTCGTCCGTAACTGTGAGGACTAACACTAGTGTTCGTGGAGAGACGTCCGTGACTGTAGATCACATGGGACACACGCCAATGGATCCGTGCTATTTACGCGCTTTGATCGGGTTGGTTCTGGCGTGGATGATCTGTCACGTGATCACCGGGTACGTAAAAGTAGCGAGATTTCCCACCGCTTGGCATGATTGAACTCTCACCACTCGCCCGCGAGCGGCTCTCCTCCAGCGCTCACTTCCCGCCAACACTCGCCCACAGCGCCTCCATCAACGATCACCGCGGGAGCTTCCTATACACGACACCAGCGTTCACCTTCAGCGATGGACTCGCCTTGATCGCCCTCCTTAGCTCACTCGACATTGTAGCTCAGCGTATCTTCTACACAGCGCTTCAGTGGCTTCCGTTTACCTACGGCTTCTGTCACGGGCTGTCCACATCTCCAGACCACCGTCTACAGACACCTGTCTACGTGTGTTCTTTACAGGAGCTGTTTACGTCACGTCGATGAGTACGAACGGGATTTCTATAAGCCGCTTTCTAAGAACGTGTTCTATGAGAACGACGAAGCGTCTTCAAGTCGCTGTTCAGAGAAGACGCCAAACCGTTATTCGCCAGCACTACGAGCCATCTTCAAGCCACGGCGAGGTGTCAGCAGGTCGTGAAGGATAATAAACCGTCTCACAGATCAGTGCCTGACGACAGACCACGGGGTTTACTCTCCATGGGTTCATCCGGTGTGTGGAGTTACGAGTTACGTTTACCAAGGTAGTGAGGTAAACTCTTAACTGTGTGGTTATCCGTAATGATATCTTATGTATAAGACACCAGTGAAGTTGATAAACTGTTGCCAAGTGTCCTAGTGGTCTAACTTGTACTCTGAATTATCAAGCCTTAACTAGTAAATCAATAATGAACTCGAGCTAGTGCCTGGTATCCTAGAGATCTTGTACTCTCGGTATTTAGTCTTAACTAGTAAGTCACTAGTGTACTTAAACTGTTGCCAAGTGTCCTAGTGATGTCACTTGTGTTCAAGGTATTGACCCTTAACTAGTAGGTCACTAGTGAACTTACACTGCTGCCAAGTGTCATAATCATCTTCCCTGTACTCTGGTATTCACTCCTAACAAGTCACCATGTATCCCCTTTGAACTAGAGTCATGTTTACCATCGATTAATGTTTTGTCTTTCTATCAAGTCTTATAGACCAAACTATTCTTATATGAGATTCTGAGTTTGTGGTGCAAGTTGATATCCTTCTGTAGCTTTTTCATTTTTTTTTCGAAGCGTTGTTACTATATATATATATATATATATATATATATATATATATATATATATATATATATATATATATGTATATATATATATATATGGAAAGAATCACAATTTTGCGTTTGATTAAGTATATTCTCAAGAGTCCACGGGGAAAATGAAACACGATAAGTTCCAAGTGCACTTTCGTGTAATAATCACATCATCAGGATAGATACAAGAGGGAAATATACATTCAGTTGATATACAACGAAGAGACGTAGCTAGGACGCCAAATTAAATGAAATGCGATAAGTTCCCAAGTGCACTTTCGTGTAATAATCACATCATCAGTAGAGACACAAGAGAGAAATATACATTCAGTTGATATACAACGAAGAGATGTAGCTAGGACGCCATTTGGCGTCCTAGCTACGTCTCTTCGTTGTATATAACTGACTGTTATATTTCTCTCTTGTGTCTCCCTGATTATCTGATTATTACACGAAAGTGCACTTGGGTACTTATCGTGTTTCATTTTACACGTGGACTCGTAAGAATATATATATATATATATATATATATATATATATATATATATATATATATATATATATATATATATACACATATATATATACACACGCACACACATATATATGCTGTGAATTTGGGGTTCTATGCATCCGCTAGATCGTTGCCAGATTGTGTAGCCCACAGCCTCCCGTGACTAGGATTGTTGGATCTTTTTCTCTTTCCCAGTAAATGTTTGCGTCAGCGTTTATAAATGAGTAGAATTTTGCACTTTTGAACATTCACACATTTCTACATCGCGCGACGCTTGACCCGGGATTACCCATAGTCGGGAGTCCATAGCGCAGTGTTTGTACTGACTTGATATTGTTTTTATTTTTTTGGTAGACGGATCTTTAACCAGCCAGTTCCTTTCGTGTGTGTGTGTGTGTGACGACCAATACCCCGAGATCTCTCTAATTCCTGGGATTAATCTCTTGCAACCTAGGACCACCAGTTTCCAGCCTCGCTGGCACTTCATCTTGGCCCAGCTTGCGTGTGGCAATAGACTGTGGAAGAGTTGGAGAGATATAGTCTAGCTATCGATCTATATCTCCGACGCGTGTTCCTAAATGGAGCTCTCTCAATGGGGTGGTCACAGCAATAGAGTCTCTATAACTAGTGAACTCCATTGCCGCTTCCTAGTCGTTAGCGCCTCACCCTTAACAGGCCACTACCAGGGGCCAACTCTTGTGCAGTGTTTACAGAGGCCCCTATTGTCTTCATAGATTCCCAGTTAGTGGTGGGAGGTGCTGGAAAAGCTAACTTCTGTGCATATTTCTCTTATTTCATTTCAGGGAGTGTCAGCAAGTGACCTTCTTACTACATGTTGATAGTGAAGGAAGTTGTTAGTTGAATGAAGGAATGGATGGACACACCAAGAGGAAGATGGTAGATCAAAATGCTGATGGCATAGATAGAAGTAAGTAGAGAGGCGGCAGTTAAACGATGGTTCGAATATACACTCACACAGTAGACCCCCCCAAGCATCGCTCACCTTCCAGTGCTGCCTGTCGTACAGGAGTAGGCAGACGAACCCTGCCAAGGCACCCACTCATCGCTACGACAACCCGCCCTCAGGAACTGGTACCTGCCCTTGTAGCTTCCGGAGAACAGCCTAGTCCCGCTCACCACAAGCGTACAACGGGGAACCACCTTCACCAGCTCGATGGCCGACACCAGATGGACAAGGCTAGCCTGATTGTCAGCCTGTGCTCTTGAACCACATCCTGTGAAAGGAGTGGGTCCAGCTTAGGGCTTTTACCGAGTACATCTCTAGGTCCCGGTAAGTTAGCTAAGTTAGCCCTAATCCTCTGAGAGCACTCGCGCTTTTTTGGCACCATGCGCCACGCCAATTTAATGTGGCAGGTGTCGCATGCACAGTGCCTTTGGCGGTGAAATCCAGTACGCCCTGAAGGATTTCCAGGGTGCCATGATAGCTGCACTTGCGTTGGTGTGCAGCTGAAAGTGCGAAATGGACTCCAGAGATTAGCGTAGCGATTATAATAGCCTCTGTGCCTTTAGAAGCCACGATGTCCGGCTTTCTAAAGGACCCCACAATCGGAATGCGAGGTTCACAGGACACCTCGTATCCCCTCTGCCTCAGCCCACCAGTCAAATAGGCACTGATGTTGTCGTGCCTTTTTACCGTCCCACCATGGGTACGTGGGCATACCTGAGTGATATGGCCAAGCGTACCGGGTTTGTGACAGGTGTCACAGAGGCCGTTGTTCTCGGGCCGGCCTCTAGTAGCCACGGTGGGTGTGGGTAAGGCGCCAATCCTCACTTGGACGGCCTTCACATAATCAGACCCGGACAGGAAGCGGTTCCCGCTGTTTACCCATCTACTGACCTGAGGCTCGGTAGTAGATGGAGCGAGACCCGCATCGTCAACGGTGTTGATCAGATTAGCCGTCCATACACGATGGCGTTCGAGCTTATTACCCGCCTGCCGACCAGCAGTACACGCGTGTCCAGTCCAGCGCTGCAGCTTGCTCAGCATTACAGGCTCCTGAATCACCGGGTCAGTCGAGGTGAGCATTTTATCGAACCTGGTTTACTCGAAGTCCACCACCCGCAAGGGTCTCTGTCATAATGCTGATAGCCTGCTGCAGGCCAGTCGGCGTCTTCGCCAACAGAACCAAATCGTCCGCAAATGCCAGTACCGACACCTTTTGGTCGCCGAATCCAATTCCTACCCCAGATTCCTTAACTCTTGCAACTCCCTCGTCAATTACAAGGTTGAAAAGGATTGGTAGTAGCGGACTACCTTCTTCGACCCCACGAGTCATATCTATTCTCTCCGACATCTCGCCGCTGCCTTCAATGTGGGTGAAGGCTCAGTCATATATCGACATGATATATGCCCTGACAAGGGCAGGAATGCCCTTCCGCGTCATGGCCCACTCGATGGTGCTATGATTAACACTATCGAATGCTTTGGTCATGTCGAGGAATGCCAGGCACGCACCGTGGGCGTGTGCCCGCGCACGACCGATGATCGTGTCCAGGATCGTGAGGTTCTCAAGGCATCTGTCCACAGGGACGAATGCCTTTTGAGCTCCATCGATCTGGACGAGGCTCGAGATGCAGCTGCTCAGGATCTTGTGGAGCAGCCGGACTACGGCACAAGAGATCGTAATAGGCCTGTAGTCCTTCTGACTACCTCTGCTTAAGCTCCTGCTTAACGTTCCTACCTACCACTTCTACCCAGTGTTTCTACCAAATGTTCCTTCCTAATGCTCCTACCTACTCCTTCTACCTAGTGTTTTCTACCTGAATTTTCTACCTGAATTCTGCCTGAATTTTTCTTACTTCTACTTCTAGTTATTGTTCCTACCGTTTTGCCATAAGGCATGGCTAGCGCATAGTGCTTACCGAAGGAAAATCTAGAGTTACGAAGGATGAGCTGTGTGAGTTAAGTGTTGTCAAGTGTTACGTATGAGAAGGAGAGATTTCATGTTTGTGGACAGAACACTAGTGATCCACTAGTGCTTGTGAAACAAAAAGAAAAGACAACCACCTGGGTCAGAGGAATGCAACTAGACAACCACCGAATTGCTGGCTCACTACGCAGCCGTCAGAAAACTAATCAAGGCAAAGAACATCTCGGATGAAGATACTAAAGGAATGACTACGGGTAAGGCTAAGGTCATCTCAGTTGAAGATACTAAAAGAATGACTGGGGATCAGATGCAGTGAAAATACTATATGTATTATCGGTGGCAGGACTGGAGACCTTGTTCTCTCGTGACGAATCAACATAATGTATAAAATGAAAAAAAAAAAAGATAAATAAATGTGGATGTCGACATTCCACCTTAACTCGGTGGACAAGGGCTGAGAAATATGTGCGTGACGTTTCAAAGGCTTTATGTACCCGAGCCATCCATCCGTCCCATTAGGCTGGAGATGGCTTAACGCTAATAAATAGCTGGATTACATGACATCTAAACTACTTCCAGATATACTGCAGCCCTCCATCTGTAAGATTATTTTCCTTCTCAGTCGTAAATTCCCCATTCTTACGTGTGTTTCGACTGAGTGGCATGTATTTACTCAATGGGTTCTTTGCCCCCCTAGAATGAAACACCTGAGGCATCACCTGAAATCTGTCGGTAAAAATAGGAAGGAAAAAAAAGATAGTTTCTGAAACTTCCAGGCATTAAGTCAAGAACCATTCGCCTAACACCCGGCGCTCAGTATTTCACAGCCGCTGACACCTGCTGGCACAGTCTCCTCACAAATTTCAGGTCGGGTCTGGAAAATTTAGTTTTCCGCTCAAGTGTGTGAGACTGATGAGCGGGAGTTAGTGTGGTAGTGCCACAGGGACATAACCTCTTGTTTATATCGCACTCTCAAAATATATTTCATTTTTTGGTGGCGTTTTATAGATCTATCCAGATTATGTTTTGCGATTTAGTTACACATCTCTATTTCCCTGAAGTATATCACAGTCTCATCAGGTTCACTTGTCAACCTTCATCTTCTTTTATAGTCTTTTTATATTTTCTTCTCAGGTCTCTATATTCCCTATATCATACCTCATAGTAGCTAACCACAGGCTACAGTTCATAACGTTACAGCAACCATGGGTTACTGATCCTAATACTTCAGCAACCACGGGGCTAACTTGTCCCATATTGTGATGATATTTCGACCTTCAGGGCTGTTCTAAGGGGTCACGGTGACCCATCAGTGCACCATTTATCCGTCGTGTCAATCATCCCAACGACACCTGTACCCAAACGCGATTGCATCGTGGAAAGCGATCTCCTGTAAAGGCTTCTGCAGGTTAAAGGCTTCACGGGCACAAAGAAATATGACCAGCTCGTTTACAAGTTGAAAGAGATGAGAGCTCTCGCGCTTTTACCGACCAGCAGGGCACTGGCAAATCAGATTACGGCCGAGCAGGGAGAAAGAGACTCCAAAAAGCATTGTAAATGAACGAACCAACATTTGATCATGAATATAGTGTATCTAGAAATTTCATTTCTGTTATTGCAAAACAAGAAGTTTTTATTTGGTGAACATATTTCCCCCCCCCGAAAAAAAAAACTGTGTTGTTCTTTGTGGCGGGATGAGATGGTTGCCAAATATAGCTGTTGTGATAGCGAGTTATCATGAAATATTCCTGCACGAAGTGAACATTCAGCATGTCAGCTTGAACTTCTTCCGCACAAGCTGGAGCACACCACTTCTCTGTCCAGTGAGAGCCCTAAATGGGCCACAAAGTACGGAGGACTTGAGTAACTGGGAATTTTGCTCTTGTGTAACCAAACAATAGCTGTAGGCAAAAGTATTTCGCTCGTGTCTAACCAAACAACAGCTGTAGGCAAAAGAATCCATTAATCAGGCTTCACATACAAGGATGACTGTCGTGTATCGAATGACACAACACAGGACAATAAGACAATAACACGACCACCTCCGACTGTCAAGGCATCTTGCATTCCTCATACACAATTTTTGTAAATCCCGCCAAAAAGTCCTGATGCCACTTGATATCGAATCATCGTTCCCAAAGCATTGTTAAACTTTCTTTTTCTTTGGTATGGCAATACTTACTGCTAGACGGCGGTAATCATGACAAACTTTCCTCTCAGATTTTCTGAAGGTAAAACCGTATGGTTATGAACGACATGGGTAACTACGAAGTACGTAATGTAAGGGAAAGACTAAATTCCATGCTCTTCTATGAACTGTATCTTCTTTGAGGGAGGCAAAACATTAAAGATTCGTTGTTTGTACGGGTTCAGAGATGGGATTTCAAATATTCCAAATCTAATGAAACTATGTTCTCAGATGGATTCCGTGAGCATCATCAAGGTACGCTAACAAGAAGAAAGAAAGACACACACACACACACACACACACACACACACACACACACACACACACACACACACACACACACACTGTTTCCCGTGTCAGCGAGCTGGCACAAAAAACAGACTAAGAAACCGTTTTATTCGCTCGCATCAACCCTGTTGAGTATAAAGCACAGAAACCAGAGCCTGCTACATATGATCAGGTTCCGTAGACCTTTCCGTGGTTTCCCACGGCTGCTTCACCTTCACATACCACTGGTTCAGGCTAGTGGCAGCACGTCGCCTTCTATACCACAGTGCTATAATTCTCTCCATCCAGTGCACACCACTCACCTTCCTGCGTGATGACACACTCAACACTTAGATTCTTCTTCACTCCATCCTTCCACCTCCACCTTGCTTCTGCTGGACCCCTACATTTCTGACACATATCACCTCTGTGTTAACCTTTCCTCACTCATTCTTTCCCTACGTCCTAACCAATTCATCACACCCTCCTCTGCTCTCTCAACCACACTGTTTTTATTACCATCACCACACCTCTCTCACTCTGTCATTACTTACTTGGTCAACCCTCCTCGCTCCACATACTGTCCTCAGGTATATAATTTCCAACACATCCTCTCTTTCCCGTGCATTTTCTATTTCTATTTCTCTTCTCTTCTTACATTTTCTAGAGCAAACACCTGATCCTCACATCTTCTCCAACTCCTGAGAACACATTTTACCTCCCTCATCTTACGCTCTGTGTATGTCACCACACTCTCAATCGCCATTCCTCCATATACTTACCGAGTGTACCCAACATACCTGTACCTTTGCAATTCGAACAGACACCTTTGTACCCCTTGCCTTTATGCAGTAGTACTATTCGTTCATTCCACCAATCTTCAGGCACCTAACCATGATCAATACATACAATGAAAATTAACCAACAAATCAGCAGCAAATCAATCCTTTCTTATGAATTTCAACTGCAATACCATCCACTCCAGCCGCCTTGCTACGTTTCCTATGATGCAAGGTTTTTACCACCTCCTTTCTTTTAACAAAACCACTTGTTATGACTCTCTCACTTAGAGTTATTAAGCTTCTTTCTTTGTTCTCTAATTTTCTCATTATTATTCCACGGTCAGGTGGGTGCTCAAACACCATTTGTCCATAGTTATCCATTTATTTCATTCAAGCTTTCGCCTTTACTGAAGTTATCACCAGGAATCTACAAAAAGAGAAAATCCTTCGTCACAAAACTTGGATATGATATGGAAAACGCAAACAAAACATAAAAACATTTGAAAAAAAACCCACTGTACATAGTAAGGGTAAACACTAAAAGCAAAACTATTCACAATATCATGAAGGATAGTATGAGTTACAATCAAAATACAGCATATAGAAACAGAAATATAGAAATACAGTTATAAAACACAGAGGAACAATATTACATGAGGTAAGAATGTAGAACATGCATCTCTAAATGCACTAAGTAGGTCAACCTAGACCGTTACAGCCCGGATGCGAAGCTGAGGTCAGGTTGGGCTCGCCTGATTCTGACCTTCGTAACCTAGGACCGCGTTCCTGCGCATGTTCACGAATGGCGGATTCGGTAGCTTGTGGCGGGTCAATGACATGTCCCATTAGTCTTACGTCCTGTTGGCGGGCCATCAAAGAGCTGTATGGCGGTGGTCATGTTCGTCTGGATGTTGATGACAGGTGTTTCTCTCTAATGTGAATGGCTTCTGATATCCGTAGTCTCCTCCGATCATTGCAACTAGTAATGATTTTGGTGTTATTCACTATCATCTTCCTCGTTAGTCTCGTTCCATCCTTTTGTTCTTGATGTTTGATTCCACTTTCCTGTATGTGGAGCGAGAGGCGGTGGCTCAGGGTGCAGGCTGTATGTCTAATGTAGTTTATGTGGTGGGGCTGACAGTCACCAATATTGCACCGGTACTCATATACCACATCGGTACGATTCAAACTTCCAGAGCAACCCACCATACTGTTGTTCATTACGAGCGAGCATGTTTTCGTATCGTTATAGTATATTTTTTAGACTGATATCCTTGTCTTCAGCCGCTTTGCACTTTCAGGCCACAATGTCTCGCGCGACCTTCTCGTCCTTTCGATATGATGTAGTAAATGTGTTCCTGTAGCAAACGTTAATGCTGTCACATTAAGGTTGTCTGCTTGCCACGAGATGTTGCTCCAGCATGTTGTTCACAATGGCATCAAATTCAGTATTTGACTATCCAGTGTTCATCAACATTTGCCGGACCCGTCAAAGTTCTTGGTGTAGAAGTTGCCTGGTTGAGCACACCGTGATCGCTCTCCTCACGTATGCACGAATGACACTCCTGTTGTGGCACTCACCATTACACCCAGGAGAAGAATCTTACTACCCTAATATGCTCGTCACTCATTTCTATGCATGAGCACGAGACCAACTCTACCCAAAACACTCTGTAACGAACCATCAACCCTTAGATAGAAATACAAAGGTTACCCGTAGCTCACACTTCAGTAGCCTCTAGTTACAGATGCCACCATCACAACAAGTAAAACACTGACAAAATAACCCAACAATAACTAAACGACCAATCTCCTAAACTCAGTCTCCAACTCAATCTCATCCGAAATACATACATCCTTCAGAAGCCATTATACCCCAACTAAACTTACGCTCTGGTTATCATCCATCACTATAACACTATAAACACCATTTTAACGTATCCCATGACCGATCATGCCCACATTGCAACCACCGTAAAGAAGAGAGACACCGAGAAGTTACAAGTCGATTGCCTTGCATTCTCTGCACATAGACGCTCGCTGAAAATCACAACTCTGTATGACCAGAGTGCTGCCAGAGCCTCATAAGGACAGAAGTACTCCTGGGACAGATAGGTAGTAAGGTTATATATACATATCAAGGTCTGAGGAAGTGCTTGTTGCTCTGTAGCCAACATATGACTGGAAGAAGACTGGAGTATAACCAGGCTAAGAGGAGGAATAGAGTGTACCATAACCAACCCCATTGTTGGAGGTAAGCTGCAATACAACCAACACCAGAACTGGAGAAATCCTTGCTCTCTGATAAACTGAATCACAAAACGCGAATCTGAAATGAAAATGTAAATCCGCGCTTACTCCTCAGCACAGTGGAATGATTGCGACGATGAAAAAAAAGGTAAATCAAACATGCAAACGTTGCTTTATATTCCTCAAAATACCATCGTCGATGAAGGCAAGTGTTTGTGTTATTATCAAAATAATTCTATCATCTGTTATTCTCTTGCTGGAACGTAAAGATTTTGCATCATAACAAATGCTAAAGTAACGTTGGGATGAATATTGGTTGGTGGATAACTTCCTTGCAAGATATCAACCAAAACAAATACAAGGGAGTACGTGGTGCCGACCGCATATACCTCGGCCTTGTGGTAGATTAGGAACAGGATCAAACACATCAGGCGTTTACATCAAAGAATTTTATGAAGAGATCTACACATAAACAAGAATATTACACTATGTGGTGGAACTCCTGATGTCCTTCACATCTGAGTTTCGTAATATCATCACTAGACTCCATGTGTTTGAGATGTGACCGAGTTTGGTGCATTGAAAAAAAAAAAAAAGAGAGACTGGGTCAAGCATCACAGTGCCCAGAGAATGCTTACTGTGAACAGCTAAGACGCTCCTGTCTGCAATTTTATCTTCAAGCCAGTAAGGACGTTAGGTCGACCATCTGATGCTCGCCAATAATGTAACCAAATTCCTCAAGGAACGATTGACTTACTGGACTGAAATCTCTCTCTCTCTCTCTCTCTCTCTCTCTCTCTCTCTCTCTCTCTCTCTCTCTCTCTCTCTCTCTCTCTCGGGCGAACAAACAGGCGCACTGCGATGATTATTATATTCGAGTGGTGAAGGCAACGCGAAAGCCGAGGAGTCCTTGTTGTCAGAGCTGCCCGCGCCGTCACCAACACAAAATTATCAAGCATTCAGAATACGACGCTGCAATCCTGATTATGCAGATTGGCAACAAACCGGCAGCGTGTGAGTGATTTTAGAAGATATGAACATTTCCAGTGTCATGCAGATCGACCATTGTGTTTCAGGACAAGTGAGGACAAACGGTCAAGCTCAAGTCTTCCTGGTTTTCCTGTATTTAGTTTGTCTGTAATTCTCTTTCTCAGTAGGAACAAAACTAATGATCACAAGGCGAGGCTGGTCGGGGATTCAGTCGTCCGAGCTCAACTACAGGACCTGTGCACTAGGAACTAACTTTCCACATTATATTCTTTCATTTTCCATGAGCCAGGTCAAGTGTTGTCGACGCTGTAGAGGAGATGTGAGGCAGTGCAAACGATAATATACACCTACTACGTGTCAGATAGTGACCAAAGACGTTACTGATGGAGAGATCACGGGAGATTATATCGTAATCTTTTGTTCGACGTCTCAAAAAACTGATAACATTTTGATGTCAGGAGAAATTCCGAGGATCGGTATCATGAACTCTTTCTCCAGTAAGTTATCCTTTGTTCTCAGGAGGGAGTTGAACTCGTACACTTGTAGTAGTAGTAGTATTGTTAACGTGCGTTCTGATACGCTTACGAAGGATGGACCACACCTAGATGAAATGGGAGCTGCGGGTTTTGGCAAACTTCATTGTTGATATGCTCTTGCATTTTGATTAAAAAAAAAGACTTATCCCAAGTGAGGGAGACTCGTCCTTCTTTGCAGGTACTTTCGAAACAAGTGTCGGTCATATATCATACTATTCTGTGTTAATGGACGAAGACGTAAAAAATCTTAGCATGAAACTACTGTGGAAGAAATTATGATATGATCAGTATATATCTGAATCTTTGTTAGTGACTGATAGAGATTTCCTTAACGTTTTCCGAGTCCAAGGTACATACACTGTATTTACCACTGATGGGCGTTAATGAATTAAGCGGTGGTGTTTAGCTCTTCGTTAAAGCTCATCGTAATCCTTTTATAAATAAGATATCGTAGCCGTTGATAATAACGTCTCCATCTTTGTTGTATTAGAAATAAACTTCATGAGGAACACAGACATCCAAAGATAGACGAAAAACCATCATCAGTTCGTATTAATTTGTAATGGATAGATTCGATCAGTGTGGGAGAGTATGAAATACCAATATTGTTCCAGTATTTCTGATCGCGGGCTCTTAACTATGCTTGCCTGATAGTGCCCTAATGCAAGTAATTAAAAAAAACTTTCCTCGCGTCGAGAACATATTAGATTATATAGATCTGGTTACAAACGAGGATGTGTTAATCATGGCGAAGCTAGAGAAAAGTGAGATACGAATAGCCACAGACTAATTAATTTTTGAGGTGACTTGGAACACTGCATGTAATAATGGTCAACATGAAAGACGTCGAAAAATACCAGATTGTAGACTTGCAGACTTCATTGTTCTTTGCATCGCATTTGACGCAAATCTGTGATAATATCACCAATGAAAATGATATGGACGCAGGTTGGAAAATATCACAACCACTCAAAATAGTAGAGGGAACACTTGTGCCGGTAGATGATCTCATTCCAGAATGAAGACAATTTGATTGAACAGTGAAATAATGAAGTAACTGTTGTCTGCAAAAGTAACACATTAAGAAACTAAGATAGACCACTAACCACCATTATTGAGCAAATTATATCAATTTACGTAGAGAAGCTATGAGACCCATGTGCCAAAGTAAACGTCAGTATGAAGTGCATACTGCCAAAATAGCTAATAATACTCTAAAAAGGTTTTCAGCTCAAATCAAGCGAGTCATTACCTAGCCAATTGGTCCATTGATTGCAGAAAACGGTGACTTGTTCAAGTCAACGAAGCGGTAGCTAAAATCTTTAAAGATTTTCTTTTTACGTCTGTAATTATTCCTGAAGACAGAACTCATATCCCGAGTCCAGTTCCGTTGCTGAGATGGACAAATGTTCTACAACATATTGACGTAAGAGTTTAGATATACCCTCAGCAGTAAGTGGAATATAAGTAAATAAAACAGCAGACACTGATAAGTTTTATCAGAGGACTATGAAAGAGGCGAAATACATGCTAGTTAAGAGCCAAATCACTCTCATTAGGAAGTCACTGGCTTTGGGAAGGGTTCCAGAGGAATGGAAGTTTGATAATTGAACACCGATATGATTGATACCACTACCTGAAACTTTGGTCCAGTTAGATGAACGTGAATAATTGGAACATTTATGGAGACCATCAGCTAGGGACAAAATCATTAACCGTTTAGAGGATCACTTCGTAATAAACGATTCCCATCACTATTGTCAACGAATCTGCTCATCTATGACAAGTCTGCTTGATTCTTTTTTCATTTATAATGTTAGTGTAATCAACATGTATGATGGTAGTAAAACAATGTCATCTGATTAGATTTTCAAAAATCATTAGATAAAGTTCCCATCAAAGATTACCAGCAGAGGTCATCGCATGGCATAGATGGGGCTGTCTGTACTCCGGTGGGTAGGAAATTGGTTGACTGGCCGTGAAGATGGATTATCGATTGACGGTCAAGTCTCAAAATGTCGACCCGTGACAAGTGGTGTGCCACATGGGTCAGTCTTTGGACTGGTTCTCTTTCTCATATATATTATTGATCTTGATAACAATGGGCTGTAATGTAAGACATTAAGATCGCAGACGATACTAATATGGGAGGTAAATATATGATTGAAAATGAACTTTTGCAACTTCAAATTGACATAGGAAAACTGATGAACCTGAGCTCATAGGTGGCAAATTGAATTTCTGTCAATATGTACCAAGTTTTACATATCGGCAGTAAGGACAAATAGGCAAGCTACAGTATGAGTTTTGCTCAGCTGCAAAAGGTATATGAGGCGTTGGGTGTAATAATCTCTGGTAACTTGAAGTTAAGTAAGCAATGCAGAGGAACAGTAAAAATTGCGAACAAAATTGTTAAAAACATTCGTAGGGCTTGCAGATTCAAGGCTAGGGAAATCTCCCTCCCTCCGCACACACACACACACACACACACACACACACACACACACACACACACACACACACACACACACAGACACTAGTGGCATAATGATATTCAGAATTGTATGAAATATCGGTGTCAATAAATATTTTCACATAAGCTTTAAAACTTCTGTTTACAAAACTGGCAGGTTGAGCGACAGAGCACGTCTGTGCTTTCATACATCTATAGAACTGACATATTGCGCCTCCTGGCGCTGTTAGGGTTGGTCTCTAAATGGTCAGTTAACCGTAAAAAAGCTCGGTACAATAGTTTCTGGTGAGCAGTAACAGCCCGGAAACTCGGTTCTCGAGGCTGCAGTCGCCGCCTCCCGCCGCCAACTAGGTTGGCTCGGACAACCTTTCTGCCGAAGGTACCTTCCTGTTGATATCATTAACAGAGGCGGCGCAGACACTGGGATCCCAGGGAGGCTTCCTTCGTCATCACTCCCATCAGTTTTGTGGCACCACCAACCAGCAGGAGTAGCCCAGGTACCCAGAGTCCAGAGGGATGAATCTTGCTCCACTCAGTCACTCACTGAGTGACTTGGCCAACTCGTTTCCAGAGCACCATATCCCCGACTCCCCATCAAAACAAGGAAGAACCCAGGTGCCTAAGTGTTAGGGGTGGCGCCCTGCACAAGCATGATTAGGCTAGACAAGCAGCTCCCGGAGGTGCAACCTTAAAGACTCACCACTGATATCAGGTTACCAACCCGGAGCTGGTGCGTACAATTGCCTGTGAAGGATACGTTATGAAGATTATAACTGCCGGAAAATCATTGAATACTATGGAGAGCCACTCTCATTTAAACATACAATCATCGGTCATTTCATATATATATATATTTCATATATATATATATATATATATGTATTAAATGTTTCAGACTCCATCACCATTGCCTGTATTAACGAAGTGGCGCCAGAAACAGACGAAGAAATGCCATATTCGCTCATATCCATTCTTTAGCTGCCATATGCAAATGCGTCAAAACCACAGCTCCCTATCCACATCCAGGCCCCACGGACCTTTCCATGCCCTGTTTCAGTCTACTGACAGCACGTCGATCCCAGTATGCCACATCGCTCCAATTCACTCTGTTCCATGCTCACTTTTCACCGTCCACCATGTTCAGAACTCGATCACTCAAAATCAATTCCTCTCCATCCTTCCATTTTCAATTTGTTCTCCTTCTTTTCCTTGTCTCCTTCACTTCTGACAAATACATCACCTTTATCAACCTTTCCTCGCTTATTCTCTCCATATACCCAAACCATTTCAGCAAACCCTTTTTTGCTCTCTCAATCACACTCTTTTGATTACCACACCTCTCTCTTACCCATTGCTTACTTACTCGATCGAACCACCTCACTCCACATATTGGTCTCAGACATTTCGTTTCCAATACTTCCACCCTCCTCCGCACAAAATAATGTTTAGCCTATGTCTCGCATCAAATCATTTTCTTTTGAAGGATTTTATCCCTTCAAATATACCCATTTCTGCCCTCCTTAATAACGATCTCTCTTACCTCACGTTCCTCAGTACTTCCAGAACCTTCTTCGTCCCATCAACAACCTTATGACTCATTTCCGCTTCCATGGTTCCATTCGCTGCCATGTCCACTCCCAGATATCTAAAACGCTTCACGCCATCTATTTTTTCTCCATTCAAACTTACATACCAACTAACCTTTCCTTCAACCCTGAAAAACCTAATAACCTTGCTTTTATTCACGTTTAATTTCAACTTCCTCTTTTTACACACTCTTTCAGACTTAGTCACCAGCCTCTGTAGTTTCTTACTCAAATCTCTCACCAGTGCTGTATCATCAGCAAACAACGACGGATTCACTTCTCAGGCCTTCCTCATCCTCTACAGATTGCATACTCGCCCCTCTCTCCAAGATTCTCGTATTTACCTCCCTCACCACCCATCTATGAGTAAACTAAACAGATCAACCTCCTCTTTGGAGACACTCACTCTCCTCTACTCCTACTCGTGCACACGCTTAACACTCTTGATAAAAACATCTTATTGGTTCTAATAGCTTTCTTCCCTCATCATATATTCGTAACACCTTCCACAAAGCATCTCTATCAACTCCATCACTAGCTTGCCCCAGATCCGTAAATGCCACATGCTAATCCATTCGTTTAAGTTATGCTCGCACACATCCCTTAAAGCAAGCACCTGATCTACACACCCTATACCACTTCTGAAACCACACTGTTCCTCCCCAGTCTGATGCTGTGCACATGCCTTCTTCACCCTCCCAGTCACCACTCTCCCATACGGTTTACCAGGAATACTCAGCAAACGTATACCTCTGTAATTTGAACACACACACACACACACACACACACACACACACACACACACACACACACACACACCTTCATCCCCTTTATGAATCATCAGCAAAGAACAGACTGAAACATCCTAAACTGCAAACCTATTCCCTGTCTTCAAGACTCCTGCCTTTATCCTGAAACCACTCACCCTCCTCTCTTCCTACTTGAGAGAAAATCCTTCGTAGCTTACCATTCACACCATTTGTTTTTAACACTTTCCGCAGAGCACGGTATAAGTTTGTGAATATACTTAGTAAATTGTATGGGACTGGTGAATGCAGTGGGTGGTGGCATATCCCGAGCTTAAGAGTGAGGAGGAGCAGTGTGGCTTCAATAGAGGCACAGGATGTGTGGACAAGGTGTGTGTGCTTTGAAAAATACGCCTGAAAAGCATTCAGAGAAAGGGAGAGAGATCTGTATGTTGCATTTATGAATCTAGAGAAAGTGTATGATAGTGATGATAGCGATGTCTTGTTGAAGGATCTAGAAATATATGATAGTGGAGGAAAGATACTAGAAAGTCAGAAATTTTCATCGAAACATTAAGGCTTGTGTTCAAGTAGGAAAGGAAGAAAGCGAGTTGCTCCAGATGAACGTTAAGTCTGCGTCAAGGGTGTGTGATGTCACCGTGTCTGTTATGTATGTTTATGGACGGGTTGATAAGGAAGGTAAATGCGAGGATGGCGACGAGAGGTGCGGGTGTGCATTATGCTGGAGGTGGAGGGTTAGGGAGAGGCTGATGGCACATCTTTGGTGGCAGACTCGAGTGGGGAAACTGCAGAAGCCAGAGCCTAAGTTTGGGAGAGTGTGTGAAAGGAGAAAGCACGGTGTTAATGTGAAGAGAACTTGGAGAAAATGGAGAGTGTTAGATACCTGGGAGTGGACACGACAATGGATGGAACAGTGGGAGCTGAAGTGAGTGAGGGAGTAAAGGTTGAGGAGTGCGTGTAAAGACAGATCATTGTTAGTGAAGGGCAAAGATGAGCATCTCTTGATGACACGGTAGTCCTATCGGTGATGGATATGAAATGCTTGTAGACAATATGCAGTGTGATGGGGTTGATCCTGTAAGGAATGATAGTTAGATAGAGAGATGTGGTCGTAAAGCTGAGTATATCTAAATGAATTCAGTAAGGCGTGCATTTTTTTTTTAGTATTTCAGGGAAACGAAAAGAAGGGAGGATTTAAATCTATTGAGAAGAAATATTGTTGTTAGATAAGTTCAGGAGCACTTCCTTCCTTATGTTTATCTATGTGCTGGAGCTCATCACCCTACCCTTAGGCGAGCTTAAGATCGACTCAGCTGAAGGACTCCAAGCCACCAAACCAATCATAAACAGTAAGTCTAGCTAGCTGAATGTTTTGGACGATGACATCTTGGCTGGCATTACCGAATTCCTGCCTGGTAACTTCGCTCTTGTTTAAGGAATGACAGGGTCATTCCTGTTGCTCTCTCAGAAACGAGATCATCTATCCCAGGCCAAGAGGTTACTGAGAGTTTATCCACAGTATTGTCAGGAGCTTCAACTATTGACCAGGGAGACGACAGGAAATACTAAGTGCATTCTTAGGCTTTTGGCAGTTGTCGGTGTTATTCAAGATGAAAAGTTGGACTACTGAGAATGTAATGGAAGACAATATTAATACTAAATATGTCCACGACATCCTCTTCCTCCTTACCAAGTGTTAAACCTTACTGTGACTAATCTGCTCTCTTGATTTATTCCCTTTCAAGCACGGGAACTACGATGATAAAAGAAGTGTCCTGCCTGGCTGTTGCGTTAGTAAAGGCTCATGACTGGCCCTCCTTCAGCAGGTTGGAGCGAGCTGCTGCAGAAGCTTAGAATGGATGTCTATCCGGTTTTGGTCCTCAATGGCCAAAAAGCTGCTCCTAAGAGCTGAAGTTGTGAAACTCCTTTAGCAGTGTTAACGGCTCCATCGGCAGGGAATGGGGACTGTTACCGTGGCGACGGGCTTGACTTTGGTCGATTGGATCTGTGAATATGGCTTTAATGGCCGTCAGTGGTGTAGAAAAGTCGGTCGTGATGAGCACCGTTTGTATGTGTTGGGGTCGGAGCTGAAGAAACATAATTCGCAGGAGCAGGAAGGCGCGGGCTCTCCATCCTCCGCGGCTGACAGTGCAGTAGGCGAAGCTGGGACGGCGCGCCACTCCTGGCCCGGTGGACATAAAATAGTCGTTAAAAGTGCGGTATTCTGAAGGCTCCGGCAGCTCTGAATAGCGCATCCTTGATCGCATCATACGAGGTGGCAGAAGGTGAACTTTTGATGATAGTGATGAAATACTTGAGAGGGTCTGTAGGCAGCGACGTGAAGACTTGAGCCAACTTGACGCCATATTCGGTGATCTGATTTACGGCGAATGTGTTAGTTTTGATAAAGCCACAGGTCAGGAGTCGCTGGCGTGTAGGTGGACAACTTGCCTCAGTGTGATATGTTGCGGTGTTTATAGCATTGCCTTGATGGTTCTTAGTCTGGTGAGGGAGGATTGGGTGGGTATAAAGTCGCTCTCTTCATGTCACCATTGTATCTCTGATGTCAATGTCGTTCACAATCGAGACCCAGTGGTAATTCCGTAACTTTTTGATACCAGAATAAGAGGGCTTAGAACCATTAATCAAGCTCCATTATATGTTCTCCATTACTATGAACAAGTCTATGTAAAGCATTTCGTGGGATGTGTATATAAGCTAGACTGTCAAGTGGCTTGGCTGTTGTTACTTTGTGAGGATGTACTAACGTGGAGAAGATGCAAGACATGAGTGACCGACATTCGGTAGAAGGACAGGTTCTCAGCTATCTGGCCACTGTTTTCACATTTCACGCACTCTGGCTGGCCTACCTTTGGAGGGCTACTTCACTCTGTATCAGCGAGGCAACTTCCCTGAAGTTGGTTGATGCTGTTGCCGAAAGGAACATCGCTACGCAGCATCTAACTCCCTGTATATTGGACCCATACCACCACACAGCCTCCTTTACCATTACATTGTCTTATCGATGCTCTCTGTCACTTCAGCACCAGAGTCTACTCAGCCACCTCAACCTCTCTACCGTCACACAGGACTGTTTTCAGAGCTACCCTGCTCCTATACTGCTCCGACACATTAACGTTTCCTCTCATGTCACATCGGGTTTCTGTTGCATTACCTTGCTCTTGGAGCGATGCTTCCGTCGTATCCAACCTCGTTTTTCCACGAGATCACCGGACCTCCTTTTTTCCCCCCCTTCACCGTGGACCCCATCACTACCTTACCTAGTAGCGCTGCTTCGCTCTTGGATCCTACAGTCTCTGTCACACCTCCCCGTCTATTCTACTGTCACCGTTGTCTTGGTTCTGCAGTTCGGATCCTTCCGGTCCTCATTTCAGACACTACCAGTAATTGGGTAAAAGTGATGATAAAGAGAAAAGAATTTTGCTCAGAACTCTTTCATTAAGCATCCGTCAATGAATTGGATTCTCTCTCTCTCTCTCTCTCTCTCTCTCTCTCTCTCTCTCTCTCTCTCTCTCTCTCTCTCTCTCTCTCTCTCTCTCTCTCTCTCTCTCTCTTCCCTCGTTTCTTCTTTCTCGTCACTCCTTCGTCTGATAGCATGCGTATGTAGAGACTTGTCTCGTGACTCTACTGGCTTTTCATTTTACAGAAAGCATCGATCCCGACATCCTCTGTTCCCCTGTGGAGATTGGATGATGCCTTCTGAGGAAGAGAGACAACGAACTTAGAAAAGAGATAAGAATTGGGGGAAGAAAAACACTAAATTCAAACATGCATGAAAAAAAAAGGAATTGCAGGAGAGAAAGATTCACAAGAGGTGAGGGAAAAAGCAATAGGATGAAGGAACTGCAGAATTAATGGTAGCAGGCCAGGAGGAAGAAAGAAAAAAAGAAAACACAGGAGAACAGGGATGTATGCAAGAGGAAAGTTGATACAAAGAGACAAATGGAAAAGCACGGGGGATGACACAGAATGAGGAATGAGGAAATGAGGCATAACAAGAGACAGGAAAGGAGGAAGAGCAGGTGAGAAGGAAGAGCCTCAAATGAAAACGGAGATGTGAAAAATCTGCAAGAGAAGAAGCATCGCAACATGAAAAGGAAGTGCCAGAGGAGAGGCTTTTGGTGTAAAGTCGCACACGTAAAGGGAAAGAAAAATTGCCTGAGCATAAAAAGGAAGAATGACACGAAGAGAAAAGAAAGGGTCTAGATAAAGTGGAACTGCGGCGGAAAAGTAGTGACAACTGGAAAAGAAGATGGACAACGGGAGAAAAAGGAATAAACCAGGGAAGAGAGAAGAAACAGAAGAAAAAGTGAACAATGAGGAAGGTAGGTGAAGCAGCACATTATGCAAATAGCCTCAAGGAAAATAAGAACAGCTTTAGAAAATATAAAACTGAAGAGTAAAATCTCGAGGACAAAACAAACGCTGAAGGAGAGGCGAGTCTAAGCAAGGGAAGAGGAAGCAGCCAGAGGGAATAGATGTCTTTGATGATGTAGATACATATGTTTATAAAGCAGTCAACTACTGTTGTTGTATTGTGGATCGAATGAACTACGTCGAGGATGAAGATAACGTCACCATAGGTCGTGTCCCGCCTCATACCAACTTAGACGAAGTAATATCACTTCCCCGAATACGGTCCCGGATCTGTGTGTGCCGAGTCCCTGCCCAAACACAGTGTCACGGAATTCTCCAATATGAACCCGAAGTTCGGAGATGATATTTGATCATGATCCTTACTACTCCATACATCACTCACATCGGTCCCTCGTGTCCATGAAAATAGCAATTTGTTTGGGGTAAAGTCTCGTATGACGAGCAGCATACCTCTGTTGAGCTTCAGACTTGCAACATATATGTATGCAAGGATGTCCTTGCAGCCACAGATGGGTGGTGGCTCTTCAAGGAGGGACGGAAGTACGCACGGTCGAACTTCCCGTGGCTAGATCTACATACCCTGCCGGACCTGTATGGTTCATATATCTTTCGAGGGTGAAGACTGTTGTGAAGCACATAGCAGCACATTTTTTTTCCTTTCAGTTTAAGAGATTGTATCATTAACCTCATGGGCGAAGGCTTGTAGAAAGGAAACATTATGGGAGGTGCATATGTTCTGACTCTCCAAAAGTGTTGAAATAATGCGCGCAGGCATCATAAATCCTAACTTAGTGCACCCTTGCAGATCAGATGAGAAGCAGTTATCACTACACCCTCATTTCTTTTCTACCCTTATTTTCACTATGCCCTCATCTTTACTAAACCCTAGAATTCTACCATTGGGCTTTGACTTTATGGATCAGTTTAAACTGATTATCACTATATCAAGGTTAGAAAGCATATTGTTGGAGAGAAATTGAAGAACAGAGAGAAACATAGTACAAGCAATTTGTTTACTTTTTTTACGGAGGACGACGTAATAGATTCCTGAGAAAAGGAAAGGCACCATTGCCTCCTGAGTGTGGGAAGTGTCACTACACGCTTGCTGTCAGAATGTTCGTGTCGGCAGCGCCTCCTTCCAGACTATCGTGAACGAACTCTGGCGATGCGCTTAGTGTCAAACATCCCGCCAGGTAAGTTTTTCTCTTATCTCTCTGGCCTGTTTCGTACCTCATCTGGCCTGTTTCGTACCTCATCTGGGAAGTGGTCCTTTACCTTCAATAACCCGCAGCCTTCAAGTAGGTTGGAAGGCACTCAGAAAAGGTTAATGTAGGGGTCGGATTTCTTCTCTGATGATGTAAACTATCAAGCCAAATGGGCAGAGTTATCGTATTCGATTTGCTCCTAATATTTTTGGAACCAAGTATATGAAATAACAGCACACAGTGTATTGATCATCGCATACTTCCGCTGAACAGAATGAAGCGGCAGGAAATGGTAAGCTTTCAAGGTAGTGTGTTGACTTGATTAAACAGCGGGGCAGCAACATCCATCATGCTGGGTCGATGGTCCTCCGCGCCAGCAGCTGCTGGCTTACTGTCTGGTATCATTGTTGTGCAGGATGTTGCTGCACTCACTGTTGCTCATGGAAGTGATGATGGCTCAAGCCTTGTGATCCAGATTTATCTATTTGTTTATTTATTTTATTCTATTTTTCATCTTTTATTTATTTATCTATTTATTCATTTATTTATTTTCTTTTGTGTGTGTACTGCTAGCGGCGTTGAATGTTGCTATCTTGGGGATCATTTGCCCTAAAGTTGATATTCCAAGAGCTGCAAGGTCGACTGATGCTTGCAGGTGTTGCTGTAAAGTGTTAAGTGCATCAGTGGACATGTTGGCGTCTTCAGATATTTTCTTTTATAATGTGGTTGTCTCGGGTGGTGTGAGGACATATGGTGATGGAAGGAGAGTCGCTTTGGGGAAAGCTTTTGGGTCGTATGTTACTGGGCGAAGATTGGACCAGGCTCTTCCAAGCCAAGTATTAGTGGGTTGAAGAGTCGTGGCTCGAATGCGTCTAGGTTAAATACTTCTGGGATATTTGTTACGATATTTGGTCTTTGCTTCTTGATTATGCCATACTGAGCATCACTAGACTGAAGTATGGGTCAAGCGTTGTAGGATTGAGCGCTGTTGGGGTTGGTGTGTCCGCATGGACCTGGATGAGCCCTCTGCTTCACGTGTCCGGGGAAATTGCTACACCGAAAGTTGCTCGATGTGTTTTTTTCTTATCCATCTTCAAATATTGTTGGGTTGCCTGATGTCGGCGTGATGGCTGTTGGACTACCTGAATGTTGCTGGAACGAGGAGTACTGCTGAGGCTTCGCTTGTTAGACTGAGTGCTTGCTTGGCCGGGCATTGTTAACGTAATGATGTTTAGACTGATGGTGCTAAAAGTTTTGCAGAGCCGAGTGATTCACTGATGATCCAGGTGGTGTGGTGGTAATGTGTGGCGTCTGATTTATTTCATCAAAGTCAAGTTCTGTTCATCAAGGCGTCATGAGGTCGACCAAAGATTCTTCTGACCGATTGTCACTTACTAGTCCGGGTGTTACCCGGTGTAGTTGTACAGCTCTGGTGTCGACCTTTGAGTGTTGTTCACTCAGAGATAAAAGAAAACGAGGAAAAATTGTATAAATTAAAGATTTCAAGGTAAAAGCGATTAGCGTTCCTGACCGTGACGCATTCACGGGCCACCCAAGGTCGAGCGCATAAAGTTCGAATCCTGGCCACTACAGTCTGTCCACAGTTAACCCAGCTGTTCATCCATCCCTAGGAGTTTGTCGATGATATGGGTACCTGGCTCAGGCTAGGGTATATACTTAATTAAGTAAGGCCTCAGCTGCACCTGCCGTCTCAGCTAACATTAAAAAAGCAGCATTGTACATGAGGACAAGGTGACAAAGAAACGTAAAATCGACGCAAATCATAAACAACAATAAAGCAGGTGTACACGAACGATAGAGAGAAGAGTGAGAAGATGAAAACAAAATGACTGGGAGAGGGAAGGCAAGAATACTCTCATGTGAAAAACTACTCGTCAGACTAGTACAAGACCACGCTGGTATAGCTGACGTCGAGTTAGCTGGACAAGCAGGTCTATGTGGAAGCAAGGTGGCTTGATGCATTAGTCGAGCTGGGATCTAGTTGGATCGACATACCGGTCGAGTTGGCCAAACGCACTGGCCAGTCGTGGTCGAGTGGTTAGACACACTGGCTGAGGTGGTGTCGAGTCTGCTGTACACACCCGTCACGTTGGCTAGACACACAAATAAACCCCAGATATGAGCTTGACAGTAACTGGGGTGGACAAAGAGAGATATGGTGGGTGTGGTATAACGTGTGTGGGATGTAACGAACGTGTTCGTGATCGGCATTCACATTAACGGGAGTGATAGTCACGATTATTGGCAATGAAGAGTACGAGGATGATCGGTGTTCGCACTAACGGGTTGGTTTAGGTACTGCAGTAACGGGTGTGGACGCTAGCGAGTGTTGTAATGATCGGTATTCGCACTAGCGGGTGTAGCAGTGAAGGGCGTGGGCACTGGAGGTTGTGTCAGTAGCGGCTGTGGGCATTAATAACAAGTGAGGGGGAGTAATGGTTGTGTTAGAACTGTAGGCAACCGGGATCGAAGTGAAGATAACTGTGAAAGAGATAGGAAATTAGAGACATGAATAATGATGAGGAAAAAAAAAATGTTGGAAATAAGGATGCTGCAAAATAAAGAAAGGAGGAGAGAATGGCATGGAAGGAGAGAGGAATTTAGAAAAGAACAAAGAGGAGCCACTTGCCAAGCCCATAACAGCCTAGTCGTATATGCCAGTGGACATCCACGACACTATACCATCTGGAAGAACCTGCTACAGATCTCGGAAATATGGTGGACATGTTGGAAGATTCTGTCGATCAGAGATGTCCTGCAATCACCCGTGATGATGTCAGGACAGAAGGGTTACGAAAGCTCAAAAGTTGAATGAGTCGACGACAGAGACGAGCATCTGGGCTTTAACACACGATGTCGATGCATCAAGATGGAGGAAGACTCCGCCATCATTGCCAGCGCAAAACTATCTTTTTTCTAACAAGATAAGGAGGCTTTTATCGGCGGTGATTGTGATCTATATAGGTCTGGTTTCTCAAGGGAAGCTATATACTATATAGTATATAACATATCGATTGTTCTAACAAGGGAATGGCCGCTGATGAGGAGTTCTGTTGACGGAACTGATAATTCTGAAGCTCACTGCTACCCACCCTTACTGGCGGTCCACATCTGCACTCCTTGGCTCACCAGCTTCTGTCACAACTCACAACCGTCACAACTGTTGTATACGAGTCACGGTCGCTTCCGCTGACCAACCTGCCGCTGCCATACTATGTCACTGAGATCCTTACAAAACTAAGCTGCAATCCTGACTTGTGTTACATACAGTGTGTTAATCTTAGGCTACATGTAGTAAGTAGGCATCATATGTTTTCTTAAACGTGGATGTGCAACCACTCTGTATGGCAAGAGTCTTCCAATAGGAACTTATTAATCATAGAAGAATACATAGGAGTACATTTTATATGATGAAAGTCCCTGGTCAACCAGCTACCCATACACATACTGAACAAGACATTGTGTAAAGCAGGCAGAAAAGAAATAAGACAAGAGTGTTGCTATGACCATATTTCTTAGCCAAGGAGTTTCAATGACACAACTTATTCGTGAGAAAACTGATGGCTGGAGACGCGTTTGGTTATAGAAGTTCTAACGCTGCTGTCAACTGTAGGACGACACTGTGACCTTCATGGTTGCTGGTAGTGTAACTTGCTCCTCTTCTCATAGTAATGTTATGACCTTATTGCTTGAGGAGAATACCGTCGAAAAGGACAATGTTGCTGTGACCTTCACTAATAATGCTACTGTCGGTGTTAGCATCATTATGACATTTTGTCCACATATTGTTGATACCAGTGCCTTCGCCAACAGCACTGTGGCATTGTGTTCTTTATCACTGTCTCTGCTATCAGTAATTAACAGCACTGTGGTACTGCGTTCTTCATCACTGTCTCTGCTATCAGTAATCAACAGCACTGTGGGATTGTGCTCTTCATCACTGCCTCTACTATCAGTAATCAACAGCACTGTGGTACTGTGCTCTTCATCACTGCCTCTACTATCAGCAATCAACAGCACTGTGGTATTGTGCTCTTCATCACTGCCTCTACTATCAGTAATCAACAGCACTGTGGTACTGCGTTCTTCATCACTGTCTCTGCTATCAGTAATCAACAGCACTGTGGGATTGTGTTCTTTATCACTGTCTCTACTATCAGTAATCAACAGCACTGTGGGATTGTGCTCTTCATCACTGTCTCTACTATCAGCAATCAACAGCACTGAGGGATTGTGTTCTTTATCACTATACCAGCATCGCTGTCTCTGCTATTAGTAATACAGTGTCGTGACTGCAGTAATGATAACTTCACTGGTAACATTTCACAGCAGCCTTAGCTTGCAGCAATATCTATGCCTCTGCTAACTGTAATGTGATGTTTCGATCACTGCAACGGTGGTGCCAGTGTCACTGTCGACAGTGACGCTGTGGATGAAACCAGTATGATACATAGTGCTGCCATCAACTGCAGCTGGCACATCCTATCACGTCAGTACAACCAGTGTGAACGGCTGTGTCTGCCCACCCAACATGACTATCTACATTGACTGCAGCTTTGTATGCACACCCGGACATGTATATTCATCCATGTTGACGGTAGCAGAATCCACGCTGGAGGCAGCAACATCACTAATACATACAGAGTTTCCGTGACTTGTCTTCCTCTTTTGGACAAAACTGATATAGCATTTTATGCCCAAAATATTGTCCCCAGTTATGAAATTAATATCATCATAACTATTATTATTATCATAACTATTTTTGATAACTGTGAACACTGGAAAATAAATATGATCAACGTTTATATCATCATAACTATTATTATTATCATAACTATTTTTGATAACTGTGAACACTGGAAAATTAATATGATCAACGTTTATATTATCATATCTATTATTATTATCATAACTATTTTTAATAACTGTGAACACTGGAAAATAAATATGATCAACGTTTATATTATCATATCTATTATTATTATCATAACTATTTTTGATAACTATGAACACTGGAAAATAAATATGATCAACGTTTATATTATCATAACTATTATTATTATCATAACTATTTTTGATAACTGTGAACACTGGAAAATAAATATGATCAACATTTGTATCATCTTGACCAGTAAAGATATCATTCTCTCCCACCTCAGACGCCGTCATGTAGGAAAACACGACACCATATTGACACTCTCGTTACCAGCGTCACCACGTACGTTACCAGCGTCACCACGTTCGTTACCAGCGTCACCACGTTCGTTATCAGCGTCACCACGTTCGTTACCAGCGTCACCACGTTCGTTACCAGCGTCACCACGTTCGTTACCAGCGTCACCACGTTCGTTACCAGCGTCACCACGTTCGTTACCAGCGTCACCACGTTCGTTACCAGCGTCACCACGTTCGTTACCAGCGTCACCACGTTCGTTACCAGCGTCACCACGTTCGTTATCAGCGTCACCACGTTCGTTACCAGCGTCACCACGTTCGTTACCAGCGTCACCACGTTCGTTACCAGCGTCACCACGTTCGTTACCAGCGTCACCACGTTCGTTACCAGCGTCACCACGTTCGTTACCAGCGTCACCACGTTCGTTACCAGCGTCACCACGTTCGTTACCAGCGTCACCACGTTCGTTACCAGCGTCACCACGTTCGTTACCAGCGTCACCACGTTCGTTACCAGCGTCACCACGTTCGTTACCAGCGTCACCACGTTCGTTACCAGCGTCAACACGTTCGTTAACAGCGTCACCACGTTCGTTACCAGCGTCACCACGTACGTTACCAGCGTCACCACGTTCGTTACCAGCGTCACCACGTTCGTTACCAGCGTCACCACGTTCGTTACCAGCGTCACTACGTTCGTTACCAGCGTCACCACGTTCGTTACCAGCGTCACCACGTTCGTTACCAGCGTCACCACGTTCGTTACCAGCGTCACCACGTTCGTTACCAGCGTCACCACGTTCGTTACCAGCGTCACCACGTTCGTTACCAGCGTCACCACGTTCGTTATCAGCGTCACCACGTTCGTTACCACACTTTGGATCAAAAGTGTACCAGCAAGCAAGTGTACCAGCGAGCAAGTGTGCCAGCGAGCAAGTGTGCCAGCGAGCAAGTGTACCAGCGAGGAAGTGTACCAGCGAGCAAGTGTACCAGCGAGCAAGTGTGCCAGCGAGCAAGTGTACCAGCGAGCAAGTGTGCCAGCTAGCAAGTGTGCCAGCGAGCAAGTGTGCCAGCGAGCAAGTGTACCAGCGAGCAAGTGTGCCAGCGAGCAAGTGTACCAGCGAGCAAGTGTGCCAGCGAGCCAGACCCGTGTGAGGTATAGATGGACCAACGTGTTGGGGGTTGATGGAAAGTAAACAATTACAGAGCGGCCGTGCTTTGGTTTATATCAAACCATTCCTCTCTTTTTTTTTCAGTTTATGTGGCGACATTTAAGACATTTTGTAGTTCTTGTGATTATTATAGAGAAGCTGGCTTCATTTCCGGATATGTTTGAGATGATGGAGTTATAACTAGTTATGTACGAGATGTTGGCAGCATCGTTGACCTCGTCCGAGATGTTGGCAGTATCGTTGACCTCGTCCGAGATGTTGGCAGCATCGTTGACCTCGTCCGAGATGTTGGCAGCATCGTTGACCTCGTCCGAGATGTTGGCAGCATCGTTGACCTCGTCCGAGATGTTGGCAGTATCGTTGACCTCGTCCGAGATGTTGGCAGTATCGTTGACCTCGTCCGAGATGTTGGCAGTATCGTTGACCTCGCCCGAAATGTTGGCAGTATCGTTGACCTCGTCCGAGATGTTGGCAGTATCGTTGACCTCGTCCGAGATGTTGGCAGTATCGTTGATCTCGTCCGAGATGTTGGCAGTATCGTTGACCTCGTCCGAGATGTTGGCAGTATCGTTGACCTCGCCCGAGATGTTGGCAGTATCGTTGACCTCGTCCGAGATGTTGGCAGTATCGTTGACAGCGCCCGAGATGTTGGTATCATTATTGGTCACGTGGTAGAAAATAGTACCATGGTTGGTTATGTCCAAGATGATGTTAGTATTGCTAACAAGATGGTTACGTTATATTTTGCCATATTTGAGATGTTGGCAATGTTGTTGGCTGGTTGATGAATTAGCATTATTGTTGGTTTTGTCCCAGGTGTTGGCAGCATTTCTGGTCAAGTCCCAAGAGTTTGACAGTATTGTTGGCTGTTAGCAAAGGTGCTAGTTATTGCTAGTTATGTCTGGAAGGTTAACGCTTGTAGGGATGAAGGGTGGCAGAAGAGGCGAGGGTTCGATATACAGTTGTTAGAATGGTAATTCAAGAGACGAGTTAGCTACAGTACAGGCAACATACAAACTTTATGGGTACCATGTTGGTGCAATGCAACGTAAGGGACGCTGGTTAATTCTCAGACTAGTTAGCTACAGTAAGGGACGCTGGTTAATTCTCAGAGTAGTTAGCTAGGGTAAGGGACGCTGGTTAATTCTCAGAGTGGTTAGCTACAGTAAGGGACGCTGGTTAATTCTCAGAGTAGTTAGCTACAGTAAGGGACGCTGGTTAATTCTCAGACTAGTTAGCTACAGTAAGGGACGCTGGTTAATTCTCAGAGTAGTTAGCTACAGTAAGGGACATTGGTTAATTCTCAGACTAGTTAGCTACAGTAAGGGACGCTGGTTAATTCTCAGAGTAGTTAGCTACAGTAAGGGACGCTGGTTAATTCTCAGACTAGTTAGCTACAGTAAGGGACGCTGGTTAATTCTCAACACAGAAACATGAAGTAAATGATAAAGCCCTAAAGTTACTCGAAATTAGGCAGAGGTACCAAGACCTCAAGATCATAAATGCGTGAAATAGGAAGTTGATTATATAAATGTGACTGGGATACCGATGCCATATATTGATGTCATGATGGTTCTGGTGGATTTTGTATGTACGAAGAACCCCCCATTCGTCATCTGGGCCTCTTCCCCCTCACAACCCGGGGCAAAGCAGAGGCACGGCAGCATACTGATGACAGTATTACCTCGGAGACACAAAGCGCTGCGGTGTTTCAAGAAGATCATGGCCCATAAACATGATGATTCACGGATCATACTGTGAGGAGGAGGAGGATGTGGAGGGATCAACATCAGATATGTTAGTTTGGTTGATGACGTGGGTACTGAAGGCTTAGGAATGCATGGTTGATGCAGTGACCGAGAGGGGCAGCATGTCTGAATGAACAAGTCTGTTGTGTCTGAGTCTCTACCGGTCTCTGTACTCGCACCACTTTGTGACACACTATCATTTGTAACATCACTATACTGACTGATACCAGTCAGTCACTCGGTACTATCACTCGGAGACATTGTGTGACAACACCAGGGACTGACACCACTCTATGACGCACTTACTGACTCTAATCTGTGACTCTGTAACTAACTGGGGACATCTTATCAAACAGCGCTACAGACTGGGGCTTCTTTTGGATACATCACTGTCGACTGGATCCGCTTTTTGACGAAGCACTACAGTCAGGTGTCCCCCTCCTGATACAACACTCTTTCCTCTACCTCCAGCGTTCCTGCTGGTGTGAGGTCATGCCACAGCGGTGCTCTAAGGCACTCCAATTGCACTGTGTTGCACGGCCGTAGCCCTGATCTCCACCCTCCCCTCTGCTGTACACTTACTCTTCTCCAGCGGTAGCGACGCT
This sequence comes from Panulirus ornatus, assembly GCF_036320965.1. Taxonomy (NCBI): domain Eukaryota; kingdom Metazoa; phylum Arthropoda; class Malacostraca; order Decapoda; family Palinuridae; genus Panulirus; species Panulirus ornatus. Next base: position 14,295,311 of record NC_092243.1, on the reverse strand, counting down.
GGTCTCGTAAAAGAATCATATATCATGTGTCGGCGTCACGTAACTGAGTATGTGATCATGTACGTCAGTCTTGCAGGTTTTTGGGGTTTGCTGTGATATTAATGACCCGCCGAGTTACAGGACATGCCATCATGAAAGACCTTTCCAAGTGTAGCCTGGGTTTATTTTTTTTTTTTTGCCCGTATTCCTCTCGTTTCCTAAGAATTGTCGAGTTGTTGAGATGATCTTACAAGAGACCTACACTACACTCGGTCCGTCAGTGTCTCGGGTAAGTGTTATTAATGTTATTTGATGTTATCATCCCTGCTGATATTCATGTTATCGATGTTGAAATTGTTATTATTGTTATTAATGTTATCATTATTATTATTATCATTATTATTATAATTATCATTATTATTTTTTATTTATTATACTTTGTCGCTGTCTCCCGCGTTTGCGAGGTAGCGCAAGGAAACAGACGAAAGAAATGGCCCCCCCCCCATACACATGTATATACATACGTCCACACACGCAAATATACATACCTACACAGCTTTCCATGGTTTACCCCAGACGCTTCACATGCCTTGATTCAATCCACTGACAGCACGTCAACCCCGGTATACCACATCGCTCCAATTCACTCTATTAATTGCCCTCCTTTCACCCTCCTGCATGCTCAGGCCCCGATCACACAAAATCTTTTTCACTCCATCTTTCCACCTCCAATTTGGTCTCCCTCTTCTCCTTGTTCCCTCCACCTCCGACACATATATCCTCTTGGTCAATCTTTCCTCACTCATCCTCTCCATGTGCCCAAACCACTTCAAAACACCCTCTTCTGCTCTCTCAACCACGCTCTTTTTTATTTCCACACATCTCTCTTACCCTTACGTTACTCACTCGATCAAACCAACTCACACCACACATTGTCCTCAAACATCTCATTTCCAGCACATCCATCCTCCTGCGCACAACTCTATCCATAGCCCACGCCTCGCAACCATACAACATTGTTGGAACCACTATTCCTTCAAACATACCCATTTTTGCTTTCCGAGATAATGTTCTCGACTTCCACACATTCTTCAAGGCCCCCAGGATTTTCGCCCCCTCCCCCACCCTATGATCCACTTCCGCTTCCATGGTTCCATCCGCTGCCAGATCCACTCCCAGATATCTAAAACACTTCACTTCCTCCAGTTTTTCTCCATTCAAACTCACATCCCAATTGACTTGACCCTCAACCCTACTGTACCTAATAACCTTGCTCTTATTCACATTTACTCTTAACTTTCTTCTTCCACACACTTTTCCAAACTCAGTCACCAGCTTCTGCAGTTTCTCACATGAATCAGCCACCAGCGCTGTATCATCAGCGAACAACAACTGACTCACTTCCCAAGCTCTCTCATCCCCAACAGACTTCATACTTGCCCCTCTTTCCAAAACTCTTGCATTTACCTCCCTAACAACCCCATCCATAAACAAATTAAACAACCATGGAGACATCACACACCCCTGCCGCAACCTACATTCACTGAGAACCAATCACTTTCCTCTCTTCCTACACGTACACATGCCTTACATCCTCGATAAAAACTTTTCACTGCTTCTAACAACTTGCCTCCCACACCATATATTCTTAATACCTTCCACAGAGCATCTCTATCAACTCTATCATATGCCTTCTCCAGATCCATAAATGCTACATACAAATCCATTTGCTTTTCTAAGTATTTCTCACATACATTCTTCAAAGCAAACACCTGATCCACACATCCTCTACCACTTCTGAAACCACACTGCTCTTCCCCAATCTGATGCTCTGTACATGCCTTCACCCTCTCAATCAATACCCTCCCATATAATTTACCAGGAATACTCAACAAACTTATACCTCTGTAATTTGAGCACTCACTCTTATCCCCTTTACCTTTGTACAATGGCACTATGCACGCATTCCGCCAATCCTCAGGCACCTCACCATGAGTCATACATACATTAAATAACCTTACCAACCAGTCAACAATACAGTCACCCCCTTTTTTAATAAATTCCACTGCAATACCATCCAAACTTGCTGCCTTGCCGGCTTTCATCTTCCGCAAAGCTTTCACTACCTCTTCTCTGTTTACCAAATCATTTTCCCTAACCCTCTCACTTTGCACACCACCTCGACCAAAACACCCTATATCTGCCACTCTATCATCAAACACATTCAACAAACCTTCAAAATACTCACTCCATCTCCTTCTCACATCACCACTACTTGTTATCACCTCCCCATTTGCGCCCTTCACTGAAGTTCCCATTTGCTCCCTTGTCTTACGCACTTTATTTACCTCCTTCCAGAACATCTTTTTATTCTCCCTAAAATTTAATGATACTCTCTCACCCCAACTCTCATTTGCCCTTTTTTTCACCTCTTGCACCTTTCTCTTGACCTCCTGTCTCTTTCTTTTATACATCTCCCACTCAATTGCATTTTTTCCCTGCAAAAATCGTCCAAATGCCTCTCTCTTCTCTTTCACTAATACTCTTACTTCTTCATCCCACCACTCACTACCCTTTCTAATCAACCCACCTCCCACTCTTCTCATGCCACAAGCATCTTTTGCGCAATCCATCACTGATTCCCTAAATACATCCCATTCCTCCCCCACTCCCATTACTTCCATTGTTCTCACCTTTTTCCATTCTGTACTCAGTCTCTCCTGGTACTTCCTCACACAGGTCTCCTTCTCAAGCTCACTTACTCTCACCACCCTCTTCACCCCAACATTCACTCTTCTTTTCTGAAAACCCATACAAATCTTCACCTTAGCCTCCACAAGATAATGATCAGACATCCCTCCAGTTGCACCTCTCAGCACATTAACATCCAAAAGTCTCTCTTTCGCACGCCTGTCAATTAACACGTAATCCAATAACGCTCTCTGGCCATCTCTCCTACTTACATAAGTATACTTATGTATATCTCGCTTTTTAAACCAGGTATTCCCAATCATCAGTCCTTTTTAAGCACATAAATCTACAAGCTCTTCACCATTCCATTTACAACACTGAACACCCCATGTATACCAATTATTCCCTCAACTGCCACATTACTCACCTTTGCATTCAAATCACCCATCACTATGACCCGGTCTCGTGCATCAAAACCACTAACACACTCATTCAGCTGCTCCCAAAACACTTGCCTCTCTTGATCTTTCTTCTCATGCCCAGGTGCATATGCACCAATAATCACCCACCTCTCTCCATCAACTTTCAGTTTTACCCATATTAATCGAGAATTTACTTTCTTACACTCTATCACATACTCCCACAACTCCTGTTTCAGGAGTATTGCTACTCCTTCCCTTGCTCTTGTCCTCTCACCAACCCCTGACTTTACTCCCCAGACATTCCCAAACCACTCTTCCCCTTTACCCTTCAGCTTCGTTTCACTCAGAGCCAAAACATCCAGGTTCCTTTCCTCAAACATACTACCTATCTCTCCTTTTTTCACATCTTCGTTACATCCACACACATTTAGGCACCCCACTCTGAGCCTTCGAGGAGGATGAGCACTCCCCGCGTGACTCCTTCTTCTGTTTCCCATTTTAGAAAGTTAATACAAGGAGGGGAGGATTTCTGGCCCCCCGCTCCCGTCCCCTCTAGTCGCTTTCTACGACACGCGAGGAATACGTGGGAAGTATTCTTTCACCCCTATCCCCAGGGATAATATACATATATATATACATATACACACACACACACATTATTATTATTATTATTATTATTATTATTATTATTAATATCATTATCATTTTCATTATTATTATCAGTTTCATTGTTATCATTATTATTATTATTATTATTATTATTATTATTATTATCAGTGTCATTATCATTACTATTATAGTTATTGGTATTATTATCATCATTATTATTATCATTATGATATAGAATTGGAATGGGTGAACAGGGAAGAATGTGTGGGTCCCTGCTTTATGTGAAGGAGATAGATAGATAGATAGACAGATAGACAGATAGAGATAGATAGATAGATAGAGATAGATAGATATAGAGAGAGAGTAATGTGTGTATCAGGCATGATACATTATGTGGACAGGTATGACCCACTCGAGTGGGTGACCTGATTCAAGGTTTGTTAAACATGTCATCACCTATTATCATAAACCTCCCCATGAGATATACTCGATCTCCTATCAATAACGGATTGTGTGAGGTAGAGTGCGTTCCTGTACGCCCATAAGTACTTGAATTTGCGTCACAAGAGGCAACTGACGTGATGGGACACGAGTGTCTCAAAAGCCAATTACTCCCTTGTATATCAGCTCTGTGTGTGTGTGTGTGTGTGTGTGAGTGTGAGTGAGTATTCCAGTGGGGCGCGCTGGATGTATGGACGATTTCCCACCAAGTAGTTGCGACAGACTAGTTCATCCTTATTCTCCCCACGTAGACACCCCAGCAGTTACAAACACAGACACGCATAGATACACAACCCAGTCGTGGCATAGTACCTTCCCCTACAGCAAACGAGAATTATAAGACCTGTGATTAGGTACCCAGCAGTGTCTTCATGATCTGCTGCCTTCACTGGCAGACACAATTTATCAGATGTCGACCAGCAACTTTGAGGGTCGCGTTTTTTTAATTTTTTTCAATGGATTTAAACCCATGTTACCAAACCTGGCCTTATATTACCTTAGTCTCTTATCATTTCGTTTGTGTCTATGTTATCTGGGTCACATTACTTGTCCCATGTATACGTTGCTATGGTCTGTATATCTGTCGATTGAAACTAGCCTCTTTCCCAGACTACAGATGCCAGAAACACTGCCAACAGACCTCACACAAACGCCTTGCTAAAGATCATGGTTATTGAATATGCTGTTTGCAAGTGTTGGGCATCTATTATTCTTTTCATCATTTCTGAGTTGTAAGTCGCTATGGGAAAGTGTCCAAATACATAAAAAGAAAAAAGAATTAAACCCAGAATATCATTTTAAGAAGGAGACCTGGTGTTACCCACGATCACTTTCTACAGGCTCTTGTAGCCCAGAGCTACACTTCTTACAGCATTATTATTGTAGCAGACTGTGCTCCCAGTGATACAGCCACGCCATAGGTAAGTTTTCCCTCGTGGGGTAAACTTAAGCAGACAGGGTCCGGTAACACCGCAGATATGAATATCAATATTGCAGTATGTAGATTGCATAGTTCTAAAATGGAGAACATTCGAGTCTAACGGACTGGTACCCAGTGTTGAATGGCTTCTGGATCAGATTATGAAAAGCCAAGCAGTACTTGATACCATAGTAAACAGACTCCTGTAATTAATTTTCTCCTGATCAACATTAAAGACAAGAATATGGCTTGATAATCCTCAACAACTAGAACAAGATAAAACATTAAGAGATACAATATTTACGAATCTAGGGGACCAGCACGAAGCCAAGTGAGACAAACCACTCCAACAAATATGAGGTGAAGATCAGTAGTTCATCCACAGTTTTACAATACAACACTATAGCATACGCCTCTAAAAGTCAGTAATATACGGAGCTCACTATGCATGCAATTGCAAACTCAAACAACAGACAGTAACTAGTTATACATAACACTTCCCTCGCCCTTGTCTCTCACTGACTTAGATACAATCCTGGCGCTCGTTACTTTTCATTAGCAAGTGAATCAACAGAGGAAGCGTAGGACAAACACGTAAATTCTTATACTTGTATAGATGGTATAAAAGGAGAGGGATGAATAATAGGTTCATTTGCATGGGAATATTTACTGTAACGTTCGGCGTAGGGTTGGCCTCATGAAGATAGGAATGTGAGTGAGTTTCGTTGTTGTCACCGACAACGCCTGGCTTGGGATACCAGCCTTGGTATGCTCGATTTGCTGCTATGAGGTATCTAGTTGACGATAGCTTATCCCGGGGGTGACCAAGCTGATGCTTCCCACCTTTGTAACTGGGAGCGGAAATAGTAAAGGGACGTTGCAAGTCTTTAACTACATTGGAGGGTAGAGTTCAAGTCTTTAACTACATTGGAGGGTAGACTTCAAGCCTTTAACTGCATTAGAGGGTAGAGTTCAAGTCTTTAACTCCACTGAAGGGTAGAGTTCAAGTCTTTAACTACATTGGAGGGTAGAGTTCAAGTCTTGAACTGCATTGGAGGGTAGAGTTCAAGTCTTTAACTACATTGGAGGGTAGAGTTCAAGCCTTTAACTACATTAGAGGGTAGAGTTTAAGTCTTTAACTCCACTGAAGGGTAGAGTTCAAGTCTTTAACTCCACTGAAGGGTAGAGTTCAAGTCTTTAACTACATTGGAGGGTAGAGTTCAAGTCTTTAACTGCATTAGAGGGTAGAGTTCAAGTCTTTAACTACATTGGAGGGTAGAGTTCAAGCCTTTAACTACATTAGAGGGTAGAGTTTAAGTTTTTAACTCCAATGGAGGGTAGAGTTCAAGTCTTTAACTACATTGGAGGGTAGAGTTCAAGCCTTTACTACATTGGAGGGTAGAGTTCAAGTCTTTAACTACATTGGAGGGTAGAGTTCAAGTCATTAACTACATTGGAAGGTAGAGTTCAAGTCTTTAACTACATTGGAGGGTAGAGTTCAAGTCTTTAACTACATTGGAGGGTAGCGTTTAAGTTTATAACGTTGAGTAACTTCAGATTTGTTCATTCTTTGTGATATACGTCTTCAGTGACTCTGCTCATCCCCACTACGTACCTCCTGATCTCTCATGCGTGACGACCCACTTCGACGCAATATGGAAAGGTATGAAAAGTATAGTTAACTGTCAAACATTCAACAATTTTACTCTTTATACAGATGGTCACTTGGGGAGGGAATTCACAAAGATTCAGCCATCTGAAAGGTACAGAATTATTGCATTCCGTTGTTGTTACATCTTTTCGTAGAAAAAGAAAGATATTTGCGCTGTACCAGAGTTGTTCCGGTTGAACATGGAAAACTAGTGCAAGTAACCCAGTTCCATAATTCTTGTATGTTTAGCTGAGACAGCACGGGCAACTGAGGCCCTAATCAAGGCCATCCCATTAACGATTTATTTTTACTTTTTTTTTTTTATTTATCTGTCATACTCAACCGCCGTCTCCCGCGTCAGTGAGGTAGTGGAAGAAAACAGATGAGGAATGGCCCAACCCACCCACGTACACGTGTATATACATAAACGCCCACACACTCTCATATACATACATATACATTTCAACGTATACTTACAGAGATATATGCATATATACACATTGGAAAGGATCACAGTTTTGCGCGTGATCAAGATATTCCTATGAGTCCACGGGGAAAATGAAACACGAAAAGTTCCCAAGTGCACTTTCGTGTAATAATCACATCATCAGGGAAGACACAAGAGAGAAATATAACAGTCAGTTGATATACATCGAAGAGACGAAGCTAGGACGCCATTTGGTAAACATGTGATATGTTTTGGACAATCACATGTTTACCAAATATATATATATATATATATATATATATATATATATATATATATATATATATATATATATATATATATATATATATATACACACACCCATATACCCTAGCCTGAGCCAATTAACCATTTCATCGACCATCCCCTAGGGATGGATGAACACTTGGGTTGACTGTGGGCCGACTACCTCAACCAGAAATCGAGCCTATAGGAAAGACCCTGGGCGGCCCATGAATGCGTCAACAGGAAATAGTTGTTTTGTACTGAGTCCACAAATAAAGAAATCATCAATAGGTAATTAACACGCTCAGAAAATCCTTCATAGAGAAGAGTAATTGATAAGAATTTTCGAAATGACATAACTGAAGTTTACTGATAACGTTCAGTTGGACGTAATTCATTTATCAACATTTACGGTATAATTGTCATGGGTGAGTTTATGCCGATGCTAAGACTACTTAGAGCAACACTGGCTATACAATTTCCAGTTATCTCCAGGACGAGTTGTTTATGACGATGGTCCAACTGGGAGGGAAATTTATTCCAGTGATGCTGCCTGGCGCTGGGCAGCTGAGTAATCACCAGGTTTCTGTTAACTTTTAATTGCTGTAGTTGGAATATTGTTAGTCAACTGGTGAAACTGTTGGAAGGGTGAGAATACACGAGTGAATTCTTGATCATTAGATAGTTTCATATATGAGGAAATAACTACACACACACATACTTTATATATATATATATATATATATATATATATATATATATATATATATATATATATATATATATATATATGTATATATATATATATATATATATATATATATATATATATATATATATATATATATATATAGATAGATAGATAGATATATAGATATATAGATATATAGATGATCACACTCGTCCGTTATGATTGTATGAAGTTGAAATGGCTCTTCAGTAGTTCATACAATTTTATCTAATATGTAATTTTTCTAAACATTTGACACGACATGTTTCGTGGAGACAATTCACCTCATCAGGTACCATTACTCAACAAAGTTATCTAAATCCCAGCATCACACTTGAATCCCACCGTCCAACACCAATCTTTATAGACCAAGCAGTCTCCTTTGTCTGACCATTACCGTTGTAAGGGAGAGTGATTAAGGGAGGTCACGTGGTGGGGTTGACCTGGATAGCTCAGTGTGTTTTGAATAACTTTTTTGTGTTTTCGTGTTCAGTCAATTCTCTCATAATGATTTGGTTAATGCTATAATGGGCTTTAAAATTGCTTGCGGGTAAAATAAAGTTCTTGATATTAGCAATTAAGACAGATTCAATAACGTTACGTGTGGCATAATCACCAGAGGGGTATAAAATAACGGGATTTTCAAGATCTATGAGTGTGATCATTTTCGTGACAATGTTTAGCGATCGCATTTTTGTGGTCATCCCTGCGTACTGAATGACGGTGCCAATAATACCTCTCTGTTATAGTTTTCCCAGTCTGGCCCATATTAATATATTTACTTACCCTTTCATTTGACGGGGCAGACACTCCCAACTGGTTTGTGAACAAAACTTACCGGAAAGCTAGGAAGACATTTTACGTTTCTTGCTACAAAAATGTGACAAATAAGGATACGTCTAAATATTTAGTGTTGCCATCTTCTCCCAAGTTGCCTAATCTAAGACATGTTCTAAAAACAGTGCTCCTAATGTTGCTTTCCAGTTCAATAACACCATCAGTAAGACCTTAATAAACAGTAGGCCAGATCATACCAGCACCTTCGCCACTCGTTTCCCCGCTCTCCATTGGAGGCAAGTGTTGATGACCAGCTTAGCCTATCTATGTGTTGGGTGGGATGGGCAGTTTTCACAAAAATAACTGACGCGAGAGACTGACACATTGCTGAGTTCCTCTAACTTTTACTTATTTCCTCTTCTCTCCAACCCTCTCACCTTTTCCCTTTTCTATATAATGCTCCACATCTCGTTATGATGATAATGACCGTGAAAATATTTCTCCTTCCTCTAATTCCCCGCCAAACATTCCCGTCACAACCATAAACGGAATCCCATCTCATGTAAGATGTTCTTCAGGCACGCAACTAAATCCCTCTCTCGAACTGAACACAATCTACTCCATAGATGAGTTTGCGGTTGGGATAAAATGTCATACAGTCTTGTTTTTTTGTGGTTGAGTTTTGGTACGCATTAGTAAGGGAATATGAAGCTAATGGCTCACTATTAGTCTCTGTAACGCAGGCCAGTGATTTTTCGAAGTGAATTTACTGCCGCCAGTTTTTCGGGACGTGTCTGTCGTAAAGGATGACTTTATCTCCAGAGTATTGTGTGAGTCAGGTTATGCAGGAGAGATTAATACACAGATTCTGCCAGAACGCATCGGTCTCTCACTCTCTCTCATCGTGATCTACACATGTGTGTGTGATGCTTTGCTTTGTTGTCAAGTAATCACATATATATGAACATATTCTTAGGCCTCCGTAGTGTAGCGGTTAACGCTGCTGGCCGTAATGCATTCACAGGCCGCCTAGGGTCGGGAGCATAGGTTCGAATCATAGGGATTAGTCGATGAATTGGGTACCTGTCTTACGCTGTATATATATATATATATATATATATATATACATATATATATATATATATATATATATATATATATATATATATACATAAGTATACTTATGTAAGGAGGAGAGATGGCCAGAGAGCGTTATTGGATTACGTGTTAATTGACAGGCGTGCGAAAGAGAGACTTTTGGATGTTAATGTGCTGAGAGGTGCAACTGGAGGGATGTCTGATCATTATCTTGTGGAGGCTAAGGTGAAGATTAGTATGGGTTTTCAGAAAAGAGGAGTGAATGTTAGGGTGAAGAAGGTGGTGAGAGTAAGTGAGCTTGGGAAGGAGACCTGTGTGGGGAAGTACCAGGAGAGACTGTGTACAGAATGGAAAAAGGTGAGAACAATGGAAGTAAGGGGAGTGGGGGAGGAATGGGATGTATTTAGGGAATCAGTGATGGATTGCGCAAAAGATGCTTGTGGCATGAGAAGAGTGGGAGGTGGGCTGTTTAGAAAGGGTAGTGAGTGGTGGGATGAAGAAGTAAGAGTATTAGTGAAAGAGAAGAGAGAGGCATTTGGACGATTTTTGCAGGGAAAAAATGCAATTGAGTGGGAGAAGTATAAAAGAAAGAGACAGGAGGTCAAGAGAAAGGTGCAAGAGGTGAAAAAAAGGGCAAATGAGAGTTGGGGTGAGAGACTATCATTAAATTTTAGGGAGAATAAAAAGATGTTCTGGAAGGAGGTAAATAGGGTGCGTAAGACAAGGGAGCAAATGGGAACTTCAGTGAAGGGCGTAAATGGGGAGGTGATAACAAGTAGCGGTGATGTGAGAAGGAGATGGAATGAGTATTTTGAAGGTTTGTTGAATGTGTCTGATGACAGAGTGGCAGATATAGGGTGTTTTGGTCGAGGTGGTGTGCAAAGTGAGAGGGTTAGGGAAAATGATTTGGTAAACAGAGAAGAGGTAGTAAAAGCTTTGCGGAAGATGAAAGCCGGCAAGGCAGCAGGTTTGGATGGTATTGCAGTGGAATTTATTAAGAAAGGGGGTGACTGTATTGTTGACTGGTTGGTAAGGTTATTTAATGTATGTATGACTCATGGTGAGGTGCCTGAGGATTGGCGGAATGCGTGCATAGTGCCATTGTACAAAGGCAAAGGGGATAAGAGTGAGTGCTCAAATTACAGAGGTATAAGTTTGTTGAGTATTCCTGGTAAATTATATGGGAGGGTATTGATTGAGAGGGTGAAGGCATGTACAGAGCATCAGATTGGGGAAGAGCAGTGCGGTTTCAGAAGTGGTAGAGGATGTGTGGATCAGGTGTTTGCTTTGAAGAATGTATGTGAGAAATACTTAGAAAAGCAAATGGATTTGTATGTAGCATTTATGGATCTGGAGAAGGCATATGATAGAGTTGATAGAGATGCTCTGTGGAAGGTATTAAGAATATATGGTGTGGGAGGCAAGTTGTTAGAAGCAGTGAAAAGTTTTTATCGAGGATGTAAGGCATGTGTATGTGTAGGAAGAGAGGAAAGTGATTGGTTCTCAGTGAATGTAGGTTTGCGGCAGGGGTGTGTGATGTCTCCATGGTTGTTTAATTTGTTTATGGATGGGGTTGTAAGGGAGGTAAATGCAAGAGTCCTGGAAAGAGGGGCAAGTATGAAGTCTGTTGGGGATGAGAGAGCTTGGGAAGTGAGTCAGTTGTTGTTCGCTGATGATACAGCGCTGGTGGCTGATTCATGTGAGAAACTGCAGAAGCTGGTGACTGAGTTTGGTAAAGTGTGTGGAAGAAGAAAGTTGAGAGTAAATGTGAATAAGAGCAAGGTTATTAGGTACAGTAGGGGTGAGGGTCAAGTCAATTGGGAGGTGAGTTTGAATGGAGAAAAACTGGAGGAAGTGAAGTGTTTTAGATATCTGGGAGTGGATCTGTCAGCGGATGGAACCATGGAAGCGGAAGTGGATCATAGGGTGGGGGAGGGGGCGAAAATTTTGGGAGCCTTGAAAAATGTGTGGAAGTCGAGAACATTATCTCGGAAAGCAAAAATGGGTATGTTTGAGGGAATAGTGGTTCCAACAATGTTGTATGGTTGCGAGGCGTGGGCTATGGATAGAGATGTGCGCAGGAGGATGGATGTGCTGGAAATGAGATGTTTGAGGACAATGTGTGGTGTGAGGTGGTTTGATCGAGTAAGTAACGTAAGGGTAAGAGAGATGTGTGGAAATAAAAAGAGCGTGGTTGAGAGAGCAGAAGAGGGTGTTTTGAAATGGTTTGGGCACATGGAGAGAATGAGTGAGGAGAGATTGACCAAGAGGATATATGTGTCGGAGGTGGAGGGAACGAGGAGAAGAGGGAGACCAAATTGGAGGTGGAAAGATGGAGTGAAAAAGATTTTGTGTGATCGGGGCCTGAACATGCAGGAGGGTGAAAGGAGGGCAAGAAATAGAGTGAATTGGAGTCATGTGGTATACAGGGGTTGACGTGCTGTCAGTGGATTGAAGCAAGGCATGTGAAGCGTCTGGGGTAAACCATGGAAAGCTGTGTAGGTATGTATATTTGCGTGTGTGGACGTGTGTATGTACATGTGTATGGGGGGGGGGGGTTGGGCCATTTCTTTCGTCTGTTTCCTTGCGCTACCTCGCAAACGCGGGAGACAGCGACAAAGTATAAAAAAAAAAAAAAAAAAAAAAAAAAATATATATATATATATATATATATATATATATATATATGTATAGAGGTAGCGCAAGGAAACAGACGAAAGAAAGGCCCAACCCACCCACATACACATGTATATACATACACGTCCACACACGCAAATATACATACCTATACATCTCAACATATACATATAAATACTCACACAGACATATACATATATACACATGTACATAATTCATACTGTCTGCCTTTATTCATTCCCATCGCCACCTCGCCACACATGAAATAACAACCCCATCTCCCCTCATGTGTGCGAGGTAGCGCTAGGAAAAGACTCGTAAAGAATTTATAGCATTTTATCCCTGGCTACTTTGCTACTGCATTCCTCCACCCACCCTCTGTTATCCAAAGCCCACTGACAATGCAAACACTACCCCATTTTCTGTTTGTATCTCTCTTTCAACGAGAACGGAATACGTTGTGCAAATATCAGTTGACAGAATCAAACTAGATTACTTCCGGCTATCATTTGACGATGCATTATTTAAAGTATTGTGGAAGAGCCAAATGTATTCCGTGAGTCGACAGTAGATAACTGGACACATGGTGCCAAATGACATATTATACCACTTTGCTACCCTACCTCCCTCACTCTCTCCCTCATCCTGTCTGCAGCCTCGCCACTCAAGTCTGACACTAAATTCAGTCCATGTGATCCTTCCTCATCATCCTTTTAAAACCCCTGAGAGCGTTCCACGGAAACCCATTAACCTTTCGCCTGTAGAAATCATTGCCGGGCGAAGTACGAACTGGTCACATGTTCGTCGTTGCCATCACTGTTACATTAGAAACAGGAAGATATGAGGGTTTAACCCAACAGCTTAGATGTTTTAGGTCATAGACTTTGTGCTTAGAGCAATTAAATGAAGGTTAGATACCTAAAATCGGAGACTGACCAGTGTCACTTTTGTATCTGACAAGAAATTTGCTTTGAATTACTGCGCAATTAGCTTCACATAAGTTCTAGGTAAATTTGCCTTGACTTACTGCCCAATTAGCTTCACATAAGTTCTAGGTAAATTTGCCTTGACTTACTGCCCAATTAGCTTCACATAAGTTTTAGGTAAATTTGCCTTGACTTACTGCCCAATTAGCTTCACATAAGTTCTAGGTAAATTTGCCTTGACTTACTGCCCAATTAGCTTCACATAAGTTCTAGGTAAATTTGCCTTGACTTACTGCCCAATTAGCTTCACATAAGTTCTAGGTAAATTTGCCTTGAATTACTGCCCAATTAGCTTCACATAAGTTCTGGGTAAATTAATAGTATAAACATTGAAAGAAACTATATGGTATTTCTAGAAGATCACGATATACTATCAAAGATTTGGCTTGGCTTCCACGACAATAGATCTTTTCAAACAAATTTGCTGCAGTTTTTTAGTGTTACGTACAGCAGTAGGGACGCAAAAGTACCTGTGATGTAGAATACCTTAATCTAGAAAAAAAAACACATTTTAACATACCACAAGAGACTGCTTTGTAGATCTAAATCACCGAGAACAGGGGTCAAACATACTTGATAGCTTTCCAATAGAAGGCAACGTGTACTTTTAAACGAAAAAGCCCCACGATAGTTGAATGTGACGGATGCCTTTCATAATAAAACAATAATAATCTAAAATTGGGTCACATATGTAAGATCTCCAAATCAGCGGGTGAAACACAACCTGGAGGTAGAACTAGAATGAGCTGGACCGTGAAACGATTAAATCGTGACAAACTAACACAATGGTTAGACATATAGATAATCAAATTTTCACGATGACAAAAAAAAAATCTAAATTTATGCACTTTGAAGATAAAGTCGAAAATCGCAAAATAACGTAGATGAAGATAATCCCAGAGGTGCTCTAAAGGGACTATCTAAAGGATAGTACAAAATCTTTAGCATCAAGGAAAAGAGTGTTAGGTTTCATTGCTAGGAACATCGACTACCAGAAACATTTCTGGCCGTCTTTAATGTTTTGGTGAGACCAAACCTTAAATATGGGGTCTAGTTCTGGTGAATAGGAAAAACTGGAACAAGTACAAAGACGGTCGACAAAACTTATTCCACTATTGACACATAAAGGCATTAAAAGAGAAGCCAAGAAGATTAGATCTGTTTTCATTTAAGAAGTGTAGACTTTACGATGACCTAAGACGAGTTTTCAAAATCTTGAATAAATTCGTTACTGGTAGGCGATGAGCATCGCGCTCAGAGATATGAAGATGGGCACGCACACCTTCAGGGACATAATATACAAGCAGATGCTATATTTTCCCATTGTTATTTATATCTATATCACTTCTTATTGTATACCAATAAGAGTGTTTGGATAGTAGTGAAGTGGCCGGGGGTGGAGGGTTCAGAAGGTACCGCTAACAATGAGTTCCGTAGGTGAAGAAGAGGAAGTGGACTCGGTATTCTCTTATATCTTTCAAAGCCGTTCTTGCCAACAGCAACTTCGCCACGATCAAGACAGCTTCTTTCTTAATACAGAGCCTATCTGCCTCCTTGTAAAACCTCCGAGATATAGCGAGCCTCACTGGGAGCAGCAGCCCGTTATGTTTGAGATATAAACAGTAGTTATAGAATGCTCTCAGGCGGACTTCCTTATCGTCTGTAGGACCAGTGGAGGCTACAGTAGGACCTACGGTGAGATCTATCATACGAGGCTATTCTATAAGGGAAACTATGTCGTACTCGAGGTCGTTGTCAAACTGGTCGTCGGGCTCGAAATCTGCCCGAGGGTGGACTACCTCGACTTTGTGGTCGTCGTCAGACTCTACCGCGGGATCGTCAGTGTCTACCTGAGAGTCGACTACCTCGACCTTGGGGTCGTCGTCAGACTCTACCTCGGGTTCGACTGTGTCTACCTGAGGTTCGACTACCTCGACCCTGGTGTCGTCGTCAGACTCTACCTCGGGTTCGACTGTGTCTACCCGAGGTTCGACTGCCTCGACCTCGGGATCACCAGTGTCTACCTGAGGGTCGACTACCTCCACTTTTTTCTTTTTTAGTAGAGCAAGATAAGTATTTTTTTTTTAGTAGAACAAGAAAAGTAATTTTTTTTTTTAAGTATAAAAATAGAAAAATATATTATGAGACCAAGACCTCCATCATGTACGTGATCAGCATCAACTCAACCCTCAATACTGGCCAGATTTCTTCCTCCCTCCACGACGAGAATTTTTCTTCCTCTGTGGTCCGGCAGTCGTACTATCGGGCTCGGTAATGTTGCTATCGGGTTGAGTCTTGCGGTTACCTTTCTTACGGCGACGTCCGGTAGCACTGACCTCGGGTTCGGTAGTGTCACCCTGGTCAACTACGTCGCCCTTGGGTTCAGTAGTGTCACCCTGATGTTCAACTACTTCGCCCACGGGTTCGGTAGTGTCACCTTTCTTCTTCTTGCCTTTACGTTTCTTGCGGCGAAGTCCGGTAGCACTGACCTCGGGTTCGGTAGTGTCACCCTGATGTTCAACTACATCGCCCTCGGGTTCGGTAGTGTCACCCTGATGTTCAACTACTTCGCCCACGGGTTCGGTAGTGTCACCTTTCTTCTTCTTGCCTTTACGTTTCTTGCGGCGAAGTCCGGTAGCACTGACCTCGGGTTCGGTAGTGTCACCCTGATGTTCAACTACATCGCCCTCGGGTTCGGTAGTGTCACCCTGATGTTCAACTACTTCGCCCACGGGTTCAGTAGTGTCACCTTTCTTCTTCTTGCCTTTACGTTTCTTGCGGCGAAGTCCGGTAGCACTGACCTCGGGTTCGGTAGTGTCACCCTGATGTTCAACTACATCGCCCTCGGGTTCGGTAGTGTCACCCTGATGTTCAACTACTTCGCCCACGGGTTCGGTAGTGTCACCTTTCTTCTTCTTGCCTTTACGTTTCTTGCGGCGAAGTCCGGTAGCACTGACCTCGGGTTCGGTAGTGTCACCCTGATGTTCAACTACATCGCCCTCGGGTTCGGTAGTGTCACCCTGATGTTCAACTACTTCGCCCTCGGGTTCGGTAGTGTCACCTTTCTTCTTCTTGCCTTTACGTTTCTTGCGGCGAAGTCCGGTAGCACTGACCTCGGGTTCAGTAGTGTCACCCTGATGTTCAACTACGTCGCCCTCGGGTTCAGTAGTGTCACCCTGATGTTCAACTACATCGCCCTCGGGTTCGGTAGTGTCACCCTGATGTTCAACTACTTCGCCCTCGGGTTCAGTAGTGTCACCTTTCTTCTTCTTGCCTTTACGTTTCTTACGGCGACGTCCGGTAGCACTGACCTCGGGTTCAGTAGTGTCACTCAGGCCAACTACTTCGCCCTCGGGTTCGGTAGCGTCTACCTGAGGGTCGACTACCTCGACCTTGGTGTCGTCGTCAGACTCTACCTCGGGATGGTCAGTGTGTACCTGAGGGTCGACTACCTCGACCTCGGTGTCGTCGTGAGACTCTACCTCGGGATGGTCAGTGTGTACCTGAGGGTCGACTACCTTTACCTCGGGGTCGTCGTCAGACTCTACCTCGGGATGGTCAGTGTGTACCTGAGGGTCGACTACCTCGACCTTGGTGTCGTCGTGAGACTCTACCTCGGGATCGTCAGTGTCTACCTGAGGGTCGACTACCTCGACCTTGGTGTCGTCGTTGGACTCTACCTCGGGATGGTCAGTGTGTACCTGAGGGTCGACTACCTTTACCTCGGGGTCGTCGTCAGACTCTACCTCGGGATGGTCAGTGTGTACCTGAGGGTCGACTACCTCGACCTTGGTGTCGTCGTGAGACTCTACCTCGGGATCGTCAGTGTCTACCTGAGGGTCGACTACCTCGACCTTGGTGTCGTCGTCAGACTCTACCTCGGGATGGTCAGTGTGTACCTGAGGGTCGACTACCTTTACCTCGGGGTCGTCGTCAGACTCTACCTCGGGATGGTCAGTGTGTACCTGAGGGTCGACTACCTCGACCTTGGTGTCGTCGTGAGACTCTGCCTCGGGATCGTCAGTGTCTACCTGAGGGTCGACTACCTCGACCTTGGTGTCGTCGTGAGACTCTACCTCGGGATCGTCAGTGTCTACCTGAGGGTCGACTACCTCGACCTTGGTGTCGTCGTGAGACTCTACCTCGGGATGGTCAGTGTGTACCTGAGGGTCGACTACCTCGACCTTGGTGTCGTCGTGAGACTCTACCTCGGGATCGTCAGTGTGTACCTGAGGGTCGACTACCTCGACCTTGGTGTCGTCGTCAGACTCTACCTCGGGATGGTCAGTGTCTACCTGAGGCTCGACTACCTCGACCTCGGTGTCGTCGTCAGACTCTACCTCGGGATCTTCAGTGTCTACCTGAGGGTGGACTACTTCGACATCGGGGTCGTCGTGAGACTCTACCTCGAGATCGTCAGTGTCTACCTGAGGCTCGACTACCTCGACCTCGGTGTTGTCGTCAGACTCTACCTCGGGTTCGACTGTGTCTACCTGAGGGTCGACTACCTCGACCTCGGTGTTGTCGTCAGACTCTACCTCGGGTTCGACAGTGTCTCCCTGAGGTTCGACTACCTCGACCTCGGGGTCGTCGTGAGACTATTCCTCGGGATCGTGAGTGTCTACCTGTGGGTCGACTACCTCGACCTCGGGGTCGTCGTGAGACTCTACCTCGGATTCGACAGTGTCTACCTGAGGGTCGACTACCTCGACCTCGGTGTCGTCGTGAGACTCTACCTCGGATTCGACAGTGTCTACCTGAGGGTCGACTACCTCGACCTCGGTGTCGTCGTCAGACTCTACCTCGGGATCGTCAGTGTTTACCTGAGGGTCGACTACCTCGACCTCGGGGTCGTCGTCAGACTGGACCTCGAGATCGTCAGTGTCTACCTGAGGCTCGACTACCTCGACCTCGGTGTTGTCGTCAGACTCTACCTCGGGATCGTCAGTGTTTACCTGAGGATCGACTACCTCGACCTCGGAGTCGTCGTCAGAGTCTACCTGAGGGTCCACTACCTCGCGGTCGTTGTCAAACTCGGGTTCGACAGTGTCTGTCTGAGGTTCGACTACCTCGACGTCGTGGCCGCCGGCATGGGTACGCCTGGCCCTGCGCCTCAATGTGTACTTCAGCAAGGACCAGAGCAGCCAGAGGGTGAGCAGCGCCACCGTCGTTACCCCCAGGTAGGCCGTAAGGAGGACAGGAACACTCAAACCAGATACTGCCTGCAGCCGCTCCAAGTACCCCACGGGTACCTCTGGTTGGTTGACCAAACCCTGCAGGCGGAGGATGTTCCGCACCACGTACACCACGGTAACCAAGACACTGAGGGCTTGGTTCTGTATGTGTGGAGGCTCATCAACCCTCAGCTCCAAGGGAGGAGGGGAGAGCTGCCCCAGGAGGGGCACGTTGAAACCGTAGGCCTTCATGTGCCTCGATTGTAGGAGGTCTACCAGCGTCCACTGGTAGGCGATGAGCAACGCGCTCAGGAATAGGAAGATGGGTAACCACACCTTCAGGGAGATAAACAAGGTGAGGCTATATTTTCCCATCATTATTTATATTTATTTCAATTCTTGTTGTATACCTGGTATTTGGTAAAGGAGATGGTGAC
Organism: Panulirus ornatus; assembly: GCF_036320965.1. Classification (NCBI taxonomy): domain Eukaryota; kingdom Metazoa; phylum Arthropoda; class Malacostraca; order Decapoda; family Palinuridae; genus Panulirus; species Panulirus ornatus. Next base: position 14,275,988 of record NC_092243.1, on the reverse strand, counting down.
CGAAATACCGTTGTCGATTCTAGCTTGGGACAAGGGAGGAGAAGTGTGAAGTTAGGATGATAGTGGAGATGTTTCTGTTGTGCGAGGACTATTGAAACGGATGGATTTGTGTGTGGCATTTATAGATGTGGAGATGGACATGTGTAAAAGGAAGACAGGATTTCTGGGTCAGATTCAGGGGAAAATTCGTGACAAGGGAAATCTGGTTAAGTTTCAGGGAAATTCTCAGGGGGAAATTCAGTGTATGAGGAAGTTTTAGGGAAATTTTGAATAGTTTGAACAGGATGTGCATTTAGGGTAATCTAGGGTAATTAAATTTCTATTATCAGACACATTAAGATGTTCTTGACACACTTGGTTATACTTTAGATAACAATGCCAGACCAACTCGGTATCGAACCAAAGCTGTTCATCGTGCAACCATGGGACTAATCGCCTATGCTAGGGTTTCCTCGAGCCATATGAGTTACCTTAGCCTAGAATGTTGACAGGTAATTTGCATATTATAAGAGAGTTCGGGGGTGGGGGTGGTGAATGGTGTACGGGTAGTAGTGAAGTGGCTGGGGGTGGAGGGTTTAGAAGGTTCCAAGGGAAGTAGGTACAAAAGGCCAGTACTATCAAGTAAGTGTGTGTGTGTGTGTGTGTGTGTGTGTGTTATCGAACTCTACCTGCAAGAGGTCACACAACGATCGATGAGTCACCTTTGGCGAGGCTGCATCATTGCGAGTACATTCCCTTCAAAGAAAATAAAGAAATCTTACTTTAAAGGAGTCTACAGTTCCCTACTACTGGAAGCAGCGCAGAAGTAGCTCTAGGAACCTTTAAGAAGTAGGTTCTGGGCAGCATAAATATTGTTTCACAGACACTGGTAAGTATAATATGCAGATACCTAAACACACAAACTTATCAACTAACGCTAAAGAGCTAGACATTATCAACTAACGCTAAAGAGCTAGACATGCCTCCAGTACAGCTGATAGTGCTAGAGGCAACAACAACAAATATACATCACCAGCTCCATCATTTCTTACGTCTACCTGAAAAAAAAAAATGTTTTATGCACAACAACGAAAATAGCCATTAACTCTCTAAAGCACTGGGCTGACAAAATCAATCTTAGGTACAATAATGTTCCCTGGAGCAGAGTAACGAATAGATTGTTCATCTGTTGAGAAATTTACTGTATGAACTAAGAGGTAAAAAATATGCATATACATCAGTTTCTTTTCTCATTCCAGACCATAAGAATATATTGCAGCAGAGGTTGTGATAGTACACCAAGTTTTTATGGAAGAATTAGCCCTTCGTTTTATCCTGCTAAAAGCCACGCAGGCTTACCTCACTAATGCATGGTTTTCTGTTCATTTCTTTTCTAGCCGGATGTTAGTTTTCGCTGAAGGAGATGGTGGGTGCCGGAGAGGACCTTCTTGCTGCTTCTTATTTTAACTCATCCATTTCGTAAAAGAACAGATGTATTCAAGTTCAAATAAGATATCATTATCTTGTGGAGGCTAAGGTGAAGATTTGTATGGGTTTTCAGAAAAGAAGAGTGAATGTTGGGGTGAAGAGGGTGGTGAGAGTAAGTGAGCTTGGGAAGGAGACCTGTGTGAGTAAGTACCAGGAGAGACTGAGTAAAGAATGAAAAAAGGTGAGAACAATGGAAGTAAGGGGAGTGGGGGAGGAATGGGATGTATTTCGGGAATCAGTGATGGATTGCGCAAAAGATGCTTGTGGCATGAGAAGAGTGGGAGGTGGGTTGATTAGAAAGGGTAGTGAGTGGTGGGATGAAGAAGTAAGAGTATTAGTGAAAGAGAAGAGAGAGGTATTTGGACGATTTTTGCTGGGAAAAAATGAAATTGAGTGGGAGATGTATAAAAGAAAGAGACAGGAGGTCAAGAGAAAGGTGCAAGAGGTGAAAAAAAGGGCAAATGAGAGTTGGGGTGAGAGAGTATCATTAAATTTTAGGGAGAATAAAAAGATGTTCTGGAAGGAGGTAAATAAAGTGCGTAAGACAAGGGAGCAAATGGGAACTTCAGTGAAGGGCGCAAATGGGGAGGTGATAACAAGTAGTGGTGATGTGAGAAGGAGATGGAGTGAGTATTTTGAAGGTTTGTTGAATGTGTTTGATGATAGAGTGGCAGATATAGGGTGTTTTGGTCGAGGTGGTGTGCAAAGTGAGAGGGTTAGGGAAAATGATTTGGTAAACAGAGAGGTAGTGAAAGCTTTGCGGAAGATGAAAGCCGTCAAGGCAGCAGGTTTGGATGGTATTGCAGTGGAATTTATTAAAAAAGGGGGTGACTGTATTGTTGACTGGTTGGTAAGGTTATTTAATGTATGTATGACTCATGGTGAGGTGCCTGAGGATTGGCGGAATGCGTGCATAGTGCCATTGTACAAAGGCAAAGGGGATAAGAGTGAGTGCTCAAATTACAGAGGTATAAGTTTGTTGAGTATTCCTGGTAAATTATATGGGAGGGTATTGATTGAGAGGGTGAAGGCATGTACAGAGCATCAGATTGGGGAAGAGCAGTGTGGTTTCAGAAGTGGTAGAGGATGTGTGGATCAGGTGTTTGCTTTGAAGAATGTATGTGAGAAATACTTAGAAAAGCAAATGGATTTGTATGTAGCATTTATGGATCTGGAGAAGGCATATGATAGAGTTGATAGAGATGCTCTGTGGAAGGTATTAAGAATATATGGTGTGGGAGGAAAGTTGTTAGAAGCAGTGAAAAGTTTTTATCGAGGATGTAAGGCATGTGTACGTGTAGGAAGAGAGGAAAGTGATTGGTTCTCAGTGAATGTAGGTTTGCGGCAGGGGTGTGTGATGTCTCCATGGTTGTTTAATTTGTTTATGGATGGGGTTGTTAGGGAGGTAAATGCAAGAGTTTTGGAAAGAGGGGCAAGTATGAAGTCTGTTGGGGATGAGAGAGCTTGGGAAGTGAGTCAGTTGTTGTTCACTGATGATACAGCGCTGGTGGCTGATTCATGTGAGAAACTGCAGAAGCTGGTGACTGAGTTTGGTAAAGTGTGTGGAAGAAGAAAGTTAAGAGTAAATGTGAATAAGAGCAAGGTTATTAGGTACAGTAGAGTTGAGGGTCAAGTCAATTGGGAGGTGAGTTTGAATGGAGAAAAACTGGAGGAAGTGAAGTGTTTTAGATATCTGGGAGTGGATCTGGCAGCGGATGGAACCATGGAAGCGGAAGTGGATCATAGGGTGGGGGAGGGGGCGAAAATTCTGGGGGCCTTGAAGAATGTGTGGAAGTCGAGAACATTATCTCGGAAAGCAAAAATGGGTATGTTTGAAGGAATAGTGGTTCCAACAATGTTGTATGGTTGCGAGGCGTGGGCTATGGATAGAGTTGTGCGCAGGAGGATGGATGTGCTGGAAATGAGATGTTTGAGGACAATGTGTGGTGTGAGGTGGTTTGATCGAGTGAGTAACGTAAGGGTAAGAGAGATGTGTGGAAATAAAAAGAGCGTGGTTGAGAGAGCAGAAGAGGGTGTTTTGAAGTGGTTTGGGCACATTGAGAGAATGAGTGAGGAAAGATTGACCAAGAGGATATATGTGTCGGAGGTGGAGGGAACGAGGAGAAGAGGGAGACCAAATTGGAGGTGGAAAGATGGAGTGAAAAAGATTTTGTGTGATCGGGGCCTGAACATGCAGGAGGGTGAAAGGAGGACAAGGAATAGAGTGAATTGGAGCGATGTGGTATACCGGGGTTGACGTGCTGTCAGTGGATTGAATCAAGGCATGTGAAGCGTCTGGGGTAAACCATGGAAAGCTGTGTAGGTATGTATATTTGCGTGTGTGGACGTATGTATATACATGTGTATGGGGGGGGGTTGGGCCATTTCTTTCGTCTGTTTCCTTGCGCTACCTCGCAAACGCGGGAGACAGCGACAAAGTATAATAAAGAAATAAAAAATAAAAGATATCCTAGAGACTGGCCAAAAAGGCCCTCTGTTCCCATGTACTCTCTCTCTCTCTCTCTCTCTCTCTCTCTCTCTCTCTCTCTCTCTCTCTCTCTCTCTCTCTCTCTCTCTCTCTCTCTCTCTCTCTCTCTCTCTAAACGCTGTATGTTTGATCGTCTCCTCCCGCAGGTCGATCACGCAGCACTCGAGAAGTCATTAAGTTCTACAAATTTAGTGTGAGCGCCATTGACCGCCTCGATGTCTGCTTTCATCTAACGTTAGACTTGTGATCCGTTTATCTCCTTATATTCTTTTCTTCTCTCTAGCTTCCGTAAGCAGTCTCACTCTAAGAGGCAGGTCTATGGTCGCTTGAAGTTTTAGTGGCCTTGCTTTTGATCTCATTTTTCCCTGGTAGTTTCGACTCTGATGTACGTACCTTTTTGTTGGAAACGAATGGTGCAACTCAATACCTTTGAATGAATGTGGAAGAAAGAGTTGCTTGGGAAACCGAGTCTTTGAATACAATGACGGATAAAGATAAGTAGGTCATGTCAATATATTGTATTCCCATATATCAGAGAACGATGTGAGATTATTTAGTGCAGCAGACGTGAGTATGGTCAGCTGTGGCAGGTGAGGTGGTCCAGGCATTAGGGAAAGATCTTGTTGCCGCGAACCAGCTACACTGACGGAGCGAGAGAGGAGTGAAAGGATATGGACTGTGTCGTCAAAAATAATGTGGGTCCTCAATGAATCAGTCTTGTTTATGAAATGAACACCAGGAAGATTTGTGGATCCAGCAGCTTAATGGTATTCAACTGTCACTGAGTAAATACTGATTCTTTCAGGTCCTTAATGTATGTGATAAAGGGACACACATACATCTTTCATTATGCTCACGTGAAGGAGAGTCGCTTACTAAAAGTAACCGCTAAGTTTCACTGTCTTGACCTTCAGTTTCGTATACTTCAGTAGGGGTCGGAGGCAGTGGTGAGTCTGCATTAATGATGGAACTCGAAATTTTCTACGTTACAGTGAGGCTATTTTTTTTTTCGAATGAATCATTCCTGTTTAGTTTAACATTTTCATGGAACTCTAGTTATGTGAGCCAATTGTGTGGGTGTTGCCAGGGCCAGCCTGGGGATGCTTAAACTTTCCTCATCTGTCACAATCACCAGCAACATTAATTCACCGACTGAGGACAGAAAAATAGTGCTTGTCGCAGAGTGGGAGGTCGTCAAGTGGTGTGTGGAGACGGGGGAGGGAGGGAGGGATGAGGATTAAGGATGAGGAGAAAGGACGGGAATGTTGAAAGGCAGAGGAGAGATGAGCATCTCCTTGGGACGCAGGATGATGGAGCCTCGAAGTGTTGATAATGACCAGGGTTATGGAGGAGGGCACTCAGGTGGGAATGATTGTCACTATGTTGCTTGGATAACCTGTGATGGATGGTTAAGATAAAGAGAAAAACAGATTCTGAACTATATCCTTAGCTCTAACTTTAGCATACATTTGTGATGCATCAGGATCTATATCCCGTCAGAGATGCGATACTCTACCCAAATCTGAATTTAATGACTACCAGTTGAGGATTGGGCGAGTGAAAAGCCATCCTCAGCGGGGTTTCATTATCATCAGTGGACGAAAAGGAGTATAGTCTCATGAAGGAACTTCTCACTCCAAAGGAGTCTATCATTTCCCTGCTACTGACTTTAGCAGAGTCTTGAAACTAAAGCAGTCCGTAAAAAGGATCCAAGTGGTATTTCATAGTCAGATTTCAAGGATTTTTTCTATATGCTACAACCTTATTGCCATCAGTTCCTTGATCAGTACTGTATTATTAGTGGCACTACTATAATTCTTATGTTCTTCCTTTTTCTCTTATATTTGAAGAATTGCTGTCGGATTATTTTTAACATCCATGGAAATTCACTTTACATACGTATTCTTTCTTCTTTTTTTATGATCTTTTTCTACATTTTCTTTTGTATTTTCTCTTGCTTTAAAGATATTCATTGTATTCCATCAACCTGAAGTGGAAATATTATTTTTCTCATGGCTGGTTAGGTCTTCTGTTTTCTTAGTCATCCAGGCCGTTCTTGGGTTTATATAAACTGGGTAGTCAAAAACACTTCACATTTTCTCCAGCGTATAAATATCAAGAAATTTCATTCCAGTTGCTGTTTCGTGTCGCATTTTCAGAAACTTTAGCTTCTCTGTGATTCAGGAGGATGAGTTTGTTTCCGCTCATTTCAGATCTTGTATTTTCTTGTCCAGTTTGATAATATTATGGCTCTTAATTGCTACCCAGCCACGTGCATGACGAACTCTTTACAACGTTGCTCCGCCACTTTGGCAGGGTTCGAGTCATTTGGACGGTGAATCCCATTTTTCTAGAATGCATTTTTTCGTCTGACACTTTATTTCGTTACTGACTTAATTGTTTTTCGTTATCTTTAGCATACGTCCGGAACTTTCTTTCGTTACCAATTTGATTTCTGTTTCTTTATTATCTTTAGCATGTTTCTATCTGTCTTTTTCTGTCTCTTTCTTCCTGTCTCCACCTGCCTTTTCCCCCATGGAAGAAACAACCCCCTATCCATGAGGTGAGGGGTATGTGAGTGGGTGCAGAGGGCATTTTCCTCCGTCCCTGCAGTAACTGTTTACCAATAACGTCTACAGAACCGTGTAGGCTGAGGATAAGGATAAGAGATCTATAAGGTGTTGTAGTACACTGGCATTTATGATCTGGTCATACGGACAGTGAACAGTTTGAGGGTGTTGACCGGCCACTGGGTTTCTCCTATCTTTAGTTTATGAGAGTTAATGAGAAGGCTTCCCCCTCACTCCCATCTGGATGGAATTAGAATTCATGAGACAAAGAATTTGCATCTGTACTTCTCTGTCAGTGTACTCGTATATTCCTGCTGAGGTAAAATGTTACAGTTTGGAAGCCATAACTGAGATGGTTGTTGAATCATCATCCCTCAAGTGGCACTTGGTTGTTCTGAGTGACCACAGCACTACCTGTGGTGCCGAAGAACTCTGCTTACAAATATATTTTTTCTTTATTTCTTTATATGGGTGATTTGTGTGTGTGTGTGTGTGTGTGTGTGTGTGTGTGTGTGTGTGTGTGTGTGTGTGCGTGAAGTTCAAAAAAAGGAGCCGGAACAGAAACAGTGCTGGTGTCGCAATAAAAGTAAATAGTTTTTTTTTTTAATGAGAGAGAGAGAGAGAGAGAGAGAGAGAGAGAGAGAGAGAGAGAGAGAGAGAGAGAGAGAGAGAGAGAGAGAGATTCAGCCTGCCTTAGGATCCCATGTAACTGCAGGGTCATGAAGAGAAGCAACCCCTTATACTACGACCATAGCCTGATAGCTGTCAAAAATCACCTTGAACCCATGACACCCCCGACATTCAACATCAAAGTAACAATCGTGGAAAACTAGGACCATAAATGTATACTTGAGCGTAGACAGTAGCGGTGAAGAAAATGGGGGTTGAAAAACCATGGACAACTGTTGAGGTCTGAGTAATCTTCTGAATTATCTTCATGTAAACAAATGGGGAAATCATGATATGGATGCCTTAGGATCATGTCAAGGTTAAGGATAGCTTTTGTTTTCAGGATGAACACTGGCTTTCATTGGGACCTATGTTATCAGGCTTTCCCCAAGGGACTACACGATATGTTATCTGGACAGATGAAAGCTCACTTGAGAGCTGATTACGTGACGCATATAAGACAGTGTTGGAGAGGGAAGAGTCACTTTGGTGTGAATAGCCTTCTTCCTACGTGTTTAACCCTGATTCAGATGGGCTCAAGGACGATATGTCTTGCTGGCTCTCTACTAAACAGCCAGTGGTCGCTTCGTGTTAGCTGCTTCCTGCTGGTTCCTCTGAAGGTAAACATAGCTTTCTTGTTATTTTAGGACGATATGCTGATCTCCCAGATCTCTGTCTTTTTTCCTTTGGATAAATATATATATATATATATATATATATATATATATATATATATATATATATATATATATATATATATATATTTTTTTTTTTTTTTTTTTTTTTCTTTATTCTATTTGCCATTTCCCGCGTTAGCGAGGTAGCGTTAAGAACAGAGGACTGAGCCTTTGAGGTAATATCCTCACCTGGTCCCCTTCTCTGTTCCTTCTTTTGGAAAATTAAAAAAAACGAGATGGGAGGATTTCCAGCTCCCCCGCTCCCTCCCCTTTTAGTCGCCTTCTGCGACATGCAGGGAATATGTGGGAAGTATCTTTCTCCCATATCCCCAGGGATAATTCAGCATTTATCAGTTTCTTGCTGATGATCCTAACTTGTCTCACGACTCTAACGCTGCTCAGGTAGGTTACCAATATGCTGGCCAAAGTTCATGGCAGGGGTAGAACCAAAGTAAGTCAGAAACAGTGGTGTAATTCTTCTCAGATGTACAGACACACAACACAACACAACAACACAACACAACACAACACAACATAACAACACAACACAACATAACAACACAACACAACATAACAACACAACACGACACAACACAACATAACAACACAACACAACACGACACAACACAACACGACACAACACGACATAACAACACAACACAACACGACACAACACAACATAACACAACACAACACAACACGACACAACACAACATAACACAACACAACACAACATAACAACACAACACAACACGACACAACACAACATAACAACACAACACAACACGACACAACACAACATAACAACACAACACAACACGACACAACACAACATAACACAACACGACACAACACAACATAACAACACAACACAACACGACACAACACAACATAACAACACAACACAACAACACACCACAACACAACACAACACAACACAACACGACACAACACAACATAACACAACACAACACAACACAACACAACACAACACAACATAACAACACGACACAACACAACATAACAACACAACACAACACGACACAACAACACACCACAACACAACACAACACGACACAACAACACACCACAACACACCGCAACACAACACAACGTTTCATGACTTGTGTCCCATCATCAAGTGTAAGGACAGTACGGAATGGTCTAGGCTTACGTAGAAGAATAAAAAAGATCCGAGGAAAAATGATTGAACAAGGAGGGAAGAAGACGTTAGGCAGCTACTAAAAAAAAGAGGCCAAGAAAACGAGAGAAATAAAGAATTTGAGAAAAACGGGTGTCAGTCAAGAGAAGCGTCGCGAAGATTTCGTACCTAATATTGCATGTACAACTTCGAGTTCCTTCACACGTTGATGCTTTTAACTGACTGCAGGCAAAAGGATAAAGGGGAGAGGGTGCGAGGCAGGTGGATAGAGGGAAGAGAGTGAGAAGCAGGTGGCTATGGGGAGAGGGTAAGAGTCAGGTTGATAGAGGGAGACGGTGAGAGGCAGGTGATGAAGGAGAGTGAGAGGCGAGAAGCCGTAGGCAGGTGGGATAGTAGGGAGAGGGTGAGAGGTGAGAAACAGAATAACTGAGAGGGGAAGATGGAGGGGAGAAGCCGATGGAGAACAATGATGGCGACGTAGCCACAGACCAACCATCAGCCGCCAGACTACTGAGAGCTACTGGATGGGAAAGAGAGATGTAATAGCCAGTGGGAGATGCAAGAGATGATGGAACAGAATTCTCTCATAATGGGATGGTCTGATGTATGACGCTAAAGGTATAAAGTAATTGAAGATTATTGGTCGTGAATACATGTCTTAACAGGAGAAATTAAAAAAGAATAAAAACAAATACAGCGTGTGCAAAAAATCAGTTTCAACAATTCTTTGTGGTATAATTATGAGTTTAAGGAGTATGTATGATGGATTCACTACAGACAGGTTGGAATTCCGCTGTCGTGGCAATGCCTCATGTGTGAAGTTATGTCCACAGTGAAGATGGCAGTGTTGTGGCCTGTGAGGTGCACTGCCAACGGCTTTTTTGATGGTGACAAGTCACTGTAATGGTGTGCAGCGATCCTTTTTGATGGTGACAAGTCACTGTAATGGTGTGCAGCGATCCTTTTTGATGGTGACAAGTCACTGTAATGGTGTGCAGCGATGAGTACTACATAGGACGAGCCTGATAGTGAAGACCATCTGTCATAGTGATACCTTCGTTGAGAACCGTGTGGCAGTGCCGTTCGTATTGCTTCCATCTCTGGTCAGTAAATCAACACGAGTCTGGCAACTCGTCAAGCTGAGCTGTTTATTCTTGGGCTCTATGGGATGGACGGGGGATTAGCTTGGCTGGAGAATTTCTGCCTCGCCAGGTACGTACACACACGCCTGATATTAACCTTTTATTCATCGTTCTCTCATCCCTTACACACATGTACAGGGTGTTTCCCCCCAAAAAATGTACTCACTTTTTGACACCCAATAACTCACTGATTTTTTTCCTTTTTTCAGTGTCAGTTTGATCTGAAAATAGAAAAAAAAATCAGTGAGTTATAGGATGTCAAAAAGTGAGTACATTTTTTTGGGGACACCTTGTATGAGAATTCATATGATTTTTTTTTTTTTTATACTTGTTCTCCGTTTTCTGTGTTTGCTAAATAGCCCTTGGAACGGGGGACTCAGTAATATGCGTCATAATGGAGGTTCAGAGTGCTGTCCTTGGGTTTCCCAAGTCGAGTGTAGGTGGAGCCTCCTTCACTCACTCAGCCTGCTAATGGATGATTATTGTTAGCAATGATGTTGTCCACTATACAACTAGCTGACAGTGGTCTAGTAGTCTACGCCAACCCACGTCGCGCGTTGTTCCACTGGGAGAAGTGAGTCTTCCCCACCGCTTAATGATTGCTCTCAAGTGGAAGAGATTGTTCTCAAGTGGACGATTCATCAGCGTTTACATCTCGCGTCCCTACTCTCAGCATTGAGTCGTGGCGATGTTATACACAAGGCAAAGGTAACACTCTACTGATACTGAGGACATGTCATTGATCTCTCATTTTCTATTTCGTGTATAAGAAACCTGCACTAAGTTCTCAGTGTGATTTACGATTTTGTCTTAAATGTGTCTCAGTAATCCGGGATCTTATGCAGAAGTACAGGATAATGGCAATGGAAAGTTAGGCATTAGGTTTAAGGCGTGACATTCTGAGCTGATTTTATTAATAGTGGCAGCAGGACAAGTAAGGAGGGACGAAGCGCGGGTCAGTCAATGGTATATTGGGAAAGATTAGGGTAAACAATCACTATATGGATGTTTCTCTTTCTGTCTCCTCTAAACCACTAAGAACCCTACGGCAACATCTATTCCTCAAACACCCAATACCCCCCCTCGCTAACACGGCTTCTCCTTCATCTCAATAACCCAACCCAGGTTCCTGACATTCTTAGACTTTAGCACCTACTCTCCACCAACACAGCACGTATGTCGACTGCTTCCCTCACTTTACTGGCTTAGTATTGTCGAATGATTCCTTAAGCGTGGACTTATCCGTCCTTTAAGTACCAGTAGTGTGGGCAACAGTCAACCGTCTTTATACATCTGACAAAAATCTCATGCAACAAGCGTTGTCTCCAACACCCATTACGCCATCATCATCATCGCTCTCCCAGTATCGTGCTCACCTTAATGTCCGTCAGCTGTCCTCTCTGTTCACTGTACTCGTCTTGTCCCACCATCTGCACACTTTGTTCACAACTCTCGACAATTCTCGATACCCCAACGTCTGCTCACTATCCTCATTCTCCCCAACACTATCTTCACTTTACTATCTGCCCGCCATCTCCACACTTCCCAGCACTCTACTCACTTAGCTTTTTATACTTACATTAACCGAGACCTAAATTCTCCATCATAAAAGGTTTTCTCCACAAAAATGCAATAGCCCAGTCCATGGCGCACCGCTGCTATCACTGGAGAACCGTACGTGTTCCATTTTTCTATTTCATTTTCATTTTTCCAGCGAGTATGTAGCGTTTATCCACCATGTAACCTGGTGTCTCCTTACAGCCAGGACCTAAAATATATCTAGGCCTCACCCTTTAGAGCCAGGCTCTTCCCTACAACTAGACTTCACCCTGCAGCCGGGCTCTTTCCTTCAACCAGTAGTCACCTTAAGGCCAGATTTCACTCTACAGCCACGAATACCGGAGGTAAAGGCAATCTGTCTTGATCCTGCAGCTTAACCCCTCTCTATAGTCAATGTTCTCCCCGTTCGTGGAGTCCTCCTTGTAACCTCCCCTCCCTCCTTACCCAATAGTTAAGCCCCATCCAACTTCTCGAACCCCCTCCGTGTGCTTAGGTCTTTCCTTGTTACGTCTCTCCCAACAACTGCTACACTCTGTGCCCTCAGGACCCCTACCGGCATCAGGGTCACTTCCTGCAGTTATCCCGCTCCTGCCCGAGCCTGCAGCTAGATCTATCCTGAGACTCGGCTACAGTGTACACCAGGGCCTCTCCCTGCATCAGGTACCTGCATTCATTTCCCAAGTACTTGGGCGAGGGTTTGCATCCAGGGCCTTCCTTGTAGCAGAGTCTTCTCCTGCAATCGCGTCAAGCCTGCAGGCAATACCTCTCTTGGGGGCCACAGTAGTCCTTTCAACCGAGGCTCTTCGTAACAGCTTTTGTTCCGTGGTAGCCAAGCGGTTTGCTTCATTATCATTTCGATGGCCTAGGTTCGAGTCCCGTGCGCGTAGCGGTGGTGATCTTTGTCATAAATATATTCATACATACATATATATATATATATATATATATATATATATATATATATATATATATATATATATATATGTGTGTGTGTGTGTGTGTGTGTGTGTGTGTGTGTGTGTGTATGTGTATACATACTTACATATTCACTTATGGTTTGATACGAGAGCATATTTATAGTTATTAATCTTCTTTTTCATGTTACCAGTTTTCTCAATATTGTTCTGTCATTATGTGTGTGGTTAAACACCAGTTGTCCAGATGTATCCATTTCATTTCAAACACGCTTTTGCCTTCACAGACGCATCATCAGGAATCTAAAAAAGAAGAGGTAAAAACTGCGTCACAAAACTTGGATATGAAATGTAAAACTCAAAACATCTTTATAAGAAACAAACGTTAGTATATAGAATGTAAAAAATTGAGGGGGAAACACTATAAGCAAAGCAACTTGCCAGTTTCATGATATCAAGGTAGTAGGAGCTACAGCCTAAATACAAATTATGGATACAGAAATATGAAATACTTACAGAAGAGGAAAACACAGAACAGTCTTAAACTAAGTAAGAGAATAGACAGTCTATTACTATATACACTATGTTTGGGCAAGTGAGACTGTTATTGTCCGGATGTGGCGTTGAGGTCAGGTTGGGCTTGTCTGATTCTCTCTGACCTCCGTAACCCAGGACAGGGTTGGTCAGTGACTTGTTCCCCCTGTCCTGAAATGGCTGATTCGGTAGCTTGTGGCGGGTCAGTGACGTGTTCCCCCTGTTCTAAAACGGCGCTGGGTCTTCATCCAATTGGCAGGCCATCAAAGAGCTGTATGGCGGTGGTCATGTTCGTCTGGATGTTGATGACAGGTGTTTCTCTCTAATGTGAATGGCTTCTGATATCTGTAGTCTCCTACAATCACTGCAACTAGTAATGATTTTGGTGTTATGTATTACAATCTCTCTCGTTAATCTTGTCCCATGCTTTTGTTCATGATGTTGTTTGATTCCACCTTCTTGTAAGTGGAGCGAGAGGCGTTGACTCAGGGAACAGGTTGTATGTCCAATGTAGTTTATGTGGTGAGGATGACAGTCCCCAATATTGCATAGGTACTCATAGACCACAACGGTACGATTCAAACTTCTATCCTCGGAATGGATATGACAAAGTAAATGAGCAGTTCTTTGAAATTGGAATGATCAGGTCGACAACAGAGAAAAGAGCAAGTAACTAGGTAAGAATCAATGTACAAAAGTGAGGAAAAAGACGTTTCCCTAAGAGCAATAACTGAGCAAGCTATCAAAGCTATACACGCATACAATACAAACAGGTTTAGTTTTAGTACTGCATGCTAGCCTGTGATATGTCCCCTCGAATGTAAAATTTCCTCCCAGCACTACACATACGATAATGTCCTGTAGGTATTAGTCCTGCCCTTAGGCAAAATCTCCCTGAAAGTACTTGTAGGGACACACACACACACACAAACACACACACACACACACACACACACACACACACACACACACACACACACACACACAAAACTTTCTCTCTCTCTCTCTCTCTCTCTCTCTCTCTCTCTCTCTCTCTCTCTCTCTCTCTCTCTCTCTCTCTCTCTCTCTCTCTCTCTCTCTCTCTTTCTGTTTATCTATCTATCAGTGTATCAATCTATCTATCTATCTATCTATCTATATATATATATATATATATATATATATATATATATATATATATATATATATATATATATATATATATATACACACAATTTCTGCTTCTTCTCGGAAGTTAGATGCTAATCTGTCTCTTCTCTTGGTTTATTCACGCATCACCCGGCAGGCCACTAAGTCCCTCCGATGTTGTGTGAGTGCTGCTGGCAGTTCGAGGATCTGGCCTTGTGAACGTCTGCTCCAAAAGCCAGACTGTGGAGTCTTTAATCCCCATATTTTCAACTTTCTCTCCGACTCCCTCAGCTTGTTTGTCTTTAATTACCAGGTCTATTATCACCTCAAGGACACGGAGCATTTTACCCCCCCCATCAGTCCTGCATCATTATTATGAACCTTTGTACCTTCGGTTCGATGCCTTGAAGACGAAAAGGAAAGTCGATGATAAACCACAGATTCTCGCTCAGGTCTAGTTACACTGAACTGATCAGGAGGCAAATAGTGACATTCTAATCATCCATTGTGCTTGTTACTAAGTCATATATTACAGTGAATTTTTTAAGATAAAAGAACGTTAATGGTTCCGCTGTTCTTGTCAGCGTGGGTCGACATCGAATGTTAATGATGTGAAACGCATTGAATTTAGACTGTCCACTGGATACGATACGCAGTACGGAATCCAATGCTTTGTGTTATGATCAGAACAGAGTCCATGAGAGGAGAATCCTTGTCCCTATTTTTGTTCATTTTGAGCAAGACGTTGGCTTTCTCGGTTTATCTGGTACCCACCCACCAGCTGCGCTGCGTATCTGGACGGTAACCAAACTAGAGCAGTTTACTCAGTTCCGCTGGGGGTCGTACGAAGGTTGACGAGCCATAAAACTAGTTTACTGCAGGAAAATGTCCTTAACTCAGTGGTTGGGGTGGATGGACGCAACTGGGTGAGTGGGTTTTGGTGGACTGGTGAGTGTGTGGGTGCGGTTGGGTGAGTGGGTGTAGGATAGATAGGATGTCTTTGGATGAGTAGGTGTAGGTATGTGGATGAGGTTTGGTTAGTGGGTGTAGTTAGGTGGATGTGATTTGGTTAGTGGGTATAGGAAGATGGATGTGGTTTGGTTAGTGGGTGTAGGTAGGTGTATGTGGTTTGGTTAGTGGGTGCAGGTAAATGGATGTAGTTTGGTTAGTGGATGTAGGCAGGTGGATGTGGTTTGGTTAGTGGATGTAGGTAGGTGGATGTGGTTTTGGGTTTGTTTCAAGGAATAGTGGTTCCAACAATGTTATATGGCTGCGAGGCGTGCGCTTTAGATAGGAAATGAGATGTTTCAGGGCAATGTGGTGTGAGATTGGGTTTATGTAGGTGGATGTGGTTTGGTTAGTGGGTGTAGGTAGGTGGATATGGTTTGGATAAAGGGTTTTGGTAGGTGGATGTGGTTTGGTTAGTGGGTGTTGGTAGGTGTATGTGGTTTGGTTAGTGAGTGTAGGTAGGTGTATATGGTTTGGTTAGTGGGTGTAGGTAGGTGGATGCGGTTCGGTTAGTGGTGTAGGTACGTGAATGTGGTTTAGTTAGTGGTTTAGGTAGGTGGATATGGTTTGATTTATGGGTGTAGGTAGGTGTATGTGGTTTGATTAGTGGGTGTAGATAGGTGGATATGGTTTTAGTGGGTGTAAGTAGGTGGATGTGGTTTGGTTAGTGGGTGTAGGTAGGTGGATTGGTTTAGTTAGTGGTTTAGGTAGGTGGATATGGTTTGGTTAGTGGGTGTAGGTAGGTGAATGTGGTTTGGTTAGTGGGTGTAGGTTGGTAGGTGTGGTCTGGTTAGTGGTTGTAAGTAGGTGGATGTGGCTTGGTTAGTGGGTGTAGGTAGGTGGATGTGGTTTGATTAGTGGTTGTAGGTAGGTGGATGTGGTTTGGTCAATGGGTGTAGGTAGGTGGATCTAGTTTGGTTAGTGGATGTAGGTAGGTGGATATGATTTGGTTAGTGGGTGTAGGTAGGTGGATGTGGTTTGGTTAGTGGGTGTAGGTAGGTGGATGTGGTTTGGTTAGTGGGTGTAGGTAGGTGTATGTGTTTTGGTTAGTGGATGTTGGTAGGTGCGAGCAGATGGATGAGTTGGGCATGATGAATATGGATGGATGAGTGGCTGGACAGGTGGGGATGGATGGATGGAGGATGTGTGTGTGTGTGTGTGTGTGTGTGTGTGTGTGTGTGTGATTGCCTGTTTGTAATTACTTTCGGTACAGTGCTTAGGGGGTTTACTACTCGTGAAGCCGTCTCTTCAATTATTTTAAGTGCCATCCAGTCCTTTCAACTTGTTTTTGCTCTTTGTATATATATATATATATATATATATATATATATATATATATATATATATATATATATATATATATATATATATATATATATATATATATGCTGATAACCACGAGGAAAATGAAACACGATAAGTACCCTAGTGCACTTTCGTGTAATGATCACATCGTCAGGGGAGACACAAGAATGAGATAAAAGACATAGAACAGTCAGTTGATATAAACGGAAGAGACGTAGCTAAGATGCCAATCGATTTATCATTGGCGTCTTAGCTACATCTTATAGACTTAACTTCCCCAATGATTATGTAAATCCCCTGAGTCCTATAGTCTCATTTGCTCTCGATCTGACATCCGCTCTTAACATCTGTATATCTTTTTTTTTTTTTTATCTTATCCACAATGATTCTTTCTTGAATATTTTTGTTTTTCCCTTCTTACATTACTTTATGCATTTCTTGCTTTATCGTGATTCTCAGAGGCCGAATGGCTCTTGTGTCATCTACATCGTTTTGATGATATATCTCTAATTACTTTGTTGACATCTTCTGTTGAACCCTTAACTCATTCTTTTCTGATCCCCTTCTTTTCCTTCCACTTGTGCCCATTCACTGACTTCCTTGCCGTAGACATCACAGGATCTTCTTTACCATTGTTTCACATATTGTTTCGAATTCCCTTTCCTGGTGTATGTATCCCCTGAAGCATTTGTTTACTGATGTTGCCAACCTTATAGCTCATACTGGGGCTTTATTTGGTCTCAGATTTCACTGTAGTTTCCTCACTGACTACACACTCGAAATCAAGATCTGCATGATCACATCTTGAAGGTGGGACACCATTACCTAATGTTTCCTACATCCGGATCATTACATGTGACAGTGGGATAAAGTACTGTTGGTACATCTCCTCCTTTGGCTTAGTGTGCTCAGTCGACAACGGAAACTGTTCTGCACATTGTAAGACTTTTTACCTCATGACTGTTCCCCCAGTACGAGTCCAGATCTTCATCATTTGATCTTTCTATTGTTAGAAAAGATGTCCCAGTTATTAGAACTTGTTCCTAAGAAGGGCATATATTTCTGCCTCCAACATCATTCTGATTGTGCCTTCATTTCGTTTATTATGAATTTGACCCACTACATTTTGTCTCTTTTGAAGGTTGTACACCTTTTAAATCAGTTATACAGTATTTTCCTACAGTCAGTTTTCCTGTCAAGTATTCTCTGAAGGACTCAATTTCTTCCAATACTTTCTGAAGTTTTAGGCCGTACCATACCAAAATAAACAAGCCATCTATCTCTTCCTCTTTCGTTTTTTTCCTCCCTAGTTATTTGTGTATCCTTCATAGCAACTTAACTTTCATCTAACATCCTTGGCTAATTTCCTAATTACTCTTCTAACAATATCTGGCTTGATTGTCCGTATGCAGCCTCGAGAGTATAGATATCTGCTTCCCTGTCACTCGATAACAATCCATCCACATTTATTGTTTATAACATTTAGTTCTATCCATTTTACGTTTTCATTCCTTTTCAGTCCCCTTTACTTTTGTGGGTCCCCCTCCTCCTGTTTTCTCTCGTCCTACCGCGTCCCCTTTCCTCCTTTTCGAGCGCTTTCTATGTTTACTCGTTCAGTCCGTTCGTTTGGTCTTCTCTGACAATTGCTCTGCCGTAATTCTCTTGATAGCCAGGTTTTCTCTGCTTCTAGTAATACCACCTGTCTACTATTATCTATCTTTGAATTACTCTTACCAAGTTTTCCCCTTCAAGCTCATGTTGAATTTTCCTTTTTTTTTCAGCTACCTCATCCCTCCTATTGCCTTTTATAGTTCCTTAATTCCTTTTTATGTCCCTCCCTTCCTTTGGTTGGATGTGCTTCTCATCTAGGTTAGATATCAGTCACGTGTATCTTTTGAACTCCCTCTTCCTCCTCACAGAATCGAGTGGTTTCGTAATTTGTATGTCGTTTGCCTCCTGAAGTTTGAAACCATCAGTATCGAAATCGTTGGACCTTTCCAATAACGTGATTCAAGTTCTCTTAAAACCATGTTCTAAAGTTCTGCAAATAACTTTTAAAGTCATCATATCGTCTATATATTTTACAAGAACGTCTTCCTTATCATGAAAATTATCTTCCCTGTGATGTCACTCCGAAGTCTTCTCTGTTTCTCGATATCTATATCTTCACTCAGGTCGCGTCCCTCTTCTCCAGTATTCCCACTCAGTCGCTCAGTTTTGATCCCAGTAGTTCTTTGTACTTCTTACGTTTGAACCATTTCATATTCTCCTCGTATCTGTCGGTTACAAACCTGAGGAACTGACTGTTGAGCGCACCACCTGCTACCAGATGTAGAAGCCTTAGGAAAGATTTTCACTCATTACAGAACTAAGTTCTCAGTACACATCAAGAATCTGAATAGGAATAGATATTGTATATATATATATATATATATATATATATATATATATATATATATATAAACCACTAGGAACACTCTAGTCAAAGATACAGCCATCATAGACCCTATACAAATTTGCACTCTGACAGCTGAAAGGTCTGTCGTCTAGAATGAGGTAATTAATGCAAGTAAAGGCTACGCCTGTGCCCCTTGATCGCTCCAAGTCCTCCAACACCAGGTATGATAGTAGTCAGCTTGCGTCCGTGCCACAGACCCTCTAGGCTCACACTTCTTCCCGCACTGGTTAGCTCCAGTATGGTCTTCACAACCGCTCAAAACCGAACCTAGACGAGGGGGACAGAAAGGGAAAGACTGAATACTTACACCAACACCAGACCTAAACCCAGCTCTGGATCACAGCTGCTGACCTCTCACTTTAAACCCTCTACCTCAGGTTCACGTGGTTTCATACCAACAGGAGAGTGAGTGTACGCAGGGCGTGGGCGGTGTCTGTCTGCTGTTCTCCTCCCTTTGAGTGCCACTCTCGTTGGAAAAACTGAACAGTAGTAACATAGACATTGGCAATTAAGAAATCAGCTCTGTAGCGACGTAATCTATTTCCCTGCGCATAGATAAACCACGACAAGTTTTACTATCTAAACAACCACTTATAAAGGGATGGATACTATCCACTACAACACAGCTGAACAGTTCTGTATCAAAGGAATTCTTGTGATATGATAAATCTTTGTGTTATAGTTGTCCTATATGGTCCATGATCCTGTTAGCGTTGCTGACACCGTGCCCTTCCTACACTAAATTTCTGAAACTATTTTCCAGCAACAACAGGACACAATTCATGCAAGTCATGATATTCTCGTGACACTGTTTCCCTCGGCAATTACATCCCCTGCCAAGCCCATAGCTAGGTCCTTCTGAATGAGCTTCTTTTCATACCTTCTGTCACGAATTCCTTCAAGAATGCAGGCTCTTTCCTATCTTTCTTGATTTATCCTCTGAGCTCCATGATAGCAATGTCTATTTGCGGCTTCACTTGTTCCTGTCCCAAGAGTCTCTTTGCCTCTTTATCCATCAGATGCATCATTCTCAACATCTTCTTCACCTACAGGGAACTTCCATCATTATTTCCAGACTTACTGTATCTCATTTTGCTTCTCCTTTGTGTTTCTCATTTCTAAATCCTTCAGAATCTTGTTCATTTATTGTCTGATACTGAGTAAGTCCGATCATCGTTTTGCACATCCGATTATCTACGTCCTTGTTCTCTGGTTGGTTAAATGGCTGACGTCTCGCTGTATGCAACGCCTGATTCGACACGCTCACCCATGTCTACCTTTGGTCTTGTATACCAGACTATGAAAAAAACAGACAAAATTTGGGTAAGCTATCGTATTAGCCCATCCCTCTTCCTCCCTTCCTGCAGATTGCTACTATTCTTTAGAGTTTTGTAAAACATACATAAACCAATTTAGATATCTTGTGGTTCAGTTTCCTCTTAGGCCGAAGTCTTATCCTTTGAATTGTTTAACCGCTAATAACCAGTTATTTATACCTAAAGTAATTCTCCTAATTCCACACTCCCTCATTCTTTAATGCTCTTTTGTGCTTGGATTGGCCTTTACGTCTTTCCCATGAGATATGAGCCAATTTGACTCAGAGCTTTGGGAAAGGTCTCTGATCATCTGCTTGGTTCCAAGTGAACGTACAACTATTTAGGAAATTCTCTGCACAATTCTAATTCTCTTATAGTCGTGTCTTAATCTAATCAAATGCTTTATAATCTCTCGTACAATATCCTATACCTTTATGTTTCTGCCTGACTAATCAAAGGATATGATTAGTAAAGCCGATCCCGTTGCCCATGGCATCACAGCGAAAACTCATTCCACAAACATTTTATAACTTGCATTAATTGCTGCCTCCTGTTATCATAAGATCACTCCATATTGCATAATTAGAACGCCATCTCCGCTCTACTAAATTCCTCTCATCTATATCAATTCCAGTTTCATTCTGGAGTCTCGAGGAAAAAGATGTGTAATCCTTGTGTCCCTGGTCACCGTAGCTCATTATGTCCTACGCTTCTGAGAAGAAGAAAGAAAAGAACTAATTTTTTTCTCATCTTTCTTCACTCTCCTCATCCCGCGTCCTCATCTTTTATTAGCACTTTCCATTTTTAGGAAGATTTTCATAAGCCTTTTGTTTTTCTTAGGTGCCAACTGATTTATCATCTCATAATCCCATCTAATTTTCCTCATTTATCTCACTGACTAATTCTTGTCTTACTACCCACCTTACTGAAGAGTGAGATGTCAGTTTCCTTCCCCTGCCCTCCGACGCTCTCGTTGGTGTCTTTCTCCGTTATTAACGTTACCTTAATAGTTTCATTTCCCCACTTTTACTTTCATCTTTCATACTCTCCCTTCACCGGGTCTCTCTGCCCTTGACGCTCTCCCCTCATCTCTCTTACTCTCCCCTCACAAGGTCTCTCTCGCCCTTGACTCGCTCTCTCATCATCTCTCTTACTCTCCTTTCACAGGGTCTCTCTCTCTCTCTTTGACTCGCACTCCCTTCATCTCTCTTACTCTTCCGTCACAGGGTCTCTCTCCCCTTGACTCGCTCTCCCCACATCTCCTTTCATTGTCTCTCCCACTCCCTCGTCGCCTGGCTTCTCCCTCACTCCACTTCGTTTGGTTTCCACTGACCAATTTTCCCTTCACTGGCCGCTCCTGCCTCAGGGCCAATCCCTCCGCCGTCTCCCCTGCTCACTCTCCCGCACCGTCATGGTCAGCGATACACCAACATTTTTGTCTTGTTTCTTCTCCAGCATCACTTTGACCAAGGTCTTCTTCCTCCTTCCCCCAGCCGGCGTGGTGCCCCACACAGCCCCGGTCACTTGATCTCCGGCTCTGACAGGCCTTGCTAACTAATATCAGATACCCAGCGGGAGGGAGGGAGGCTTTGCTCTATCGCTGTGAGTCATCTGTATCATACCGTCATTAGCGAGGCAGTCAATGAGAGGAAGCGGTCTAGGGACGACGAGTCACGTCACATTTATTTTGCACATTCGCTGCAAATGAGAGGAATTTTTCCTCTGAATTGCCTGCAGTAAAAGGCCATTGTGGGCTTGACGTTTCTCGTTATTTTAGATATTTTGTTCCTGGAAATGTTCACCACTGAATAAATATGTTGGTTCACCCATGAGCGAGGTTAACTATGGGTGGGTGGTGCATATGACGGCCACTAGATGGTGATGTTAACGTTGATGGTATACACAATACGACATCGTCTGGTTGACGTTATAAGAAACACGACGCTTGACTGGTTGATGGGTTAGGTAGCTCGGCACTAATCTATTGATGCTGACTGGTTGATGGTTTAAGCTGCACAGCAAAGACTGGTTGATGGCCTAAGAAGCTGTGTAATGGCTGGTTGATGGTTTAAATAACACAGAACTGATTTGTTGACGACTTAGGTAGCGGGGTACTAATTGGTTGATGGCACAGGTAGAGTGGCCCTGACTTGTTGATGTCACTGATAGCGTAGCTGGTTGATGGCACAAGTGGCGCCTCACTTGCTGGTTGATGGCACAAGTGGCGCCTCACTTGCTGGTTGATGGCACAGGTAGAGTGGCCCTGACATGTTGATGTCACTGATAGCGTAGCTGGTTGATGGCACAAGTGGCGCAGGTACAGGTATAGTGGCCCTGACTTGTTGATGACAGCGCGGCAGTGGCTGGTTGATGGTACAAGTAACGCGACAGAGAATTTTGGATGACATCTATAGCGTTGCACTGACTTGATGATGACGCAGATAACGATTTACTGACTGACTGATGACTGAAGTACGACGGAGCGCCGTCTTCTTGACAGTCACAGAAGACAGTAACTGACCATGTGATGTTGTGAGTGAGCGTGTTGTTATGGCAGATTAACATGGTACTGACTGGTTGATGATATACCTAATGCGGCAGAACTGTTTCATTGATGGTATGAACTGTATGCCACTAACTGGTTTTGAGGTATGACTAAAGGCGGCCTGCTGGAGGGATCAGGCTCTTGAAGAGGATATGATTCAGTCTACAAGGTCAGGTCAAAGATCGAGATTTAGCTATTCTTCATTTATATAATATCTCTGCTAAGCAATTAATCTTTTAAGTACATTAAATATTTCTTTAAGGTGGCATATCTGGTTCCTATTATAAATCATTTATACACTTCCCTGGTGTTTGAAACGCTTCTTATTCTGCCTGTCTTATTATCCTTCCTCTTGTACAGTAACATGACATTTCGAACCTTAAAGATGATCTTGGATCTCATTATATGTTTAACGTCTTTTTTCTGATGCGTATGGTTTTGTGTTTATGTGTGCAATATCATCAAGCTGGTTGAATGGAGATGGCTTGTTTCGTTCTTGTGTAATGGCCAATTTCCTATGTTCGGTATCGCCTGGGAACATCTATAAAATAGCTCCATCTTATCTTTCCTGTACTTTATAATCATTTTCATATCTTTCTTCTAGTATGTACCATCTGGTTTCCCCTCACCTGATGCGAATCTGGGTTCATGTTCTTACATCCCGTGGCTCTCTGCATGACCCCCTCAGTGGTTTTTTTCTGAAGTTTCTTTATGGAATCCTCCGCAGGTTGTATTAACTTTTGATCCCGCTTCTTAATGATTTCCTATGACGTTTCCAGACTTTTGTTCTCCGATGATTCGTCTTAGATTTCTCTCTATCTTTTTTTTGTGGACCAGATCACAACGCTCTGGTCTTGATACGTTCTGGAAGTTGAATCCATACCAGATTGCGAACGGATTTAAAAGACAAGACTTTTCTGCTTGGCTTTTTCTTTGTGTTTGTTGATTGGTTGTCCCAGTTGTCCTGGTAAAACATTGATAATGAAATTAAGAATGACGATAATAATGGTAATAGTAATATCTACCAATGCTTTTAATACTACTACTACTACTACTACTACTACTTCTACTACTACTACTACTACTACTACTACTACTAATGATAATGATAATTATGATAATAACAATGATAATGATAATAATAATGGTAATGATAACAATGATTATGATAATAATAATGATAATGATGATACTACTCATAATTATAGTGATAATGATAATACTAATAGTAAGTACAAACCCTTGACAGTTACCAGTTACTCCATGGGTCTACCTTGTACCTCCCTCACGAAACAACTTGGAATAATGACAGCTTTCAGCACCGCGTTGTTGCTTCGATTCCCGTTTTCTGGTCTCTACTAATAATGATAATGATAATAATAACAATGAAGGTGATAATGATGATAATAACAATAATAATGATAAAAATAATAATAATAATAATGGTAGTAATAATGATGATATTAGTAATATGATAATGATAATGATAATAATGATAATCATAATAGTAATAATGATAGTAATAGTAATCATGATAATGATAATGATAATAATAATAATAATAATAGAATATTAATGATAATAGTAATAATAATAATGATAATGATAATGATAATTGCTCTTCCTGCCTAAGCATAGCAGCTGTAGGAACAAACAAACGAGGGCATTATTTGCACACATATTCTGTTATGTATAATGTACTGAAACCAGAGCTTATCATCCACAGAAAAGTCCCATATATTATTACTGGTTTTCCTCGACCGCTTTATATGCTGTAGTTCATTGCAATGATGTCATCTCGCTCTTCATATACCCCTTATCCTGTGCACGCCTCACACCCTCCTGAACATTTATTCTCCTATACCCAAAGCCTCGTTCACGTCTCCCTTCTATCTCCCTCGAGCGCTCACCTTGTCCACGGTGCCTCGATTTCTGACACGTAAATGTTCTTAGTCAACATTGCTTTACTCATTCTATCCGCAAGTTCAGACCGTATCAGTACACCATGATCAGCACTTCCATTCAGACTGCACTTGGAATCGTAATTCACTTTTACGTTGTCATTCCATACCTGATGGACCCACATGGTGTCGTCAGGCGTTTCCAAGTTCAACACAACTATCCTTTTCCTTTATTTTGCATTCACAGCCCAAGACTTACAAACATGCATCACTCTTGGGGCGACAGTACCATCAACCACCCATCTTTACGCTAAAAGGTGCTGATCTCTCTCTCTCTCTCTCTCTCTCTCTCTCTCTCTCTCTCTCTCTCTCTCTCTCTCTCTCTCTCTCTCTCTCTCTCTCTCTCTCTCTCTCTCCTCAACAGGGCCCTAGCCCCATCGCCTACCCTGTGACTCTCTCCTGCTCTAAGGATCCATCATCTCCCCTCCAAGCGATTTTCCAATTTTCCTTGAAGTTTGACGATACTCGCTCACCCCAACACTTATTGATGTTGCCCTTTAAGCCTCGTGCATCTGCCTCTTGACTTCCTACTGCTTTCTTTCGTACACCTCCCAGTGACTTGTACACATATCTCTTCTCTTTCACTGGTAATTCAAATCCCTTATCCTACCGCTCACTGCTCTTCTCATACGCTAGCACGCCACCTTCCGCACGCCGCAAATTTTGCTTGCAAGCATAAGCACTACTTAACTAGATACTTTCCACTCCTCAGCCATACCCATTGTTTCATTTACTTTTACCAGAGATCATATTTCTCCCGGTCTCTCTGGGAATGTCTGCACACAATCCTCTTTTTCTAGCTCACTCATTTTCACCATCTTCTCATCCACGTCATTTCTTCTTTTCCTAAAGCCACTACACTGTGTCACATTCGCTTTTACCAGGATATGATCGGACAGCCCACCAGCTAGCTCTTCTCAGCACATTCACACTCATCTGTACGCCTGCCAATTAATGCATAATCCAATAGTACCAGGTAAACCCCAGGCCAAATGCACATTTTCTTAGATATTTCTCGTCGCCCAGTCATTTCTCAGCACACAACCCCACAAACTGTTCACACCTTTGCATATACCCTCATCTACCAAATCATCCACACTTGCTTCCAAAGCTCCCACCACTAAAGCTCTATCCCTTGCTTCAAACTTGATAAAGCACTCACTCAGCTCGTAAAAGATTCGTCCCTCTCCTTCACTCCTTTGGCTACCAGATATATGAGCACTGATAATCACCCACCCCTTATCATACCTTACTTCCTTACACTGATGTACCTTAACACATTCATCTAACTCTTCCTTCATTAGAACGACCACACCTTCCTTTGTTCTCACCCTCACACTAATTCGTGACTCTGTTCCTCGAATAGTCCCAAGCCATTCATACCTCCAACCCCTTGAGCTTGGTTTCACCCAGAATTAGAACATCCAGGTTCCTCCTTCCCTTCCTGTCAATATGGTTACATCCAATACTTATAGACACCCCAGCTTGAGCCTTCGAGGAGGAGGAGCACTCCTCGCTTGGTTCTTTCCACTGTTCTCACTTTTAGAATTACAATACAGGGAGGGAAAGGATTCCAGACCCACGCTCCTGCTCTTTTATCCGCCTCTAGCATCACTCTGGAGGTACGTGAGAAGTTTTCTTATTCCTTTATCCTCAAGGAAAAGGAAACGTCATTTGGGATTAATCGTGTTGTTGCATGTTAAATGAAAGGTAAAAAAGGTTTGTAATTCTAGACTGAGTTCTAGCATGTCATCATGTAAATGAATATAGTAATATAATGAAAATAAAAGTATTACGTTTACCCGATGATGATAATAATAATGATGATGATGATAATAGTGATAATGATAAATTGGACAATGCTGATGATATTGATAGTAATAGTGGTAATGAAAAGAAAATGATGATAATGTTAGTAATTATGATGATAATGGTAATGTTTATCAAAATGATGATGATAATGTGTGGCAAAGATCGTGTGGATCAGGTGCTTTGGCGAATGTGTGTGAGGCATTCTCGGAGAAGGAAAAGGATCTATATGTGGCATTTATGGATCTGGAAAAAGACATATGATAGGGTTGATAGAGATGCTCTGTGGAATGTGATGCGAATGAATGATGTGAAAGGAAAGCTATTAAGAGCAGTGAGGAATTTTTATCAGCAGAGGAAGGCATGTGTGCGAGTAGGTAGAGAGGAGAGTGAGTGGTTCATGGTGATGGTGGGTCTGTGGCAGGGATGGGCAGAAGTAGGTGGGGGTGCTGTTACCTCTAGAGAGAATGAGCGAGGAGAGGAAATATAAGAGGGATTTCATGTCAGAAGTGGAGGGAACAAGGGAAAGGTCCACACCATCAGGGAAGAGGTAGAAGGCTGAAGTGAAAGATGCTTTGAAAGGTTTAAGGCCTGGACGTGCAGGACGATATGAGGCGGGCAAGGAATAGAGTGAATTGGAGAGATGTGGTTTGAAGGAGACGACGTGCTGTCAGTGAGGTGAACCAATCGGTCAGGGGAAACCATAGTCGGGGGGTGGAGCGGTCGGGAGACATCACGGAAGGTGTGTGTGGGGCCTGGTTGTGGATACTGAGCTTTAGCTTCGGTGCATTACGCACGACAGCCGGAAAGTGGATGTGAGCGAGCTAGGCCATTTCTTCGCCTGCTCCTGCCTCTGACGCGGGATATGGTGAACATGTATGGAACAAAAGTGGTAATGATGATACTATTACTGATAATGATAGGATATAAAACGATGAAATGAGGCTGTGTATGGCCCTCATGGTTTGTTGACTCATTAATGTCACAGATCACCCCTCCCTCTCTCTTATTCTCTCTCTCTCTCTCTCTCTCTCTCTCTCTCTCTCTCTCTCTCTCTCTCTCTCTCTCTCTCTCTCTCTCTCTCTCTCTCTCTGTATCGCCTGGGGGGAAACTATGCAACGTATGTGGCAAGAGTGATATATCATTTCGGCCTACCAAACTAGTGAGGATGAATAATGAATGGCTTCGATAGATCATGCGAGAGGAGATAGACAGAGGTAGAGAGAGAGAGAGAGAGAGAGAGAGAGAGAGAGAGAGAGAGAGAGAGAGAGAGAGAGAGAGAGAGAGAGAGAGAGAGAGAGAGAGAGAGAGAGAGAGAGAATAAGAGAGAGGGAGGGGTGATCTCTCTCTCTCTCTCTCTCTCTCTCTCTCTCTCTCTCTCTCTCTCTCTCTCTCTCTCTCTCTCTCAACACGATCTATGGATGCCATCACTGTTCATCCTCACGGGTGTGGTCGGCCGGAATGATATATCACTCCTGCCATATACGTTGCATAGCTTATCCTCGGATCTCCCGGCCAAACAATGCCTCCGTAGATTCTTCTCTCGCCTCTTGTTTCTTCGCGCCGTCCTCTCTGGAGGAGGTGGGCGGTAGATCTTCCTCAACCATTTGTCATATGTGGGAGCCATTGTGAAGAATGGTACTGGGATGATCTTGGAAGGTTAATGTGGGCAGCCTGCGGCGTGAACGGCTTTACAGGTGATGGATGCCGGCGTTCCTGCCAGGCTTACCTAAGCTTGAGACTCATCTCTTGGGCCCTCACCAAAATCAGACCTCCGCTTCTCACGCGAGGGAATAGTGAGTGGGTATGCTAGGCGTGGAATGCTATGAGGCTAGGCAACGACTGAGACGCTGAGAGCGTATGTGGTGTTGAGGGGTTTATCGACGTATGTGTGTTCGTAACGTCGGAGTTTTAGTGGCATGAAAGATTCAGTGGTGTAAGTGGCTGTTCAAGTTTGGTAATAGTCAGTGATAAACGTTTAATGTTAAGGGGTTTAACGGTATTTGAAGGTTTGGTAATAGTCAGTGATAAACGTTTAATGTTAAGGGGTTTAGCGGTATTTGAAGGTTTGGTAATAGTCAGTGATAAACGTTTAATGTTAAGGGGTTTGGTGATATTTGAAGGTATAGTGAGGTAGAAGGTTCCGTTGTCTACGTTGGGACGTCGCTGATATTAGCGGTCCCAGTGATGCAGGAGGTCGCTATGATAGGAACCCCAGTTTTGGTAGGATTGCTGCATCGTGAAGTGACGCTGTTGGACGGGTTTGTTGCGTCTTGAGCTCCCCCTCACAGTAGGGCTTCTTCTTGCCTCGTGAGCTGACACTACTGGACAAGATTGTTGCGTCATGAGTTCCCAGGGCTGGATGGGGGTGGTGTGGGTTGGGGTCACTGGGTGTCTGATGTGCCGTCAGATCTTATCTCTAAAACGATTCTCGCATTTTGCGTTGTAGACCAGCACCAACAGACGGCTTGGTTGTGTCTGAAGCTCGCATATTTCAAGGGCTCTGTGCATCTTAAGTTGGTACCACTAGGCTGGTTTACGGTGTCTGAAGCAACAATCACGGGAGGATTTCCTTTGCCGTGGGCTGACAGCCTCTGGAGGGTTTATGGTGTCAAAATCTCCAGTCACACTGTTTGCTGGCACCACTGGAGGGTTTATGGTGTTGGAGGAGCCCATCATTGGAGGGACTGTTGCGTCGTGAGGTGACACATCAAATGGGTTTATAGTATGGGCAGCGTCCATCACTGAAGGGTTTCTTCTGTCGTGACCAAAAACATCTTGGGTGTGTTGTGTCGGGAGCTGCGTCCATGTGTGGAAGGTAGGCTTGTTTGGCCGTGGGCTGATGCTACAGGATGGGCTGTCGTGTCAGGCGCATGGTGAGTTTGTTGTGCTAGTAGCTCCCATCACTTGAGGGCTTATTGCTTCTTGAGCTGACATCTCTGTCGGGTTTGGTGTTTCGGGATCTGTCATTACTCGAGAGATTATCGCCTTGTAAACTGTTGTGTTGTGTTGGTGTCTTACATCACTAGACGCTTGTTGCCATGGGATCTGAAGTTACTGGATGTTTTGATGTGTAAGAAGCTCCCATTACTGGAAAACTTAGGATCTTGTGAGCTGACACCACTCGATGGCTTTGTTGCTTTTTGAAGTCACATAGCCAAGAGAATTTTGTCATGAAAATGCGTCCCTTGAAGGTTTTGTATTGTGAGCAACGTACCATGATCTGTTACGTCTATATCGGTGACTGAGATACCAAGAACATGACCAGTTTCAAGGTATGAATATATTGCCTGTACTGCATTCTGGTACTCACCTCGGGAAAAGAAAGTGAAGAATATCTTGCGTCTGGGTCTAACTAAATCAACCTCTTCAATATGTGATGAGTAAGTTACTTTTCTTCGGTAGTGTTGGTGTGGTGAGAGACAGGTGTACATTAGGTGATGTATCTTTACTGAGAACATTCATCCAACCCCAGCTCTACTAAGTGTCACACTCCCAGCACCTCAGGCACACGCGGCATTCAGAGGAAACTTGTGGAAAGTGGCAGATCAGAAACTTTCCCTGGACTCTGTGTACCTTAATGCCGCTCTGGAAAGCAAGATCTTGCATCACTTTGAGCGACTATCGTGTCCTAATTATTCTCCGGTCTGCTCACTGCTTTTTTGTGTTTTCCTCTGCTCTGTCTCTCCTCTTGTTCCATCTTCCTTCTCTCTTTATTCATCCTTTCCTTTTCTTTTTTCCTTCCTTCTCTCATTCTCTCAACTTTGTTTTCTATTTGGTATATTTTCCTCCTGACTCTTTTTCTACAAACTTTGTCTTCCCATTTACGCTGCCTTCTTGCCTACGATTTTCCTCCTCGTCCCTTCTTATTTTCTGTCACGTTCACCTTAGCTGCTCATCAACTTCATCAGGTATTTAGTACCCACGATGGGGAATGGTCATGGATTTATTTCATACGATGTCTGCCCGACGTTCTAGTCAGAAGCGAGACCCTTTGAAGACAGTGGAGAATGTAGTTTTTAAAACTTGTGCTCAGGTCACCCATCACACTTCTCTCTTTCAAGGCGAAATAATCTAAGACTTCTTAGAAGCCTTCCTTTGTAATTCCACTCTCTTATAACCGGTTTTACAATGTTTTAAGTACTTTCCCACCCTTCTTATGAGCAGGCAACATGGTGTTCTTATAATACAATTCATGATTAGTCCCTTGTGTATTGCTTCTGGGAATGGTGCATAAGTACTTATTCATTCGTCTATAGATCTCACTGTAAACACAGGTAATGCTGTTTCCATTATTCGTTTGTATCTGTTTTACCCTGTTTGACTCTTGGCGTAGACGAGACAAAAAGAGAACGCTTTCTTATTGCTGGGTGAACATAAGCCCTGATAACACTCATCTTTTATCGTTCAAGACTCACACAATTTCTCCACTGAGTCAACGACCTGAATCTATAACTATCTGTATACTTGTGTCGTGAATTCACTATGCGAGGCATCATGGCTAGCATCCAGGAATGGGATCTTACTTTCTGAATTCCTCTGTACTGTAAAGCGGAGTCTCGAGGCCTCTAATTTCTGGTTTGCGTTCTCGTAGTGCTCATTCGTCTTTGATATCAACAATTACCATGAAGAACTGCCCGAGAAGATGTGTGGCATGAGGACGTGGGTTGCAAGTGACTGGTAGGGCAAGGATGTTCAGGTGATAGTGAAAGTGAAAAGAGAGGTGTATGGGCACTAACTGCAGGGAAGGAATGCGTGTAATAGGTTACGCACAAGAGAAAATGGTAGGTCAATAGGAAGATACAAGAGTTGAAGAAGACAGCAAATGAGAGTTGGGATGATGGAGTATCAGGGTGATGACTGGGAATACTTGGATTAAAAAGAAAGACATACATAAGTACCTGTGGAGTAGAAGAGATGGTGGGCGGGCATGACTGGATCATGCACTAATTGATTAGCGTGCATGAAAGAGAACCTCTATATGTGAATGCGCTGAATGAAACGGCTGGTGGGATGTGGTGGGGATGATTACCCGGTCGAATCAGGGATGAAGATTTGTAGAGATTTTCGGAAAAAGGGGAAATGATATAGGTGGAATGAGGGTAGTGACACTAAGTGAGCTCGAGAAAGTAGCCTGTGTGAAGATACACCAGGAGCGACTAGGTGTAGAATAACGGCGAGTGGTGAAAGTAAATGAAGCATACAGGTAGATCTAATTTCTCACAAACGATATCGTTCGTATGAATGGAAGGATGTTAAGGCCTCTATAGTTCGGGACTGAGGGCGTGTGGGTAAGTTGTTCCTGGATTACTTGAGTCTTATCACTGCGGGACTTGTCATCCTCCGAAGGATTTCCTCTACTGATATCAAGTGGTTTCTGTATGTCACATGGCACATCCTGACCCTTGACGTCCTAGTCAATCCTCGGCATGCCTTGCTGTGTTGACACTGCCGCTAACAGGAAACTGAGCCACCATTCATGCCTAATGAGAAGCAAGCACTGGCGATGGAGCAACCATTGTCGCTCTTGCTATGGCGTCTTCTTTACGTCATATTCGATATCAGCTTGTTTCAGGCAGCCAAATAAATCTCCATGGCTCTTCTAAATGACTTTTGGATATTATGGGTATTTCCTTTTTCTCCGTGTTTTTCGCCTTCTCCCGCGTTGGGAAGGTAGCGCTAGGAGCAAAGAAATATCATTCCCTCACATCCATTATCTAAGTGTCATGCATAATACAACAAAATGTAATTCACAGCACCTGTTCACAACCAGGCACCACAAACCTTTCCTTGGTTTTCCCTAGCCACTTCATATGCACTGCTTTAGTCCACTGATAGCATGTCGCCCCCTGTAATACAAATCACCCTGATCCACGCTATCCAGTGCATGCCTTACAACCTCCTGCATGTTCAGGCCCCGAGCACTCAAAACCTTCTTCAACCCATCCCTCCATCTCTAATTCGGTCTCCCCTTCTCTTTGTTCCCTTCACTCCTAGTCCAGACCTTTTCTTTGTCAACCTCTCCTTACCCATTTTTTCAATGTGTCTAACCGCTTTGACATAACTTCAAAGATGACTATCTTCGCCCTTCCTCATAGTGACCTCAACCTTCATACATTCCTCAACTTCACCCCGTCACCCACCCTATGAATTAACTCAGCTCCCATTGTTTCATTCGCTGCCATGTCCGCTTTCTTCAAGTTTTCTCCATTCAAATTCACACCTTAGATAGCGTATTTCTTTGCACTGCAAAACCTAAAAACCTTATCTTTATTCATATTTTTTCTCAACTATCTCCTTTCACACTCTCTCCCAAAAGTGGACACAAACTGCTGCAGTTTCTCACTCGAATCTGTCACCATCGCCGTATCATTAGCAAACAGTAACTGACTTACCTCCCAGGCAACCCATCCCTGCCGGACTGGAGACCTACCCTTCTCCCAAAAACCCTGGCATTCATCTCCTTCACCAACCCAACCACATACAGATTGAACAGCAATGGTAAGACGTCACATCCTTGCCTCAGACCCACCTTCACTTGGAACCATGCACCCTACTTTCTACCTGCTCTCAAACGCACTTTGCTCTTTTGATAGAATCTCCTCCTGCTTCAAATAGCTCCCCTGCCACACCATATATTCGTAAAACCTTCCCTAAAACATTTCCATCAACCCTATCACATGCATTCTTTATATCCACGAGTGCCATACGCAAATCCTTCTGTGCTTCTACGTGTTTCTCACACACATGCTTCAAAACAAACAGGTGATCCACACAACCTCTCCTAATCCTGAAACCACTACGTTCCTCCCTAGTCTGATGCTCTGTGCATTCTTCTACCCTCTCATTCACCATTCTTCCATACAACTTACCAGGTACACCCAAACTTATACGTCTGTAATTCGAACATTCACCATTATCCCCTTTGCCTTTAAACATTGGCACTATACAGGCATTTCGCCCGTCCTCAGACACCTCACCACGTTCTAAACATACAATGAAAATCCTAACTAACCAATCAACAACATAGTCATCCGCTCTCTTAAGAAATCGAACTACAGTACCGTCCACATAAACCGCCTTGTCGCATTTTATCTTAAGCAAGGCTTTCAACACTCATCTTTTCATCAAACCAAGTGCCATACCTCCTTCCAACAATCCTTCAAAATACTCACTTCATCTCTTAACCTCAATTCTGCCTGTTGCCACTTCCCAGTTGGACCCCGTCACCGATGTTCCCGGTTGTTCTTTTGCTTTTCTCATAGCACTCTCTCTCTCTCTCTCTCTCTCTCTCTCTCTCTCTCTCTCTCTCTCTCTCTCTCTCTCTCTCTCTCTCTCTCTCTCTCTCTCTCTCTCTATGTATGTATGTATGTATATATAACTTTCTTTCATACTATTCGCTGTTTCCCGCGTTAGCGATGTAGCGTTAAGAGTAGAGGACAGGGCCTTTGAGGGAATATCCTCACCTGGCCCCCTTCTATGTTCTTTCTCTTTGAAAATTAAAAGAAAACGAGAGGGGAGGATTTCCAACCACCCGCTCCCTCTCCTTTTAGTCGCCTTCTACGACACGCAGGGAATACGTGTGAAGTATTCTTTCTACCCTATCCCAAGGGATAATATATATATATGTTTATGTATATATATATATATATATATATATATATATATATATATATATATATATATATATATATATATATATGCTCGTATACTTCACCTCGCCTCTACGGCGATTATCATACTTGAGGGAGTCCATTTACGCTCTGCATCACCTATCACCATTGAGAAACTTCAAGTAATTGTTAACATTACTTTCGGTAAGAAGTGTAGAATACTTTACTAGACTGGAGGGGGTCATTTTATGAGAGTTATTTCCAGAATTATGACCTACTATTTATATGGGCTCTTTAGGGATCTTTTCCATACGTGTCTGTAAGCTGAACTATAAATACTATTTTCACGGTCTTCTGGAAAAGAAAATAACACTTTTGTCAAGTTTTGGAAGCATCTTTGTCTGGTCTGTCTATTTCATGACTGGTTATCACTGTGGCTACATGAAGCTGAATCTGGGTTCGGTCTGCAGGAGTAATACGTGTGCTCCTGGCTAAAGTAATGTAGGTACTGTTGGCCAGAGTGATATAAGGTCTGTTTGCGAGAGTAATATGGCTACAGTTGGTATATATGATATGGAAACCGCTGCCGAGATTCACATATGTGATAATAGGAAGAGTAATTTTTGCTCTGTTGGCTGGAGTGATATGGGCACTGATGGAAAGAGTAATATGGGTACTGTTTGTTAGTGTAGTATGATTACTCTTGGCATGTATGATATGGGGACTTTTGGCAAGAGCAGTATGTGTGCTGTTAGCAAGAATGATATGTACACTGTTGGCGAGATTGTCATGGGTATTGCTGGCAAAAGATGGCGAGAGGATTCAGGACATCTTACTAGCTGTAACTTAATAGTCATGGCATATACTGTCGCATAATCAATAACTGAATCTTAGTTATTTAACATGTCTGTTTGCTTTCAGTTTGACCAGAGCTGCTTGCAGTAGGCTAAATCTCCCGAAGTATGTATGGTTATTTTCTCTTTTCTTTAGAGTTTGTCGCAGCTTATTTGTCGAACCTCAAAGAGCCTGAAGCATTTCATGAAAGACATTATTCAGAACACCGAAACAATGACTGTGTAATTCTTTGTCTTGCGGGTGTTAAATGTGCCACTGGAGCACAACGAGCTACAGTAATGAAGCATAACATGTGACGATGTGTTCTAGGAATGGAAATGGTATGCATGAGTTGGAGATAGGAATAGTGCCCTTTGTAATTTTCTTGTCGACTGCACAGGCACAATATGTGTGTGTGTGTGTGTGTGAGTGTGTGTGTGTGTGTGTGTGTGTGTGTGTGTGTGTGTGTGTGTGTGTGTGTGTGTGTTTGTATGGGAAGGGGAGTCATCATGGCGTTGTTGTGATAAAGATATACTTAGTTCTCGAGACTATGAATAATAATGAATCTGTAAATTTTTGCATGTTACACCGCTTAGTAGTCATATATGATTGTGGTTACATGTTAATTCCCGATCAAGATTCTTAGAATAATGTCAGACTCTTGGTATGATGCCAGACTTTTAGGCTGATGTAAGACGCTTGGAAGTAATATATTTCATATTTCGCAGAAGTGTGTTGAACTCTTGAAAGCAGTAACGTAAAAAACTGTAAACTGCCGAGTGCCAGAAGTAATCTCACTCTACACGATAACTTGGTATATATATATATATATATATATATATATATATATATATATATATATATATATATATATATACGTGGCAGTCAGTGTGTTGTCGAGTGCTGAGGAGACCAAATGTCTCCAGAGGGTCAGTCGTGATGATTGTGTCATTCATAGCGCCTAAGAATAAGGTCAGAAGAGATAGTAACTTATTCTGCTCACCTCATTACGACAAGGTCCTCTTCAGGTCGACTGTCGAAATGAGTTGAGAAGAATATATTCCACGCTGACAAGAAACACAATGCCAAATAAACTTATTCTCCTCAACTAGCGTCGATACTGTCAATACTAGTTGAATATATTCTTCAATGAGCAGAATAAATTCCTTGCTCGGGCTTTCAGTTTTCGTTGCTGCCTCGTACCCAATTGTGATGATCGTTGGTGAAGCTGTGGTCGACCAGCACCAGTTCTTTCTGTAAATCAGATGTCTTGGTAGAGTACTTTATGATACAACTGACGGGTCTATATCCCAGTATTTCCATCGGTAGAACTCTCATTTATTTTTCCCCTTCAGAACAGAATATCCTCAAAAGTGATGCTAAGTACATTGAATATCTTGAGATTCATTAACGGAAGGTCGAAGTGCTCCATTTCAGAGACTGGAGTCGACATAGGTCCATTGTGGACGAAGGAAGCACCTTGTGGTCATGATTGTTTCGTGGGATGAGGCAACATTCAAGCTCAGTGGCACAGTGCACAGACATAATTGTGTGCACTGGTCCCATGAAAATCTGAATAGCCACGTACAGAAGGCAGTGAATCTCTCAGGACCTGCAGCCTGGTGTGATGCGTCCCTTATGGGGATCGTGGGATGGTACTTCTCTGAATTGTCTTTTACTTAAGGTGCGGACATGCTCGCGGTATCCACCGCGGCTATCATGCATCAGCTGTGCGAACATGAGGAAGTTTGCTACCAACAACACGGGTCAGGCAGCCCCGTATTACCACAGTAATGTCACGGCTTACCTTGGTGACCACTTGGTTGACAGTTGGATTGGCCGAAGCACATGTGTTGAGTCACTCTCACGTTCGCCTGAATTAACTCCACTTGAATTTTAGTGGGGTTACCTGAAGGATGTAGTGCACAGAGGAAACCCAGCCACTCTTCAAGAACTAAGAGTTGAAAGAGAATAGTCGTATCCAACTATCCCAGCAATCACCTTGGTGAAAGCTTGTCATTCAGTTGTTCGCCGTTGTTAACAATGCTCGGATGCCAAAGGTGGTCAGTGTGAGCATCTGCCATAGTTCACCAAGTGCCACAAACTATTGAACCATGTGTCTACAAATAAATACCTTTTCTGAGGTTTGTGCTCGGTTGATTTCCATTTTTAGACACCTTTATATATGTGTATTATACTTGATCGCCGTTTCCTGCGTTAGCAAGTAAGCACTAGGAGAAGACGAAGAAAGGCCACATCCGCTCCCATCTATTCTTCACTTATTATGTGCAAAGCAACGAAATCATAGCCTCCTATCCAAAACCAGTTAAGTTTAGGTTTTTAGTTTTAGATGTTCATTGCTTATATATACATATACAAAGCATTTCGGTGATAGTATGGGTGAATGGTACATGTCTAGGGCTGGGTGGAGTCAAATATAAAATGTACAGTGGATGCAATACGTTGACTCAAACATTTCTATTGTTTACCCCGGCCGCTTCACATTTCCTGGGTCAATCCACTGACCACATCGTTCCAATTCACTGTATTCCGTGCACGCTTCTCACCCACTTGCATATTCAGGCCCCAATCGCTCAAAATATTTTTTACTTCATCCTTCCATCTTCAATTTGATCTTCCTATTCTCCTTGTCCCTTCCACCTCCGACACAATATATGTATCCTCACTCAATATCTCCATATGTCCAAGACATTTCAACACACCTTCGTCTGCTCTCTCAACCACACTATTTTTCATTACCAGACATCTCTCTTACGCTTTTATTTCTGTATCTATCAAACCACCTCACCCGACGCCTTGTCCTCAAACCCTTCATTTCTAACACATCCACCCTCCTCCGCACAACTTCATTTACAGCCGAAGCCCCGTGTCAATATAGAATTGTTGAGACTACTATACTTTTGAACATACCCAATTTTGCTCTCCCAGATAATGGCGTTCCTGACCTTGACGCATTCGCGGGCCGCTCAAGGTCGAGCGCATAGTTTCGAATCCTGGCTGCTGGGGTTGGTCGATAAAATAGGTACCTGGCTCAGGCTAGGGTATATATAGTGTTAATGGGATGGCACTTATTACGGCCTCAGCTGCCCGTGCCGTCTCAGTTAACACGAAAAAAACTCCTCCATCGTATGACATGCTTCCGCCTCCTTGGTTTCATTTACCGATAAGTTCACTCCCAGATATCTAAAACTGTTCATTCACTCTAAATTTTTTCCATTCGAACTAACTTCTCAACTAACCTGTCCCTCTGCCATCCTAAGCCTAATAACTTTGCTCATATTCACATTTATACTCAACTTCGTCCTTTCACAGACTCTTCCAAACTCAGTCATCAGCTTGTGCAAACTCTTGCTCCTCTACCAATCCTGAAACGATACTGTTCCTACCTAGTCTGATGGTATATGTGTGGCATTACCCCTCTCAATCACCATTTTCCTGTACAACTTACTAGCTACACTCAGCATGCTTGTTCCCCTGTAATTCGAACGCCTACATTTGTCCTTGTCTTTATTATGTGGCACTATATAAGCTTTCTGTTAACTCTCAGACACCTCATCACGAAATATACATACACTAAAAATCTGAAAATCATAAT
Source organism: Panulirus ornatus (assembly GCF_036320965.1). Classification (NCBI taxonomy): domain Eukaryota; kingdom Metazoa; phylum Arthropoda; class Malacostraca; order Decapoda; family Palinuridae; genus Panulirus; species Panulirus ornatus. The sequence goes on along the minus strand of NC_092243.1, from coordinate 14,237,212 downwards.
TAAGCAATCAACAACAAGTCGCCATATTTCTTATAACGTTCCTCTACAATACCGTTCACTCTAGCCGCTCTGTCACATGAGAAATGTTAATACAACGGTGGGTCGTTGTGGGGAAACATAGACCCCTCCTTAAGGCGCTAGTGGGAGGATAGATCTTAATCTTGCAGTATGACTAGGCGTGATGATGGATGGGTAAATGTTGATCTCTGTTGTTTGTTGGGTTTTACGGCCATCGACCTATGAGGAAGGTCATCTCTGTGGTAGGACAGGTGGGAGGAGAAATGTTAATCCTGCTGTAGGTCATGACTAAAGGAGATATGATGACCTCTGTGGTAGTGGCGTGGAGAGAGGTGAGTGAGGATGGATGGCCCGTGCAGTAGGGCGTGGAGGCGGTAAACGTGTCGATTCCTTCGGTAGAATATTGTTGGAGGAAATACTGACTCCTGCAATAGCTTATGGTGAGAAACGCAAATGAAGACCCCTTTGGTAGGGCGTGCTGGAAGAGAATTGGTGACCTCCTGCAGCAGAAGGTAACGGGAGAAAAAATAGTGACGCGCGCGGCTGGATGTGGCGGAAGGACCAATTGTGATGATCCCTGTGGTAAAGTGATAGGGAGGAGAATTTGTGACCCTGGAGTAAGTCGTAGTGGGATGAGGAATGTTGACCCCAGCAACAGCGTGTCGCGGAGCATACAAATATCGATTCCTGAGGTGGAACGTGATGGAAAGATATTGACCCGTACGTGAGGTTGTGGAGAGAGAAGATGTTGACCCGTACGTGAGGTTGTGGTGAGGAAAGATGTTGACCGTTAACCATAGTGTGTGGCTGTAGGAAAAATGGGGAAACCCTGCGGTAAATCACGATGGGAGGAATGACACTGATCCCTGTGGTAGGCTGTGGCAGGAGAGGAAAACTTTTATTGACCCCTGCGTTAGTGTGGGGTAGAAGGATGAATAATTCTCACCTTTGCTCTCTCTCTCTCTCTCTCTCTCTCTCTCTCTCTCTCTCTCTCTCTCTCTCTCTCTCTCTCTCTCTCTCTCTCTCTCTCTCTCTCCTTTTCCTATTTTCTCGTTGGTTTTTTCTTGACATTTCATATATATCACTCGGCAGTTTCCTGTAATCAGGAGAAAATATTTTTGGCAAGGTGACGTATGGATGTCATGGGCTGCCACCAGTTAGCGCCCCACCCACAAGAGAAAAAAGAAAATAATGACAATACTTGTTTATCTTGAAATAATAGAATTCCAATACCATTATTTCCTAAAATGTTCAAAGAATAAAAGTAGTCCCCTTCAAAGAATAAAAGTTGTCCTCATCTACAGTGTTGGACAATGGCCTTTTGGGAGCAACTGTTAATGAAAATGCTAACAGCTCATTGTACAGAGTTCCTCATTCAGTTGACCAGTCTTGACTTTATGAGGTTAAAAGTATCTCACAGATATGAGACCTCACCATATGAGTGATTGTCATCCTTTAAAAAGAAAAGAAATTCACCTTTTCAAAAAAAAAAAAAATCTGTTGTTAGCTTTCACCTGCACCTGCTTCATCACATCCCACTAAAGTCTTCATTTACCTAAGATTAATGACTAGGTCGCTTGGGGTCCGCTTGAACTCTTTTGCCTGTTACCTGCCAGTGTCTGTCTATCTCAAAATACTATCCATACGTTTTCCTTATCATATATATATATATATATATATATATATATATATTATTTTTTTTCATTTTGCTTTGTCGCTGTCTCCCGCGCCTCCGAGGTAGCGCAAGGAAACAGACGAAAGAAATGGCCCAACCCACCCCCACACACATGCACACACACACAAGTCCACACACGCAAACATACACACCCACATATCCAAACGTACACACATATATACACACACAGACACACACATATACACACATGCACACAATTCACACTGTCTGCCCCTACTCACCCCCATCGCCACCCCGCCACACACAGAATAACATCCCCCTCCCCCCTCATGTGCGCAAGGCAGCGCCAGGAAAATACAACAAAGGCCCCAATTCGCTTAAACTCAGTCTCCAGCCGTCATGCAATAATGCCCGAAACCACAGCTCCTTTTCCACATCCAGGCCCCACACAACTTTCCATGGTTTACCCCAGACGCTTCACATGCCCTGATTCAATCCATTGACAGCACGTCGACCCCGGTATACCACATCGATCCAATTCATTCTATTCCTTGCCCGCCTTTCACCATCCTGCATGTTCAGGCCCCGATCACTCAAAATCTTTTTCACTCCATCTTTCCACTTTCAATTTGGTCTCCCACTTCTCCTCGTTCCCTCCACCTCCGACACATATATCCTCTTGGTCAATCTTTCCTCACTCATTCTCTCCATGTGCCCAAACCATTTCAAAACACCCTCTTCTGCACTCTCAACCACGATATTTTTATTTCCACACATCTCTCTTATCCTTACATTACTTGCTCGATCAAACCACCTCACACCACATATTGTCCTCAAACATCTCATTTCCAGCACATCCACCCTCGTGCGCACAACTCTATCCATAGCCCACGCCTCGCAACCATACATCATTGTTGGAACAACTATTCCTTCAAACATAGCCATTTATGCTTTCGGAGATAATGTTCTCTACTTCCACACATTCTTCAAGGCTCCCAGGATTTTCGCCCCCTCCCCCACCCTATGATTTACTTCCGCTTCCATGGTTCCATCCGCTGTCAGATCCACTCACAGATATCTAAAACACTTTACTTCCTCCAGTTTTTCTCCATTAAAACTTACCTCCCAATTGACTTAACCCTCAACCCTACTATATATGAGAGGCAAGTGTTTTGGGAGCAGCTGAATGAGTGTGTTAGTGGTTTTGATGCACAAGACCGGGTTATAGTGATGGGTGATTTGAATGCAAAGGTGCGTAATGTGGCAGTTGAGGGAATAATTGGTATACATGGGGTGTTCAGTGTTGTAAATGGAAATGGTGAAGGGCTTGTGGATTTATGTGCTGAAAAAAGACTGGTGACTGGGAATACCTGGTTTAAAAAGCGGGATATACATAAGTATACGTATGTAAGTAGGAGAGATGGCCAGAGAGCGTCATTGGATTACGTGTTAATTGATAGGCGCGCGAAAGAGAGACTTTTGGATGTTAATGTGCTGAGAGGTGCAACTAGATCAACTGATCATTATCTTGTGGAGGCGAAGAGGAAGATATGTGGGGGTTTTCAGAAAAAAGAATGTTGGGGTGAAGAGAGTGGTGAGAGTAAGTGAGCTTGTGATGGAGACTTGTGTGAGGAAGCACCAAGAGAGACTGAGTACAGAATGGAAAAAGGTAAGAACAAAGGAGGTAAGGGGAGTGGGGGAGGAATGGGATGTATTTAGGGAAGCAGTGATGGCTTGCGCAAAAGATGCTTGTGGCATGAGAAGCGTGGGAGGTGGGTTGATTAGAAAGGGTAGTGAGTGGTGGGATGAAGAAGTAAGAGTACTAGTGAAAGAGAAGAGAGAGGCATTTGGAGGATTTTTGCAGGGATAAAATGCAAATGAGTGGGAGATGTATAAAAGAAAGAGGCAGGAGGTCAAGAGAAAGGTGTAAGAGGTGAAAAAGAGGGCAAATGAGAGTTGGGGGAGATAGTATCATCAAATTCTAGGGTCTCCCAAGAATTTGATGAGAAAAAGGATATTTTGGAAAGAGGTAAATAAAATGCGTAAGAGAAGGGAGCAAATGGGAACTTCAGTGAAGGGGGCTAATGGGGAGGTGATAACAAGTAGTGGTGATGTGAGAAGGAGCTGGAGTGAGTATTTTGAGGTTTGTTGAATGTGTTCGATGATAGAGTGGCAGATATAGGGTGTTTTGGTCGAGATAGTGTGCAAAGTTAGAGGGTTAGTGAAAATGATTTGGTAAACAGAGAAGAGATAGTAAAAGCTTTGCGGAAGATGAAAGCCGGCAAAGCAGCACGTTTGGATGGTATTGCAGTGGAATTTATTAAAAAATGGAATGACTGTATTGTTGACTGGTTGGTAGAGTTATTCAATGTATGATTCATGGTGAGGTGCCTGAGGATTGGCGGAATGCTTCCATAGTGCCATTCTACAAGGGCAAAGGGGATAAGAGTGAGTGCTTAAATTAAAGAAGTATAAGTTTTTTGAGTATGCCTGGTAAATTATATGGGAGGGTATTGATTGAGAGGGTGAAGGCATGTACAGAGCATCAGATTGGAGAAGAGTAATGTGGTTTCAGAAGTGGTAGAGGATGTGTGGATCAGGTGTTTGCTTTGAAGAATGTATGTGAGAAATACTTAGAAAAGCAAATGAATTTGTATGTAGGCATTTATGGATTTGGAGAAGGCATATGATAGAGCTGGTAGAGATGCGCTGTGGAAGGTATTAAGAATTAAGGAGGCAAGTTGTTAGAAGCAATGAAAGGTTTTTATTGAGGATGTAAAGCATGTGTACGTGTAGGAAGAGAGGAAAGTGATTGGTTCTCAGTGAATGTAGGTTTGCGGCAGGGGTGTGTGACGTCTTCATGGTTGTTTAATTTGTTTATGGATGGGGTTGTTAGGGAGGTGAGTGCAAGACTTTTGGAAAGAGGGGCAAGTATGCAGTCTGTGGTGGATGAGGGAGCTTGGGAAGTGAGTCAGTTGTTGTTCGCTGATGATACAGCGCTGGTGGCTGATTCATGTGAGAAATTGCATAAGCTGGTGGCTGAGTTTGGTAAAGTGTTTGAAAGAAGAAAGTTGAGAGTGAATGTGAATAAGAGCAAGGTTATTAGGTACCTTAGGGTTGAGGGTTAAGTCAATTGTGAGGTAGGTTTGAATGGAGAAAAACTGGAGGAAGTAAAGTGTTTTAGATATCTGGGAGTGGATCTGGCAGCGGATGGAACCATGGAAGCGGAAGTGAATCATAGGGTGGAGGAGAGGGCGAAAATTTTGGGAGCCTTGAAGAATGTTTGGAAGTCGAGAACATTATCTCGAAAAGTAAAAATGGGTATGTTTGAAGGAATAGTGGTTCCAACAATGTTGTATGGTTGCAAGGCGTGGGCTATGGATAGAGTTGTGCGCATGAGGGTGGATGTGCTAGAAATGAGATGTTTGAAGACAATATGTGGTGTGAGGTGGTTTGATCGAGTAAGTAATGTAAGGGTAAGAGAGATGTGTGGAAGTAAAATGAGTGTGGTTGAGAGAGCAGAAGAGGGTGTTTTGAAATGGTTTGGTCACATGGTGAGAATGAGTGAGGAAAGATTGACCAAGAAGATATACGTGTCAGAGGTTGAGGGAACGAAGGGAAGTGGGAGACCTAACTGGAGGTGGAAAGATGGAGTGAAAAACATTTTGAGTGATCGAGGCCTGAACATGGAGGAGGGTGAAAGGCGTGCAAGGAATAGAGTGAATTGGAACGATGTGGTTTACCGGGGTTGACGTGCTGTCAATGGATTGAACCATGGCATGTGAAGCGTTTAGGGTTAACCATGGAAAGTTCTGTAGGGCCTGGATGTAGAAAGGGAGCTGTGGTTTCGGTGCATTATTACATGACAGCTAGAGACTGAGTGTGAACGAATTGGGCCTTTGTTGTCATTTCCTAGCGCTACCTCGCACACATGATGGGGAAGGGGGCTGTTATTCCATGTGTGGCGAGGTGGCGATGGGAATAAATAAAGGCAGACAGTATGAATTATGTACATGTGTATATATGTATATGTCTGTGTGTGTATATATATGTATACATTGAGATGTATAGGTATGTATATTTGCGTGTGGGGACGTGTATGTATATACATGTGTATGTGGGTGGGTTGGGCTATTCTTTCGCCTGTTCCCTTGCGCTACTTCACTAACGCGGGAGACAGCGATAAAGCAAAATAGAAAAAAAAAAAAAATATATATATATATATATATATATATATATATATATATATATATATATATATATATATATATATATATATATATACATATATATATATATATATCCCTGGGAATAGGGGAGAAAGAATACTTCCCATGTATTCCCTGCGTGTCGTAGAAGGCGACTAAAAGGGAAGGGAGCGGGGGGCTGAAAATCCTCCCTTCTTGTTTTTTTTTTTTTTTCCCAAAGAAGGAACAGAGAAGGGGGCAGATGAGGATATTCCCTCACAGGCCCAGTCCTCTGTTCTTAACGCTACCTTGCTAATGCGGGAAATGGCGAATAGTATGAAAGAAAGAAAGAATATATATATATAAATATATATATATATATATATATATATATATATATATATATATATATATATATATATATATATATATATATATATATATATATATATATGTATATATATATATATATATATATATATATATATATATATATATATATATATATATCATATCTAGATTCATTTTGACATTTGAAATTATGAAGAGTACTGATAACAGAAAACGTAATACTCAGTCTTATCTTGCTTGATTACGACCCAATTCCTGACAGACTCTGGTACTATTTTTTTTTTCTCTATTTTTCCTATTTCTTTTGCCCCTTTCTTATATATCCTTCACGACTTGCTCTTACTAAGAACCTTTGTGCGTAACTGAGGCCTTTCACAAACACTGAGAGAAAAAAAATATTTCGTTGGTAAACTTATCAATCTTACAGTTTTCAGAAGTGTCGGAAAAGGTTTCACCAGTATGGGCAACAGTCTGAACAGTGGGATAAACAAAGACCATATCTGCAATGATGTCTCAGGTTCCTTTTTCACTATAACTCACGTTGCATTATAGCCGGTATCGATACCCGGACACACTAACAGTTTGGTAGTTCATCCTCCTCTTTTCCTACTGTTGTGGCTGGGTGCTGTTATCAGTGACGGTGAGTTGGAGTTTCTAAATCTAATACCTCGCCGGTATATAGTGTTTGGTACGTAGATTCAACATAAAAGTATCATCAAATCCTTTGTGCATTCCACACTTGGCGAGAGTGAGTCATGGTACATATAATGGGAGGGTCGTTAGATAAGATGCAAGCTATTTGGAGAAGCGTAGCATCTACACTTTCTCGTCCTGAGGGAACACCAAGGGTCCCAGGAGTCATAAGATATATATGTATTCTTTTCTTACGGTTCTATTGCTTGGGAAACAGCTGGCAGTTGTTGCCGGTGTGCGTGCCCGTGTCTTCTTGATAGCTTAGTGTGCTGCCATTCCCCGTAACAAACGTGATAATTTCATTTTTCTGTAGTGTCTGGCCATGTGTGTATCCTGAATAGCGACGGCACTCTAATACTTTGCCAGGCAGTAAGTAAGTACACGCGATAGGTATATAAAAATCTTTTTGCCTGAGGATGTTGCCTTGGGTAGATAGACATAATGCATCAGATTCATGCGGTGGCTGACCCGGCATGAATTTTATGATTCGTCGAGGTAACTCCTTGTAATACTGCTGATGGCTGAAAATCCAGATTGTGTATTGCTATAGATACAAACATCCGGGTTGGTTCCCTCTGTGACACCGTTTACGAGAGTTCATGCTTGGTTCGTAGTGAATAGGTGTTACTATAGCAGTTAGTGAGACAAAATTTAGAGTTGGTTCTCATTGCACGGAACTATTGCGATCCTAGTTATACAAATGCGTTCGTAAGAGATCCAGTGCGTAGTGCACAAGGAACGTGGTAAACGTCCATTATGATATTAGTTCCTTCAGCGAAGTTCTTGTCCAGTTCCCATCGCACAATTCAATTGCGGAGCCAATTCTTCTGCGAAGTTTACTAGCGTTCCACAGTAACGGAAGAGCTTCATTTACAAGTTCTGACCTTCGCAAGACGAAGCGGTCGTAGGAGTTGGGGATGAGGTGGGTAGGGTCAGCTTCTTGAGTTCTCTTTCCCAGAATTTTTGTGTCGTAGCCATTTTTTCCTCCAACTGGTTGCGTAATAAAGGGCATATTCGTTTTCTTCTAAAATGTAAGATTGGCCATAATTCTTCCAAATTCTGGATAAGTGTTATTCGAGCCTGCAGATTCATATAGCCCTTACAATCAACACAAAACAGTAATTACCGGATAAAGATGATGTTGAGAACACTTTATGCACACTGGGACTTATGTTACGATATAATGTTCAGTACAGATTTATCGGTATGTTAGTTCTACCATTCGAAATACATCACTATATGGATCTTTACCTCTATAACTTTAAAAGGCTACACCTGGACGCAGTGGTACAGTACGTTGGTCTTAACGAGCACAATGGAGTAAAACCAAGTTGTCTTATCTATACAATGGTCATATATTTTCTAGGGGGCCTCCAGACGTTGCATGCAATAACGCAAAGGGTGTTGTCTGATTCATGACTAACAAGAGTTCATGGTTGAATGCAACTTGAGACTGACCCAGTTTAACAAAGCTTATTAGTCACTGAGGTTACCTGTAGCTTTGTTCAATCACTCAGGTTTGTTGTGTGAAAATTGTCAGAGGTCTTAGCCTACCAAGTGATTATAAAAGAGAAGAATTGTCTTTGATTAATTAATTTGGTGAGGGATCTCACGATGAATGACTTCAGAGGTCTTTCGCGGAGTTTCTTTACCTTCAAACCAGTTACTAGAAATAATTACACAAAACTCAAGCAAGACCACTTTAACGTAAGACTATTCCAAATCAGTTAAGGATAGAGTAAGTTACGTATTGTCACGCGAAGACAATATTTTGACTTCGAAGATAAGGTGACAGTGAACCAAGCAAAATTGGTTACAACTCAACAAAAGGAACCTAGACATGATTTTTGACAATTTGCCACGTGAGATGTCGAATCACTTGAGAGAGAGAGAGAGAGAGAGAGAGAGAGAGAGAGAGAGAGAGAGAGAGAGAGAGAGAGAGAGAGAGAAAAAAAAAATTGAGAGAAAGGAGAGTGTAATATGAGATATGAAAATTTGAAAAAGGAGAAATGAGAATGGGAAATGAGAGCAACACTGACACCTAAATCTAACTATGAAAAAGGTATCAACTGTGTAAGATTAATGGAGAATCGCAGGAAAGCGTAAACTGAACTTTTAATCTCCCACCTGTTATTATACTGATTCCTTGTGTAGTGGCAGGCTATTTATGAACCCATTAATCGTCAATGAAAACCCTGAATATGATACTTACTTCAAATTAAGTAAATCATCTCCATTTACTTGAAATTCACCACATGTGTAGGGGCATTGTAAGTCGATCTCTTGGCCTTAAAATGCTTCATTATCAGAAGTTGGTTCTTTTACCTTTTCTCATTTGTAATTTCTTTTTAATTTTGTAGAAATGCTAACACACCTTGTTCATTAAGAAAAAAATATCTTTGTTTCTTAAAAAGAAAAGGGAAAAACATTATATTGCAAATGTAATAAGTTTTGTCAGCGTTTTCCCTGGACGCTTAATCCCACTATCCGAGATTAAGTGAATCACTCTCAGACTAAAAAGGAAATTCATGTTCATATGAAGAGCCTGAGCGACTCATGGCAGAGGAACCCAGTTCCTTCCCTGAACCCACTCTCGCTTTTCCTTGCAATGTTTTTCATACTTTATCTCTTTTTCTCTTCCTGGGCTATGCAGCGAGCCAGCAATTCTGTAGCTGTCAAGTGTCACTCCATTGGCTTTGGTAGCTGCCTTTACTTTTCTACCTCATCCACACGTGACCTGCTGGCTACCATTACATAAACATACCAGCTTTCCATCTCATACATGGCACATGACGGGACGTAACATAGACGAACTCGTTCTTCGTTAAACTATATTTTCCTGCGGTGAGCGCTGCCACGCGCTGTTCCCGCCTTTTGGCAAAATTTCTCCCTTCGTACTCGCAAATAAGTACACTCTATCTCTCTCTAATGAGCCTAAGGAAGACTGTGGGATGAAGTGTCGAGGGAAAACGTAGACTAAAGTTATTACACGGACAGTATTCATGAGTGTGATCTGTAATTAGTTGCGAGTACATAGCGAAAGAGGTTGGATACGTCCTCTTGAAAAGATTAGATTACGGTGGACAGGTCAAAGTACAGTTGGAAGCCTGTTTCATCCAACGATGTCATAGATTTCAAGTCAGAACATCAATTTCGAGTAACACAAGCTTGATCTAACTCCTTGTATTCTGAACAGATGTGAAATGATCTACTGTGATATTACAGTTGCCATCAATTTATGCGATTATATCCCTTTATGTGTTTATATCCCCTAACTGGTCTGAGACAGCTCTCTGAAACACTGTATCACGTGACGGAATATTAGACTAGTTAGTTCATCAGAGACAATTCTTAACTTGGCGGTGATTAGGTGAATGGAAGACCTTCGACATCTGTCATTTGACAACGCAAGGTGATGATGAAACACGACTGAAAACGAACCTTTTCTCATCGGTGACTTATCTCTCCGCCTCGCGTTTTCTTGTCTTGCTGGCATCCAGCACACAACAACCCATTTTCTTTTTTCCCCCATCTCACATATAACCATCGACACCACGTAACTCACACGACTCGCTATGTTCAGCTCCTAATTTTCGTGCGATGAGCTACGCGCCAGCAATGCTTAATGGTAATACATCGTCTCAGGTATTCAGGTTGTAGCTATAGTTTTTACGTGTTTTTCACAGACCAGATGAAATTTACATCCTCGTGTTGCTCTCTTCCGGGGATTACATTGCGCCAAGGTCTTGCTTCCTCTATGTTCCAGCATATTCTTCTTCACTTACAAATGATTTTCCTGATCTGGGAATGATATAGAAATAACTTTTTTTTTTTAGATTTTGCTCGGGTTAGTTAGATGCATATGGTTTTGTCTCTAAGATGCTAAAAGGAGCTTTAATACCCTTTGCTAAGATTTCAGCAATCATTCTCTCTCTCTCTCTCTCTCTCTCTCTCTCTCTCTCTCTCTCTCTCTCTCTCTCTCTCTCTCTCTCTCTCTCTCTCTCTCTCTCTCTCTCTCTCACATACACACACACACAAGCACACACACACACACACACACACACACACACACACACACACACACACACACACAAACACACACACACGCACACACCTTGTTTCGAGCAATACGCATTCTGTTACATCATGGTCGAAAGTTTATCTCGATATCCCATTAACACGCCAGCAACGCTCCCTACAAAATTCCAATGAACCAAACGAACCTTTGATTCACCTCATCACCGTTTTATAAAGTTGGGCGAGTGAGTACATACATACACTGACTGGGAACATGGCTATTCGATCTCTTGGTTTAAATGATTCATCACCAGACGTTCGCTCTGTTCCTCAATGGGACTTTCTGTGAGCCATCTTCTTTGTATTTTCTAATGATTGATGGCATTTAAGATCATATGTGTCATACTATTTGCTCGTGGTACGTGAGTCAACTGTGATCATGTTGATGGCGAATGTTAGAACTGCTGGAAGGGATCACAGTTATACAAGGGAATTTTCCGATAAGGGAATTACTGACTGGATCTCATGAAATATTCAATAAAGAAGAGAATGAGATGGAGAGAAACGCACAGTCCTTAACATAGATGCTTCAAATTGAATTATCATTACATGTGATAGAATTTTGCTTTGATGATGAGCCATATACTGATTACAGTCACTTACTCATTACTAATCACTTTGGGAGCATTATGAGAGTGACGCACGGTGAGACTAAACTCACAACAGTGAGAGGGATCAGTAGGTAAATACAAGATAACTACAGAGACTGACGCTTTGGGAATTACCCATTTACACACACCATACTACTACCTCTACAATTCCCCCTTCTAATTTCAACAGCTCTACAATAACTAACATCCAAAGGCAACATCTCGTCTTCCGAAGCCAAAGGCACCAGTGCCAGAGGTATCATATAGTGACGTGCAATAATCACCCACTGTATGGTCGAAGATACTTACGGTCTGAGCACGAGACATGCAGTAAGCTCGTGGTAGTAGCTGCCAATGTTTACTCCTAGTGTTTTATGATCCCCTTACCAGCTTGCTGGTTGATCCACCAGTGACATCTCGTGGTTATGACCCATGAAGACAAAGAGTGTGGTGTCCTGTGATGCTCTCCTGCGGCTGACCTGCAGTTGCGGGAAATACCTTGTGGTTTAACTCACTGGACTAACCAAGCCACAAATACTCTTCCTTTCAGAAAAGAGTAAAAGAAAGGTCATATGGGAATAACTTAAACTTGGGCATATAACATACAACTAAATATCCATAACACTGTGGATAACTGGGAAGACAGTCTTTAACATACCTAACTAGGTGATAATTCGCCCACCCAGCGGACATGTCTGTGTTTTCAGCACAGTGGGACACATCCCTTGGCTTGGTTTGTGGATGGTGACAGGATTTGTCGTCTGAGATCGGATGACCTCCACGCACGTAAACATAGGATGGTGGCTACGTCTGGCAACATTGTGGCTTGACAACTATCACGCGCTACTTTCAGGGTTCTATGAGTCAAGTGTGACAGGAGTGCACGATGGCACACAAATATCTACCCTTCAGGAGCATCCGTTTCAGACCGATCGTCACTGGAACAGACCAGACAGCAGACTTTGAACACCTACCTGCTATCGAAGTGAAACAGATGTGTGGGGCCAGTGGTAGTTGTAGTTAGCTAGTATCACACGCACACTGGCTGCCGGACACAACAACCAGTCTGAGCCCATCCAATATCGTAGCAACGACGCGACAGAAATGGGAACTGACAGATCCAGACAACAGGGTCTTGAAGAAGCCTTTACCATTGCAGGTAGAGAGGCGCCCAGAAGCGTGTCCTTTACCACAGGATCATACGACAGTGTGGTGTAGCAGGCATCTTGAGGAAACTTCAGCAACGTCTTATAGAGATAAGTAGAACTTTCGACGTAGCCATCAAGGAATGGGCCAGCAATGTTGGCAGCACCTATGTCGACAGAACTGCGTCCATCACACCGCGGCCAATGATCCTTAAGAATATAATCCTCGCCACTAGGCAGGTGTCAGTATAAGGGTGATAGGATATGTTTCCATGGACTGTGAACATTACTATGGAGATGAACTAGATCTTGTCGACCTCCACAATAAAAAGGTCGCTACACAGAGCTTTTATGTTGGCGATGTAACCTACGGATCTTAGTTATATAACTCTTCCTTAGGTAAGATCCCACTGCACCACACAAACTTACGAGATGAATGGCTTTCTTCAACAAACTGGAGGTTAAAACAGGAGTCCCAACATAGAATGCTCCATTTGTCCAGTAAATATACTTCTCACAAATCTATACTGGTATATCCTTAGGCGAGGAGAGGTTCGGGAACCTCGTGTCTCGGATGCATAAACCGTAATCGTAGCCGGGCAACTTACCCTTCTGATATACGGCGGGACGTAAGCGTCCATCACCGTAACAAAGAGACACGTTGCCATGAGACACTAAAAAGAGCGTATCAGAAGTACGCACAATACAGGTTTAACTTTCCATTTATCACCTCGAGATTCTACGAGCGTACCGAGTGACGCTCAGACATAATGAGAAATTAATTGATCCACTCTTGACGATGATGACAAGCGAGTAGGTTGTAGAGTAAGGTCAAGAATATTAGCAGCTTTGCAAACAGGAGGCAAATTACCATGACAAGCCTTGCTTATGTCTCCGTCTCGTTTCAAAACCTCGTTAGTTAGTCTGTTACTCTCCTCATGAGAACAGGTGAAAGTGATATCTCTTATCTCTAGTCTTTAACAAAATCACTTGCAAAACGTTTCACAGTAACGCTGGGCGTATTACAGATGCTCATGGGAGACTGGGGCTTCAGGCCCGTCTAAACTGGTTCTCTCAAAGCTCACTATGGCCTGATTCACTTGCCTGGGCCTCTAAGGTACTAACTTGCAGATGCCTTAATAGCAGGCATACACATGTCGGATCATTTCATGTAATGCTTGGATTTTTTCTATCATAATTAGTCACTGTCTCCCGCGTTAGCGAGGTAGCGCAAGGAAACAGACGAAAGAATGGCCCAACCCACCCACATACACATGTGTATACATAAACGCCCACACGCGCACATATACATACCTATACATTTCAACGTATACATACATATATATACACAGACATATACATAAATACAAATATACATATTCATACTTGCTGCCTTCATCCATTCCTATCGCCATCCCGCCACACATGAAATAGCAACCCTCTCACCCAGCGCGCTCGAGGTGGCGCTGGGAAAAGACAACAAAGGCCACATTCGTTCACACTCAGTCTCTAGCTGTTATGTGTAATGCACCGAATCCACAGCTCCCTTTCCACACCCAGGCCCCACAAAACTTTCCATGGTTTGCCCCAGACGTTTCACATGCCCTGGTTCAATCCATTGACAGTACGTCAACCCCGGTATATCACATCGTTCCAATTCACTTTATTCCTTGCACGCTTTTCACCCTCCTGTGTGTCCAGGCCCCGATCGCTCAAAATCTTTTTCACTCCATTCCTCCACCTCCAGTTTGGTCCCCCGCTTCTCCTCGTTCCCTCTACCTCTGACACAAATATCCTCTTTGTCAATCTTTCCTCAATATTTCTCTCCATATGACCAAACCATTTCAACACACCCTCCTCTGCTCTCTCAACCACACTCTTTTTAGTACTACACATCTCTTACCATTTCATTACTTACTCGATCAAACCACCTCACACCATATATTGTCCTAAAACATTTCATTTCCAACACATCCACCCTCCTCCACACAACCCTATCTATAGCCCACGCCTCGCAACCATATAACATTGTTGGAACCACTATTCCTTCAAACATACCCAATTTTGCTTTCCAAGACAACGTTCTCGACTTCCACACATTCTTCAACGCTCCCAGAACCTACGCCCCCTCCCCCACCCTGTGACTCACTTCCGCTTCCATAGTTCCATCCGCTACCAAATCCACTCCCAGATATCTAAAACACTTAACTTCCAGTTTTTCTCCATTCAGACTTACCTCACAGTTACCTTTTCCCTCAACTCTGCTCTTATTCACATTAACTCTCAGCTTTCTTCTTTCACTCACTTTACCAAACTCAGTGACCAATTTCTGCAGTTTCTCACCCGAATCAGCCACCAGCGCTGTATCAGCGAACAACAACTTACTCATTTCCCAAACCCTCTCATCCACAACAGGTTGCATACTTGCCCCTCGCTCCAAAACTCTTGCATTCACCTCCCTAACATCCTCATCCATAAACAAATTAAACAACCATGGAGACATCACACACCCCTGCCGCAAATCGACATTCACTGGGAACATGCCTTACATCCTTGGTAAAAATTTTTCACTGCTTCTAGCAACTTATTTCCCAAACCTTAATACCTTCAACAATGCATCTTTATCAACCCCATCATATGCCTTCTCCATATCCATAAATGCTACATACAAATCCATCTGTTTTTCTAAGTATTTCTCACTTACATTATGCCTTATCGAGGATGTAAGGCATGTGTACGTGTAGGAAGAGAGGAAAGTGATTGGTTCTCAGTGAATGTAGGTTTGCGGCAGGGGTGTGTGATGTCTCCATGGTTGTTTAATTTGTTTATGGATGGGGTTGTTAGGGAGGTAAATGCAAGAGTCTTGGAAAGAGGGGCAAGTATGAAGTCTGTTGGGGATGAGAGAGCTTGGGAAGTGAGTCAGTTGTTGTTCGCTGATGATACAGCGCTGGTGGCGGATTCATGTGAGAAACTGCAGAAGCTGGTGACGGAGTTTGGTAAAGTGTGTGGAAGAAGAAAGTTAAGAGTAAATGTGAATAAGAGCAAGGTTATTAGGTACAGTAGGGTTGAGGGTCGAGTCAATTGGGAGGTGAGTTTGAATGGAGAAAAACTGAGAAGTAATGTTATAGCATATCTAGCTGGCTCTCCATCGATCGCACCCGCAACGAAATCAACTCACAGCGCGCGGAGGTGGACTTGGGAAAGCTGAAAAAATGTGTGGACACGTCAGACTCTAGCGTAAAGCAACGAATGGCATGTTTGCAGAATAGTTTCCAACAATAGTTGCCGACGCGAGCTATGGATAGTTGGCGCAGGACGTGATCCCTGGTTCAAATCATTGCGTTAGCACAATGCTGGTGAGTATTTGATCGAATTAATCTAAGCCTTGCAAGTTTTACTATGATGAGGCCTGAGCAAATCGTTTTTCAATTTTCACGTCATTTGTCCCCACTTCGTCGATGAGTGAGAACTTGACACAAGATATACTGTCGGACTTGTCGAACTGATGCTCATCCATGTGAACCAAATTAGCAAAGATGCGACGCTCGAAGGTCTCTCTTCACATCGGTCTTGATACAATCTCACCATTGATTACTACTCATCAACAGCACCCATATGTCAACATTATTCACACATCCACCCCTCACAAACTATTAAGCAGCCGCACTATAACTGTGACACATCTTCAACATACCCATTTTCAAAGCTGCTCCACTTCTCACGCTCGACCTCGCCCCTCCCACCCTTGACACTCGCTCTTCCATCCGCTAAACTCAATTAAAACTACTCCAGTTTTATTAGATACTCAGTTACTTCTCGACGTCTATTCATTACTTCACTTCTTCTTCATCACTTACAATACATTTCTGCTTTCACCGAATCACACGTGCTGTATCGCAATACATGTCCCACTCTCACCACGTCTCTTGCCTGCAACTCTGCTTCCATGGATTGAATCAGCTGTGAACCTACCGATAAACCATGGAACATGGTGGTATGATCACTTGCCGCGTGACTTCACTGTGTATTACTTATGGGTAAGTTTGTCACTTTCTTCGCTCTGTTCCTTGCAGTTACCCCCAAACCGGGATACCTTCAAAAAAAAACAATATAAAAACAATATAAAATTTCTCAATCCATAAACACTCAAATCCCATCTTTTTTAAATACTGAACACAATCATTTTCCAAGATCTCTGTACATGCTTTACCCTTCAGTGCAAACCCTGCCTGTAATCTATCCTCAGTACTCCTTACCTCTCATCTCCTCTGTAAATTCCCAGAGTATCCCTTTGCTATTTGAATGCACTTGTATTCCCCTTCTTTGGCAATGGCACATGCTGATTCCGCATACACTAAGCACTTCACAAACCATACACAACACGTAAATCCCTTTAACAAATTCCACTATAAACCCCTAAAGATTGCCATTGACCGGCTAAACCATCTGCCAAGCCGTTCACTACATTTCCAAGTTTCCAACTCTTTTCTATTCCACATTTTGCCGATCCTCTCACTGCAAACACCCGACTAATCACACCTATATCTCCAATACATTCAAATACATTCAAAACTTAAAATACTGGATTATACATGAAAAAATTCAAAATTAGAGAAATCTGCACTGAAAGAAAATTGTATGATTGGTATGTCTGGATCTTGGTTAGATCCCAAATGTAGATACATCGTCACAGAATGCGCAATTGCCGGATACACTGTATTTATCAGTGATAAAGTAAATAAAGTAGGCGGTGGTGTCTAGGTCTTTTTTAAAGCTCATCTTGATCCTGTGCTCAAAATATACACCGAACCTCATATTTGAAGGTATTAAAGATAAGTATCGTCTGAAAATATCAGTAGAATCTGTTTAAGCGCCTGCAGGACAGACACCAAATACCTCTAACCCATTAATCGAGAAACCTACAAGTGACGAGAACATATCAGATTTAGGTCTACGTAGAAATAAGAATCTCATCAGTAAAATTGAAGTTGCAGAAATTTTTGCCACTCGTTTTCACTAATAATTCTTTTTTGAGGTATTTTTCAATATTGCATGTAATGCTGGTTAACAGGAAAATCCTACACAAAAAATATATACCTCACTTTAGACTTGCAAATTTCAATCATATTTGGAACGCTCATGACAGGCAAATCTGGGATGATATTGTCAGTGAAAACGATATGAATGTACCATGGAAAAGCTTTAGTAAAGCTTTTAAAATGGCAGAGGGAACATATGGACTAGTGCATGGTAGACGGTCGTTTTCTAAAGCGAAGTCAAAATGGTAAGAAACTAGCACATAAAAAACACAAAGAGATCAATAACCAACATGATAGAATTAATCATATGTTGAAAAACTAAGAGACATATACGTCAAAGTCAGTATGAAGCGTATATTGATGAAAATCGCAGAAGAAACTCTAAGAAATCTTATCGTGAAGTTAGAAACAAGATAGTCATTGTCCAGTCAACTGGTCCACATAGAACGGTAAACAATGACTTTGTTTAAGACAACATAGCTATCGCATAGATCATGATGTTTTATTTCTGTATCTGCAGTTAATGACGCAACTCTCGTCTTGAAAACAGTGCCATTGTTAAGGCAGGGAAGCTTTCTGCAACACACTGACGCAAAAGTTGAAGGTATACTGTAAGCATCAAATGAAGAGAAGGTAAATAAAACGGCACGCCCACATAGGTTTGCGTCTGAGGACAATGAATGAGGCGAACATTGAGTTAGTAAAGCCCTTCAATCCTCTATTCAATACGTCATTTCCCACGTGGAAAGTTCCAGAAGAATGGAAGTTCGCTAGTGTAACACCGTTTCTTAAAGAAAGGACTATACCACTGTACAAAAACCATCGTCCCAATAGCTTAACGTCAGTACCTTGTAAACTTATGGCAACCATCAGTGTAAGACTGTAAACCATGCAGTGGACGACCACTTTATAAACGCTTCTCACTTTGGTTTTCGATGAGATCGCTCATGTCTGACAAATCTGCAAGATTTCTTTTATGATATAACCAATACGTATGATGCAAGTAAAGCAGCTGATGTCATCTATTTAGATTTTCAAGAAGCATTTGATAAAGCTCCACAACTTGTGTTACGAGCAAAAGTTAAAGTCACATGGTATAGATGGGGTTGTACTTCTGTGATGAGGAAAGTGATTCTGTGGCATGATCAGAATAGTGATTATAGGTTAAGCCTCAAATTGGTTAGACGTAACAAGTGGTGTCCTACAGGGATTAGTTTGGGGACCGATTCTCTTTCGCATATATATCTATGATCTCTATATTGGGTTGTATTGTATGGTTCCGAAATTCTCAGACGAAACTGAACGCCGGAAACTTTACATACCGGTAGAAAGAACGAGAAGGCAAGCTGCAATATGAATTGTCTCGAACTACAGAAAGGTAATTAAGGAAAAAGTCTTGGGTGTAATAATCTCTGGTAACCGAAAGCCAAGTAAACAGTGCACAGAAGCGGCGAAAGGGACTAACAAAATTTTTGGTCTCATAGGTAGCGCTTTCGGATTTGTCTGGTGAAATCATCCTCATTCATTACAATTGAATGGTGCGTCTCCACTCGAAAAGTGTGTTCAGTTTTGGTAGCTCGACTTCAATACGAGACAGAATTCAGAGAGTATCGAGGCGAGCTACTAAGATGATTGTCGAACTGAGAAACAAATACGATAAGAGCTGTCTAAACGGCCAAGATTTTCTAAGCGTAAAGAAGAAAAGGTTAAGAGGTAATATGAGGCAGATAGTCAAAATTGGCAAAGTCTTCAATAGTCTCGATAAAACGAGAAACTTAAGCATAGATGCGTCTGATGTTACTCACAGTGACTGATGGAAACTCTTGGTAAACGTTTTACCTCGGATGAGTCCAAGTATGTTTTCTCAACAGGATTCTTAACATGGAATGATTCATCGATTAGGAAGTCGAAAGCAATACCATAGATACGTTCAGGAATAGACCTGATAAAGATTTCCTTTCAAATCTTCGATAAACGTTATTTGCGCCTCGTCAAGTACATGGAACCCGTGCAGTTTTTTCTTCGAAAACTTCGAATGTCTTTGTACTCTTATCAGAGTAATCTATGAATTTCTGATATGATGCATTATTGCAGACACCTTCGTAAGGACCCAGTGGTCTCTCGCTGTTTGAAGTTTTCTATATTCTTTATAGCCTTTTGCTTCACCAGAGGAAGGAGTATCATGCGTGAAATGTGGAGGCACATCCACATTATCAATACACAAATACTCCCAGTTAGGTACTGGCTCGAGTATACCGTAATGGATTACTCTAAGCTCTCATACAGGACATGGAGCTCACGGTCAACAACACTTCCCACTAATGGGTAACCTAGAACCCTGGATGACATCTGTAGCCCACTGTGTGTCACATCTAAAGTAGCTGGCCGGGGGCCAAGTCAATATGTCTCAGACACAACGAAAGGGTCCTTCCACTAGGAAAGTCCATGACTTGGAGGAATCACTGACTGTGGTACTCCCAGCTAGATCATGACCTAACAGAAACAGGACACTGGGTATTAGCGAACTATCTTCCTCACACCGGCAATGATACAGTTGCTGTACTGGTCCTCATACACAATCCACACAGTGGTACCTTACAAGTCCCAGCAACTCCTTTGAGCAATATACCTTCACTAGAAAAACAGTCCTCAGTACCCAAGACTGACTTTCTAACTACAGCGCTGCAGAACGCACTAGCGTCACGAAAGATCAGAAAGAGGAACTAGTTCTTACTGATCTATTTCTTTTTTTTTCTTTTTAACGAATCGAGCGTACATTTCACCACCACATTATTGTAATCAAGAAAAAGAGCAGAAAAGCAGAATGTTTTACCTCAGTAAAATGCTCAGATAATGTGCTTGATATATCTGCAGGTAAGATTGGTATGGGGTGAACAGTAGGCAGAGAATCATGTTGAAAATATTTTCTTAAAGATACCATGGTTCGTACTGGGGGGTCTTGATTGCCACAGTTTTGGCATAGTCTCGTTCAGCACAATGAAGGGATACTTAGACTTTGCTTAGAAATACACATGCAAATTATTATAGGTAAGTGTATGAGGATTGTATGCTAAGGAGACATATGGAATATGACAGCGGACGAAGACATGTTTTGCTGGATTATGTTTGAATTATCTTAGGTGCGTGACAAGGACGTGATGGCGTTAGCTAAGACTAAATCGAAAGATAATGTAGTGGAGAAGGTGATTTATAACTGAATCGTAGGTGAAGATGTAAGATTAGTTACAGCAATGAAATATGAGGCTCTATATCTGTCTAAAGATCATAATTTTCTTGTAATGATATTTCACCTCCAAACTGCTGGACATACATGATAAGAAATGGTTGATAAACGAAGGATCTCGGTGTACCAGGCTTCCAGAAACGTTAGAGCTGAATGACAGTTGCGATCCAGCGGGATTCTCCTGCCGGAGTTGACTACTTGGTTAACTGCATCACTCACTTCCCCAACAATGATAACAATGAAAGGGACCCCTTCATCTCATCATCTGGCCAGATCACAACGTAACTCTTACTTCTTTTTTATCTCTCTCTTCCTGCGTTGATCAAGACATTGCCGACCGTGATTCTTGGTTTATATATACCTTCCCTTTTTTCATGTAGCAGGTTGGTTGGGTGATTGGTCACTAGGGACACCAACGTCAGTATATGATCAACAGTCGAAAAATCTCGAACACCTTCTTCAGGTGTTAAAGTTAATCATTCTAAGACAACATACGCTCTCACTATGGAGATGACCCATCATAAGTGTAGCAGGTTGTTTGGGTTTTTGGACTATCACTTTTAGGGTCATTAAGGCCAGCAACGTAAAGCTACATCCACTAATCGATAAATCTAAACTGCCATCAGGTTTTAAGAGTAATTCTAAGACCAAATATGCTCTCACTATGCATGTGGCCTATGCATGAACTTGTTGATTACTTGTTTGTTTGGGCATTTACCCTGTCAACTGCCAGGGTCATTAAGGCCGTCAAGGTCAAGCTACATCCACCAACCGAAAAATCTTTTTCACCTTAAAGTATTAAGGATAATATCATGACCACATACACTCTCAACATGTATGTTGCCTTTGTGTAGCGATCTTAAAGGCAAAAACACTCTTTGAATAGAGCAAGAACATCAGTTTCTGTTGCTATAACTGTCTAAGACCATTGTACTTTATTATATGATCCAAGTCTGATCTATCTTTGGTACCTCATTATCTCTAGTCTCAGTCACCCCACCACTTTGAGAGTCATTCCAACATAGCTTGCTTAACACATCCTCTTCCATCATATTCCATTTGACTACATTGTACAAAATCCTTCGTAAACCTCCCTCGCATAATGTACACACACATAACTTAGCAAAATGCAGTATGCAGTTGTGTAGGTCTAACACTTTCCCGGATAAGTTGCTTATGCAGCAGTTGAGGAAAGTATACTTTTCTCAGTAGGGCTTTTCCCCGCTCAGGCCTACCTTAAATCCGTCTTTTGAGGAGTGAACCAATGAATTGTCTGTAAATTCAAGTACCTATACCTAACTAGAGGTGAAGAGAATCAGTCGAGTTTTATATATTTACTTCCTGAAAATGGTCCTTCTTTTGTGATTCTGTCTTTTCAGAAATTAGAAAAGCTTGGTTCTTGGATACCAAGAGATATCTGAGGTTCAACGATTGCTCATTCAAGGTTCTAAGTTGCTTCCGTCGATCTCATAAGTTGTTGAATGTACATGATTTATGTAAGGGGAACGTTATGATTGTCTACCCTACAAACCTCACTAGGTTTAAAGAAAATGCGTATTTTAGGGGTACCTGAAGCTTATGGAGATTTTCTCCGCTGTGAATAGTTTTTCTAGAAGTAGATTCAGGATTATGATAAAGGGAGTGGGGAGAAATTAAGAGTTCTTGATTATCTCGGCTCAGTAGTGTGTTATGATTATATGAGCCAAGAAATTATTCGAATGAATACAATTGTATCCAATGCATTTTCTTCATCTCTTCTATACGATCCATCATTAGAAAAGTACATCTGCTTAATCTCATTAACCAGAGAACCGTGGAACATTCTAGATGAGTGCCACAAAAAATATTGTCAAAATGGATCTGAAGACTGTGATGGGGTTGTATTAATACAAGGTCAGGTAGTCTCTCTTCCAACATAATTGGCCGAAGAAGGGGAAATATATCTGTAATTCTAACAATAATGTACCGTGGCATTATATGACATAAAACTTATGAGTTGAAATCAGAAAGTGCTAAAACTAATCAGACACGCAAATAACGTGAAAGTAATGTAACTAATTATCTATACGTAGACAGCTGGGGAAAAATATGCTTGCAACTTTGACAATAATATGTTATAGCAGTATGTGACATTTCTCTGAGGATTAATGTCACAAACTTACATTGCATTCAAACCATGGGGATAGAACAGCTGTTATGTTTAACATCCTTGCTAAACCTAAATATAAGACTTACGACTGAGAATGAATTGAAAAAACAAGGCTTGTGAGTAAGGTGTGCCTAACTTAACAAACTAACGATACAATGAGATAAATTGGGAAGAAACATAAATTCAAGAAGCATGAAACTAGTGAAAAGCTATCTTAAGTTAATATCTGCGGAAGATAAGTGGTCATTTTCCTAGGTTTCTCCTTCCTAACATAAAAAACTTTGTAGAACACACAAGCCAGATGCAATGCCTGTGTAACGCCTATTTTGAAATCCTCGGGTAGTTCAATTTGGTCATATTTCTCTGCATGTCTCATTGGGAAGTTCAGGGGGTATATTCATACACAGCTTCGTCATAAGAGGTCTCTAGTCGTATAGTCACTGACGCGCGTGAGAAGATGACTAAGGGTCTTTCCAATGCAAGCTACACCACAAGCGCTACATGTATACTTTAACGCTATCGATGAACGTATGGATAATAGAATTGGTTCTGGTATTTCACCAAGTTACGTATGGTTTTATAAGACGCAAATACCACCCTTAGATCAATAGAAGAATGATTAGCATGCCTGCCTCTTGCACAAGGGGTCCCAGGTTCGATGCTGGCTGTTGGAGCTTTGTATGTTCTATGAAGGTGCGCGTTCATATACACTTTATTCGTATTCATATAACTCCGCGTTGTACAGTCAGGTTCGGTAAAACGCTATCAGCTGGCTATGTGTTCTGTTCGGAAACAACCGATAGACCCCGTTGCTCACCATTGTGAGACGAAGGGTATTCGAGTACATAGTATTTCGAATAGTTGTTGCCTTTTATACAGTTCCTTAGCCTAGCGGTTAGCATGCCTGCCTCTTGCACAAGGGGTCCCAGGTTCGATCCTAGCTGTTGGAGCTTTGTATGTTCTACGAAGGTGCGCGTTCGTATACACTTTATTCGTATTCATATAACTCCGCGTTGCACAGTCAGGTTCGGTAAAACGCTATCAGCTGGCTATGTGTTCTGTTCGGAAACAACCGATAGACCCCGTTGCTCACCATTGTGAGACGAAGGGTATTCGAGTACTTAGTATTTCGAATAGTTGTTTCCTTTTATACAGTCCCTTAGCTTCGTCATAAGAGGTCTCTAGTCGTATAGTCACTGACTCGCGTGAGAAGATGACTAAGGGTCTTTCCAATGCAAGCTACACCACAAGCGCTACATGTATACTTTTATACTATCGATGAACGTATGGATAATAGAATTTGTTCTGGTATTTCACCAAGTTACGTATGGTTTTATAAGACGCAAATACCACCCTTAGATCAATAGAAGAATGATTAGCATGCCTGCCTCTTGCACAAGGGGTCCCAGGTTCGATCCTGGCTGTTGGAGCTTTGTATGTTCTATGAAGGTGCGCGTCCATATACACTTTATTCGTATATATATATATATATATATATATATATATATATATATATATATATATATATATATATATGGCCCAACCCACCCCTATACACATGTATATACATACGTCCACACACGCAAATATACATACCTACACAGCTTTCCATGGTTTACCCCAGACGCTTCACATGCCTTGATTCAATCCAGCACGTCAACCCCGGTATACCACATCGCTCCAATTCACTCTATTCCTTGCCCTCCTTTCACCCTCCTGCATGTTCAGGCCCCGATCACACAAAATCTTTTTCACTCCATCCTTCCACCTCCAATTTGGTCTCCCTCTTCTCCTCGTTCCCTCCACCTCCGACACATATATCCTCTTGGTCAATCTTTCCTCACTCATTCTCTCCATGTGCCCAAACCATTTCAGAACACCCTCTTCTGCTCTCTCAACCACGCTCTTTTTATTTCCACACATCTCTCTTACCCTTACGTTACTTACTCGATCAAACCACCTCACACCACACGTTGTCCTCAAACATCTCATTTCCAGCACATCCATCCTCCTGCGCACAACTCTATCCATAGCCCACGCCTCGCAACCATACGAAATATATATATATATATATATATATATATATATATATATATATATATATATATATATATATATATATATATACATTTTTCATACATACTCGCCGTTTCTCGCGTAAGCGAGGTAGCGATAAGAAACAGAGGACTGAGCCTTAGAGGGAATACCCTCACTTGGCCCCCTTCTCAATTTCATCTCTTGGAAAACTGAAAGCGAGAAGGGAGGATTTCCACCCCCATCTCCCTCCCCTTTTAGTCGCCTTCTACGACACACAGGGAATACGTGGGAAGTATTCTTTCTCCCCTATCCCCAGGGATATATATATCTATATATCCCTGGGGATAGGGGAGAAAGAATACTTCCCACGTATTCCCTGCGTGTCGTAGAAGGCGACTAAAGGGAAGGGAGCGGGTGGCTGGAAATCCTCCCCTCTCGTTTTTTTCTTTTTTTTTTTTTGATTTTCCAAAAGAAGGAACAGAGAAGGGGGCCAGATGAGGATATTCCCTCAAAGGCCCAGTCCTCTGTTCTTAACGCTACCTCGCTAACTCGGGAAATGGCGAATAGTATGAAAGAATATATATATATATATATATATATATATATATATATATATATATATATATATATATATATACATATAGGAAGGTGAAATTGCACCACAGTAGGAGTTCATACAATTTTATTTAACGTAATTTTTCTATTCATGTGGCACGACATGTATCGTGGAGACAATCCACCTCATCAGGTGTCAGTATTTAACAAAGTTATTCAAATCTCAACATCACACCTGAGTCCCGCCGTCCAACACCAATCTTTAAAGACTAAGTACTGTCTGCTATGTCTGGTCGTAACCGTTGTAAGAGTGATCAAGGGGGTCACGTGGCGGGGGTTGATCTGGGTAGCTTGAGTGTGTCTTGAACAACTATTTCTATGTTTTCTTGTTCTGTCAGTTCTCTCGTAATGATTTGGTTAATGCTAGGATGGGTTATAGAATTGCCTGCGGACATATCAAAGGCCTTAGTATTAGCAATTAAGACAGATTCATTGACCGTTCCGTGTGGCATAATCAGCAGAAGGTATCAAATAACGGAATTTTCAAGATCTATCGGGCGATCATTTTCGTGACAATGTTTAGCGATCGCATTTTTGTAGTCATCCCTGCGTAATGAATGACGGTGCCAATCACGCCTCTCCATTGCAATTTTACCAGTCTGGCCTACATAAGTTTATTTACACGCCTTGCATTTGACGACGTAAACACCCCCAGTTGTTGCATGATCTAGCCTACCATATTCCTTTTTACTAACAACTGGAATTTCTAAATTCACACACCATCAAGACTGCTTTCTCGTACCAATGTTGTGGTCTCTGGAATAACTTGCTAGACTAATTGTGCTTACTATTGGTAGATGTGTAAACAAACTATCTTGCTGTAGATGGTACAGGAGACGGAAAATGTCCTTTGTTTTTCCTCAAACCATTGAATGGGAATGATATAAACAGGTGGACGGTTAACTGATATAGCACACAACAAGAAGAGTCTATTGGAAGGAAGCTTTATTGTCTAGCTCACTCTTGTGTTATTCGGAACAGCATGAATAGTTAGGTTGACCTGCTTCCTGCATGGCGCAGAAGTCACGCCCTAGAGTGATTACAAACTTTACAAAGGAAAAAAAAATCATAATAAGAGTTTGAACTGTCAGCCATCAACTTCGTGACACTTTTGTTGTATTCGACGAAGATATGATGACTGAACGCGCCTCAAGACACTGACACTGATTTCAGAACATCCCTTGATGCTCTTTGGTCGTCGTTGCATGTACAATCAAAGGAAAAGAAAGCTCTTAAAGGAAAAAAAATTGCGTTTCAGTGAAAACATTATGATAGTGATCATTCAGAACCGTAAGGGGAGCCACTACACAAAAATCCTCTTCAGAGCAAAACATTTGGTCACCTTGTGTTTTCATTCTGATTAAATCAGATGGGATCATGGGTCACTCCTGGTGACTGCTCCATTTAGGACGTAACCTGTGATGTCTTTGTTGGACATGTTAGATTTGCTTCAGATTGACAAGGACTGTGATAGTTGGCTGTAAATAAGAAAATAATGTTGTATTAATTATTCTATATAGTGACCGACAACGCATGGGTAAAACATACCACAGTCCAGGCCATATCAAGTGAATGGACAAAGTAAAAGAAAAAAAATACAGAAATCAGTTAGACCCCCACAAGTGTTTGTAGGTCTGTCTTGTAATGGAAGAAAGGTCATACGAAGAGGAGACGAAAAAGGAAGGAAGAGAATTCTACATCTTTGCTGTTCGAGAGAAGAGGGAGGTGGTATCATAACGGCCAATCCTCGAGTGGCCAGATCCCACACACTACCTGTAGGAAGCAGCAGCCAGACGCGTGCCATGCCAGAAAAGATTAATGTCAGAATATTCATTACAAACGTCATGATTGTTAATAAAAATTTGGTAACGAAGACCAGCTCTTCCGCTACCATTCCTGGAGGAGGGGGTAGACACACGTTGTTATAACAACACTAACAAAATACTTGCGTCAGTGCTTACTACAGCTCTCACCACAGCCACTATGACAGTCACTTACTACTCTCTCTCTCTCTCTCTCTCTCTCTCTCTCTCTCTCTCTCTCTCTCTCTCTCTCTCTCTCTCTCTGTACTATCTTTATGTCTTTCTACTTCTGTCACACTAATCCATGAGCCTCTGATCTCTGCCATTATCGACACAGCTTCGTTAGGTTCCTTTAGCCTGTCGTTGCTTTGAATTCCTTCCTTTTTTTTTGGCATTCCTTTGTGCCATGTATGATATTTGAATGAGATGTAGGCAGAAGGACAGGAACATACATGAGTAAGCTGAAGAGAGAGAGAGAGAGAGAGAGAGAGAGAGAGAGAGAGAGAGAGAGAGAGAGAGAGAGAGAGAGACTTACATATATACAAAGACCACGCTGCCCCAAGGTCCACTCCAAGTGGTCTGGCCTCAACGCTACTGAAAAAGATACTGCCTCATTTAGAACAGTATAATAAAAAGTGATCATGAAGTACAGGCTCTCTCTCTCTCTCTCTCTCTCTCTCTCTCTCTCTCTCTCTCTCTCTCTCTCTCTCTCTCTCTCTCTCTCTCTCTCTCCTAACCCTCCACTCTTTCCGGCCACACGTCAGACGAGATGCAGGTGTAAAAAAAAAAATACCTCACTGAACTGATATGCCTGAGGGAAATCTCTATAAGGAAAGTCAGATGGTAGAATGAACGTGAATACGTTGTGGATCCCATCGCAAGAAGCCACGCATCCCTACACTTTTTTTTTGTCATAAAGACAATAGGCAGGATCACCTCTGAACTCCAGCCTCACGACTTATCATGACTACATCATTCCTCATGTGAGAGAGGATGATAAGATGATTTCTTCTTGTCCCCCTAAACGGGTCAACCAATGTTGGTATGACACAGCACCATGGTCAAGGCGAGAATAGCTTGTTCAGGAGGTAACATAATGCATCACTACGTCATGATGATTGGTTAAAAGTTATTCGATGCCTCACACGCGATAATCATGCCTGATTTTGAGCAAATTGATAGTGTTGTTCTGAACAATATTTTCTGGCAGCTTATTCCATTTGTTGATGACTTCTTTGGTAAAGAAACATTTCGCGCTATCCAATCTACTTCGATGACCTCTTGATTTTAATCCTTTTTCTCTCCTTGGTTGAACTGGTACGACTGTGAAGAAATTTTCGAAAGGGACATTACTGAGCTCTATAAGTATCTTAGAATACTTCGTTAACTTGCCTTGGAGCCAACTCTTGCTTAAAAAAGAACATATGCAATTATCGTAGTTTGTTCTCGTATAGTTTGGTACATAAGAAAGGAACCAAGTTTAGTTGCCCTTCACTGCAGTTTCTCCGATTTGAGGAAATGTTCACTAAAGTGTGTGTGTGTGTGTGTGTGTGTGTGTGTGTGTGTGTGTGTGTGTGAAAGGGGGGGGGGGGGCGTAGGGGAAGGAAGGAAGGCAGGAAGAACAGATAACACTGCAAATTCGAGGTGTGGTCAAACTAGACTTAATCATAGTGGCAATACCACATCCTTGCCTTTGTATCGCATCTAAAGTTTCTCTGATAGATTCTAACATCCTGTTTGCTTTCCTGGCAGCTTTGTTACAATGGTGGTAGAAAATGTGAAGTTTTTTGGAGACAATGACCTCTACATTCCTGAGACAAGGGGTGTCTTCTATCTTATGGCCCATCAGTTCATAATCGAATTTCTTGCTTAGGCTTTTTACTTGCAACAGCTGACATTTATTTGACGTTTAATGGCATTTTTCATTTTATAGACCATTCAACTATTATATCTAAATCCCCTTGTAATCTTAGCGTACCTTCTTCATTTAATATGTCATTGCGGACCGCCGTGTGATCACACTGAGCTATTAAGCCCTGCATCAATGTCAGTGATGTAGGTGATGAAAAGTATAGGTCCCAAAACGGACCCCTGGGGATATCGACGACGATTCACCATCCATTACGATCCTTTGCTTCCTCTTACCTAACTAGGTTTCCATCTAGTTTCCTAAGACACCAACTTTCAGCACAAGTTTATCGAGGGGAGCCTTGTCGAATGCTTTTTGAAAGTCTAAGAACATGAGACGTATTAACATAAACTTGTCGTGAAAACTGAATGATTTATGATAGAATTCAAGGAGGTTTGTAAGGTATGATCTGCGTCTTCTATAACCACGCTTTGTACCACTGATTGAGACTGTGTTGTTGAGCTCATCCCTAATAATTGACGCCTGGAATTTACATGTAATTGATATGAAGCTCATAGGACGGTAACTGCCATGCATTTTACGGCTTCTCTTTTTGGGTATAGGGATTACGTCTGCCTGTCTCCACTCCTGTGGCACTATTCCATCCCGGAGAGATTCGTCGAAAATATAGGTTAACGATTTGACAGTTTCGTGTTTGACATTCTTCATTACTGGTGGAATATAGAAAAGATCGGTGTCTTGGCTTTTATTAGTCTTCAACGTGACTGTGTTAATACTTTTTTAACTATGATGGTCAGTTCTGGTATCATGTGTGTGCCTTTTAACACTGTCTCAAGATTCGTGTTGCTGCTTTCTAGTGAAAAAGCAGAACTAAAAAACTTTTTCAGGATTCTTGCTTTGCTTTCATCGTCCAAAATGGGATCCCTATCTTCGTTTACTAAAGATATTATCCCATCCCATATATGTTTCTTATTATTGACATACTTATCAAAATATTTAGGTTATTTAGTACTGTAATTTTCAATACTAATTTCATACTGTCTCTTGTTTTGCTGAATGTCTTTTTACCTCCCGTATTGTGGCAAGATCTGGGTCGTTGCTTGATTTCTTGAGCTTGAAGAGTTTATTGCTGTGCTTTAAAAGACTTGTGACATCTGTGGGATACCATTCAGGCCCATTGTTGATTATATGTCTTCTGTCGTGTGTAGGAACGAATGTGTCCTGTTGGTGCATATTCTGTTGCTAAAAAAATGTCCACTATTCCTCTGAGCATGAACCAACAAGGGTGAGACATTTCAATGTGGGGAGAGAGAGAGAGAGAGAGAGAGAGAGAGAGAGAGAGAGAGAGAGAGAGAGAGAGAGAGGAGTTACAAAGAGTTACATATATATACACACATACTATACAGACTCAAGGTCCAAGCGAGGTGGTCTGGCTTTAACAATACTTGGAAAAGAATGCTGTCACTTTAAAAGCAGTAGAAAAAAAAAGGATAGCAAAGCAAAGGCTCTCTCTTCCCACCCTCTACTCTCTCCAGCATCACTCCGGCAGTGAAACAAGTAGAAAAAATACCTTGCTGGATGAATAAGCCTGAAGGAAACGTTTTAGGAAAGTCATAAGTAGAATGTACACGAATATGTCTTGCATCCCACCACCAACAACATGCATCCCTTCAATGCTTGTTGTGAAGACAGTACTAAGGATAAACTTGATCTCCATCCTTTCGACTTACCATGCCTACATCATTCCTGATGTTGAAGAATGTTACAATATCTCCTATTTACTCTCTCAAAGCAGATGATATGGGCTAAGCAATGTCACCACAGCATTGCTAGGGAGAAATCAGTGGTTGAGAAGGTACCATGATACACCATGGTGTTATGATGACTGATTAAATGTATTGTTCAATGCCGTAGAGTGACAAGTAAAGATCAAGCCTAATTTTGAAGAAGTTATGGGTGTTGCTCCGACTATCATTTTCTGGGAGCTTATTCCATGCGTCAATAATGTCAATGTTAGAAATAGATTCGTGCAGTGCAGATTAACTCGGTGACTTTTAAGTTTCAGTCCATGCCCTCTCGTTGGTAATGCTGGCACTACTGTAAAGAAATGTTCAATATCAACGTTGTTGAATCCTTTAAATATTCTGAAACATTCTATTAATTTGCCCCTAAATACAAACCACAAGATAGACACACCTAAGCGTAAGTGAGAGTTACGGGTCACCACCATAAACCCACCAGGACACAAGCTCAGTCAGGAACACCAGCACGCCCGCTACCATCCCTGGAGGGTGAGAGTAGACACACACACGTAAGTTACTGCTGGAACAACTCCAGGGAATGAAGAATATTATCGTCCTATGAACTACTAGTTTCACTGAAGTTACTTTCACCGTCAATTGTTACTGCTACTGTTGTGAACATCAACCATGGTACTTATTTGATACCATCTTCCTTCCCATTACTTCTACGCTCTTCATCCTTTCTGCCATTGCAGACATCCAAGTTACATCCGTCATTAAAGAGATTTTTCGTTACCATAAGATTTCTTCGTGTACCAATGTCGTCACAGTTGATTTCTTTAATCCTATCAGCTTATATGCCTCATGGGTCTGGACACTGAATGTGAAAAGACAACTGATTGATAAGCTTAAATATAATATACTAACCTAACCTGACCCCTGTCAGCACTGCCAAATGTAAATGAGTCTTGACTAAAGAGTTCCCACCCAAGATGACCAAGCACAAACCATGAACTGTGGCACATTTAAGGTTACTATAAGCCTCTATGACCCCAAGGAATCTGACTGAACCATACATACCTCCCGAGAGCAACAGGAATGGACCAGACAAGGCCTCAATGTTGAGAGGTGAGATGCCCTCCCTCTGTGTAGAGGTTAGAGGACGAAGACACTGGCTGGTGTTGGTGATCTCATCCCTGACCCACTTGTCGAAGACACCGGACTCTTTAACTGTGCTGATGCTGTGAGAAGATGGAAAGATCCTTTCGTGTTAGAGGTGTTTCATAATGTCCCATAAAATACTTATAACAAAGATAGATATATTCCTGTGTCAGTCTATCTTTAATCATTAAATGTTTCCTCAGCTTTATAGATTAAATAAGGTACATACAACATCTTAAACGACTTATGAGGTTACTGTAAGGAAGGTTGGCTCAACGATACCTCACTTTACTGAAAATCTATCCTACTTTTAAGAGTTTTGGAGCAATTACTTTTAGGGACTTGTGAGAAAGATTCAATTCTCTTCATGATATAAACACAAATGTTGCTCGATTATGGAGTAATTACAAATAGGTATTTAGAAATCTTCAGTGAAGCTCAAAAATGGATCATGCAAATTAGAATCTCACACGTGGTTCGCTCTGGCGAGGTAGGTCGACTTGGTAGTGAAGGCCAAGGCTAACATGGCATTGCTGTAGACATTTTCCCGGCTGATATACAGGTGACAACTGCCAGTTGTGCTGTAAAATATTGTCTCAATACAAAAGAATATACATAAGAAATTTTTTGTTTAAGTACTGTTAACAGATAACATTCTTTTACCCAATGCCCCTTTACGGTGATAATTGCTGTTGAAAATGTTCTAGAGTAAATGTTTTTAGATACAGTATTTCTCTTAGAATGTATGGGATGAGCTGAGGCAACAAGCAGGACTAACAAAATAGGAGTTTGCTCTCTGATGGTTTACTAAGCAAAGTGTATTTCAAATCATACAGTGATTGTCTGTATTCCAACAAGAAATGGGCCTATAAATACAGCTTACAGCTTAAGTTGTATTTTTCATATCAGTGGTGAGGTTTCTCACAAAAACAATTTTTAAGGTATTACCCATAGGAACTTCAGCGAATGCCTTCTCATAGGAAGTGTCAGCCAACATCGTGCGTATTAGAGAGAAATAATACCTTTACGATATATACCTGAAATCCCAAGACATAGCCATTTTCATGTTCGTTCTGTCACAGATGGCAGCAAACTCCCCGCTGGCGATGCTCTCTCGCGCTGCCCAACAGCCTTTTGCCGCAACGTCGGAGTTCACGAAGACCTTCTGCCTCACCTCGTCCGTGGCCTCCTGGCCGAATATTGAGACAAATGAAACAGAAAACTTAGACAGATATTAGCACTCCTTGAATCTCCAATGTAACCTGGAAATATTACGTAAAGGCTTGTTACAGCATCAAGTGTAAAGAATAGATATCACTTTTTCCTTTGGTGTGTTATATGTGTAATTACCAGAGATAAGAATGTTCGGCAGAATACCTGTTTTAGCATTTTTGATATAAGATTGCCTCTTTCGTCTTAAAATGCCCACTTTACTTAATGTCATTGATTTCTATACATCATTCCGCTGGAATCGAAATTCTTTGAGCGTGTATTTTTTTTTCGAATTACATAAGTTAAAAGAATATCCCGCTCCTTCCCACGAGGCAGGGTACTTAATATCACAATGAGACATTTCCAATGGCACTTTTCTGTCAAGTGCTGAACATGTGTGTATGACGGGTATAGCACGTGTGAGTGTATCCCTGCACAGCAACCCCGTCTTCCGCTGCTCAGTCAGTACTGTTTGAGTCAGTCACTTCTCCTTCAAACACCGACTGGATACATTTCACTTACAATGTCAAAACTTCGTGCTGTATCAAGACTCAACAGTTTAGTTAAGATAGTCTGTTAGCAATCAATGTCTTGTTTACAGATGGGGTTGTATTTTTTCTGCAAAATGTGCGAAATATCAATGAACTACGAGAAGAAGCACTTTGCTTCTCAGCATTTAGAGGCTTATAAGCATAAAGGTGCAGTTGCTCGCAAAACTAGTCAACAAAACACAGGCCTTCTTACTTCGCATACTATGGCTTCCGGGCGACAATCTCAACTTTCATTGCACCTTTGCAAAGCATTTGTTCATCTTAAAGTCTCAGATAATTTGTTTTTGAGAAATACACCAAGCAGAATGTACCAAGTGAGCGTACGTAACGGTAAAGCTGTGAGAACACTCGTTATGTTGGTGTTAGCTGGAAGATATGGGATGAAATCACAAACAAAACGATTCGGTTCTCCATTCACGAAAGAATATATGCAGTGGGGAAAGTATGCTGCCAATGTGATTATTGGTACCATGGAGGATTTCTATGTTGGCTAGAATGAAAAATAGAAAAACTGCCAGTTGTGTCCTGTGTTTTGTAAGAGAAGGAAACATGTTAAGATGGGATAATTTGACAAGTTGGGAGCAATATTGTTGTGCTGCGGGACAGCCTGAAAATGCGACCCTCTTTTTTTTTGGCTCATGTTTTGTCGATGAAAAACGGAAATGTTTCACTTGAGAAAGTTAACGAAAATGAACTGTTTTTGTACCGCATTGATTGGTTATTTACTAATGATCTTACTAATATTGTTGTGATATGCCTGATATTTGTATTCATATTGTTTAAAGTAAGATGATTGATACCTTTCTCGGTTCTATGTTGCCAATTTTTTGCCTGTTTGGCAGTTTGCCTTGTGTGTTTACGTGTGTTTTTTTTTCTCTTAAGAATTTTAGTGCATAAAGATCCAGGCCCTAGTCATCAGAAATTACTGCACTCAGATCTCTTTCCATATTATGACTTATGTTGACAGATTTTATTCTGTGGCTTGTATTCTCGTTTTTACCACCAATATGTAAGACTTTGCATTTATCGATAGTAAGATTCATTAGGCCAGTCCATCAGTTTATTTATATCCGTTAGAAGCTGCAGAGGTTCAGTTTATGGTATAGACTTATTTCCCAACTTCGTATCATCTGTGAATTTCGATATCTTACAAAGAAGTTCATCATCAAGATGATTAATATGTCGAAGAAAGAGAACCGGTTCCAAGACTGACCCTTGTGGTACTCCACCCGTTACGCTGAACCCTCACTCATTACTCGATGTTTACGGCAGTCAACCAATGTACAACCCCATCTGTCACTTGTGAATTAACGTCTATTAGTAACGTTTGATGTGGAAGCTATGATGAACACTTTTAGGAACTCTAGATAGATAGATGATAGATCAAGCCACTTCGTCAGACATAAGCGATTTCGTTGAAATCATTGCTGAGAATTGTTTATTAGTCAGCTTCCGCTCCGCTCAAAATGGCTTTTGGATGACTGTTGCTTGAGCGCGATCGGAGCGAAAGCGAACCGCGAGCGGTAGTATAGATATCCTTATTGAAGGACATGTAATGATGTTTAACCGGGACGAGAGCGAACCGTGAGCGGACCGGGAGCGGAGCTAATGTTGGGTATTAGGCCTAATCACAGTCTTATTGCAAATGATGGTTTCTATAATTCTATTATTTAGCGACGTTAAGTTATTCAAAGGATGATATTTGGCAGCGATTTGATATATTTTGGAATATCTTTGTTACATTGACAAGCTTCCATTCCTCTGCAACTTTCCCCGTACCAAGTGACGCATCAAGATCAGATAAGCGGTTTATTTACTTTCATTTGATTCTGCGATTATTGATATCTTCGACTCAAGGCGCCATATCCTCCACATTGGCACAGATATTCCCCTCCAATGCTTTGAAAGTTTTACTGAAGCATGTCCAAGCCTCGTCATATATTGTTTTCATCAACGGTATCATCCATGATATACCTGCAAGGAGTAGTGCGAAGATAATTGAAATGTTCAAGTCTGAAATCTAGTATCTTTTTGCGGCCTTCATGTTGAGTAGCATCAAAGTCAACTTTGAGAGTTAAAAGTAATTCATCAGTGATTACTTTCAGCAAAAGTTTCTCTAACATTATCTGTAAGATCCTCATTTGTAGCTTGGACTAAAACTCGTATGCTCTCGTCGTGAGTAGGTTTCTCAGCAAATTGGATCAGGAGACTTTCAAGGTAAAGTAGGAAAACCCCACGCCCTTAGCTGCGGGAAAAGGATTCTCTGCATCTAAATGAGGTATGTTAGAATCTTCTACTGTGATCAGATCTTGTTCACTATAGATTCTGGTAACGGGTAACCCTTTGATTCTGTTTCTCATTTCCTTGATTTCCTCTCTCATTTAATGACACTCTCCTTATTTCTTAATCTCTTCCTCTGGTTGTAGAGACCTCTTTTTTTTTTGTGTGTGTGTGTGAATGCTTACAATTTCCTTAGTTTTACAATGCCAAATAAGTCATCTTTTTAGATTATAAATTTTCATCTCATATTGTAAAATCTTTATTTTCCTCTTCTACTCTTCTTCGATCATGATCGTGGTAATTCACCGTACCTGACTCCATTTCTGATTTTGAATTCCCTTGGCTCTGGGTTTGTACTAGATTAGTTCCTAGTTTTAAGTTTCAGCCAAAAGAAATTTGTTATCTTTAGCAAACATTTCAAAACAATCCCATTTACTTATCTACGCTTCTAGATGTCTAATCCAAAGTGTATGGATAAAAAAAGAAGAAAGAAATCGAACCAGGTATGTTTTGACGGCCGTCAGGTAGGTGTGTCAGTTAATATTTACTTATTAGAAATAGGTATTTGTTTTTTCATTCATCATTACACCTGTCACCATCCTCCTCTGTCACTCGTCTCCACTCTTCCCTCTTTTACCTAGTTGCCACGTCACCCCATCACACGCCCGCTTCCCCCACTCCAGGTCACTTATGAAAGCTTCGAAGTAGCGAGTCGATACTCCTTGGATTCACGTCTCGCTGACTGACCTAGCTGGAAGTGGAGGTGGCTGTACATTACTGAATGATTACATGGCGTCAGAGATACATCTAGAGACCATATACCGTGGGTTACAGTAGGTTTTGTGATGATAAGAAAGTCCATAAAATGTTCACACTTTACCTTGAAGTACTGATATATCATAGACCCCGCCTCAAGGCGCCAGGGCAGGTCTGACTGGGCCACCAGGTCCTCCATAGAGTCTATGGGGATGGGGATTCGAGGAAGAGTGAGCATGGCCGTGAGGATACCACTGTAGGAAGACATGAACACTAAGGACGCCAGGAGCCAAGTGACCACTAGGAGGCGGCCTCCGTTCATCCTGGGTAGCCACTCAGAGCCTGTGGCAGGGATGGAGGGAAGGGTCGTATGGGTATGGGGACGTCCGTGTAGGATGACATGAATGCTATGGACACCAGGATCACAATCATGTGTACCACCCTGTCCACTATAACCCCTCATCAGCCATTCCGATCTACCGAGAAACTTGTTCTGCCGTAAATCGTATGTTACTCAGCTCCTTAAAGTTAGTCGTATCATGTGTTCATAGATTTTGCATCTAACCATGTAACATTAACTGTGAAAGTCACGAGGCCTTTTTAACATTCGTCTTCCAAATTTACTGAAACTCTTCTCATCACATAAAGTTACTTCCCATTGTTGTATCATAATGCACACTTGTTCATAGCTTGAGAGTTTAATGTATCACCTCGTACTGAACTCTGACTATCATCCCTGGTCTACGAATATCTAGTTCATACTTACTCTCTTGTGAGAGGTTTTGAATTGCCCACATGGTAGCCTTGGAGTGGACGTTCTTTGTGGTGAAGTTGTAGATCTCGCCCTCCATCCGTTCAAGGAAGGTCATGGCCAAAATCACGCTCATTAGACTCATCAGCGTCAGCAGCCAAACCTCCAAGACACAAGTGTTTATCATGTAGTTTTGAGGCCAACATTCATAGTGTTTATCATTGTTGTCCTTTTGGGGCGTTTGTGATGAACCCGCCATAATGGTAAGAACAGATAATCAATTCTTATCAGTTTTTAGTAAGTGCATCGTCACTTCCCAATCGAGTAGTGCTAATTACATGAGGCATTTATATCGTCGCCAGTAAATCATGGTATATGTCTTATACTGTAGACCTCCCGACCCAGCCAACTTACCTCCATAGCGAAGGGTTTTAGAAATCCACTGACGTCGTTCTGTAGGGTCGGTCTGATCATGAGGATGGCGAAGTCGTCGGTGACGATGGGATCAGAGAAGTCGCAAATTGTCTCCCTCTGGTGCGACATCGAGGAAGGACCGAGAACTATTTCCACCTCCTGTGTAGCAGGAATGTGGAATGACGGAAGTAATTCCTTGGACATGTGATTATTGTTACACTTACTTACCGCTATGTTTGATGCAACAGCTTTCTGAAATTCATGTATTGATAACATAATGCACGTTTTCATGGTACCTGCGAAGAAAAAAGACTTAGAAAACATAGAGGAGGATCTACAAACTTATCGTAGAGCTGAGTAGGTGCAAATGATATCAGTCATGGATTTCAAACAAAATATTCATCTAGTTTATTCTGCTTTCAACTACTCTAATTCGTAAATCATTTCATATGTTAACATCCCTTTTGAGGTAAGAGGACTTCGCCCCAATCGAGGTAAAACGTTTGCCCACGAGATTAAATCCATTACTACAGATGACTATCAGACGAATATATTGAAGCCTTTAATGATTTTGAATACTTGTATTAGACGAGCTCTGAAACTTGTGTTATCTAGGCTAAGTAAAGGTAATTCGTTTCATCTGCTCTTATAGGAATTTGTTTCTCAGGCCATGAATCAAACGGGTAGCTCTTTTCTATACTCTCTCCGTTCTGTCAATAGTCTTTTTCCAAGTGTGGTGACCAAACCTAAACACAATATTCAAGATGGGAACACATCAGTGAGTTGGAAAGAGCAAGGATAATTTCCCGAGACATAAATTCGATTGTCGTGTTTATGAATCCAAGAATTTTGTTCATCTTCTGTACTGTTTCTGTGCCTGCACACTTGGCTTTAGGTCACTAGAGATGATTGCACCCAAGTCCTCTTTCTCGTTTACCTTTTGAAGCTTAACACAATTCATAATGTAGCTTGCCTTACTATTTTACTCCTGATTTGTAAACCTCTGCACTTATCAGTATCTATATTCACTTGCCACCTCTTACCCCATTTCATCAGTTTTTCTTTGTCATTTTGAAGATGCAGACGTTCAGTTTCTCTCGTAGATATATTTCCCGACATAGGTTCATCCGCAAATTTAGATATCTTACAATGCAGCCCATTTTTATGATCATTGATACGTCTATTAAGGAAAGAGAACCGGTCCCAAGACTGATCCCTGTGACACACCACTTACTACGTCTATCTGTTCCGAGACTTGACCATCAATCGCTAGCTTTTGTTTACGGCCAGTCAGCCAATTTCATAACCTTTGAAGTCAGCCCCATCTATATCATGCGACTTAACTTTTCGTAGTAATCTTTGATGTGGGATTTTATCGATCGCCTCGTGAAAATCTACATGAATAGAATTAGTGGCTTTACTTTTATCATACATGTTGATTCTTTCACAAAGGAAATAAAACAGATTTATCAGACATGAGCGATTTCGTTGAAAACTTGCTAAGAATCGTTTTTCAAGTGGTGATCCTCTCAATGGTTTACAATCTTATCCTGAATTATAATTTCTTTCAATCTATTAACTATAGACGTTATGTTAATTGGACTATAATTTCTGGGCAGTGAGGATTTGACTTATTTGAATATCGGTGTCACATTGGCATATTTCCATTCCTCAGGACGTTTCCCAGAACAAGTAACTTATTGAAAAGAGTAACCAGTGCTTTAACTATCATTTTTTCATCTATTGTCCTCAGATAAAACTCATCAGAGCCTATTATCATATTTACTCTCATTCCATTTAACAATAACAGTATGACCTCACCTTTTATTTCAAAAAGTTGCGAAAATAGTTTTCCCGTCTTTGTAATGGAAGTGGATTCGGGACATGAGTTATACCTTGAGCTGTATATAATGGTGCAGAAAAAAAAATAGAATCTTTTAAAATCTTTGCCACGGATTCATTGTCTCGAATGAAATCACTATTTTCTGTAGTTAATGCCTTATCAATGACTGGGTAATTACTCCCTTATTTACGGGCATTGATAAATTCTTATGTGCAGATAACTTAGTTGCCTAGATTCAAACTAGAAATGTAAAGCCAGATTGCTCGAGAATTCTAGAATTAATCCAAAACAGAAGGACGTTCTTTAATGTTTCTCATGATTATCTAAAGTTCGAAAATAATACTTTTTATTGTTTGTGTCTCGTCTGACTGTGGCCATGCAAAATGCATGGTACGTTCAGGAATCCATCTTTCCCTACACAGATATTTTCATTTGATGTCGGAACTTATCTGTGAGAACTTAATATACCTGTTCTTCCAATTTACACATCTTTTTTTCATTCTTTGCTGACTGATACGGTATATATATATATATATATATATATATATATATATATATATATATATATATATATATATATATATATATATACATATATATATTTTTTTTTTTTTTTTCAAACTATTCGCCATTTCCCGCGTTAGCGAGGTAGCGTTAAGAACAGAGGACTGGGCCATTGAGGGAATATCCTCACCTGGCCCCCTTCTCTGTTCCTTCTTTTGGAATATTAAAAAAAATTGAGAGGGGAGGATTTCCAGCCCCCCCGCTCCCTCCCCTTTTAGTCGCCTTCTACGACACGCAGGGAATACGTGGGAAGTATTCTTTCTCCCCTATCCCCAGGGATAATATATATATATATATATATATATATATATATATATATATATATATATATATATATATATATATATATATATATATATATATATATGTGTGTGTGTGTGTGTGTGTGTGTGTGTGTGTGTGTGTGTGTGTGTTTGTGTGTGAAGTGAGAGAGTCAGGAAAAGTGGCTTGGTGACGAGACAAGAAGTTGATAAAAGCTGGAGTGGATGGTACTGCATTTATTTAGAGAAGGGCTGATTGTGTTGTTGACTGGTTGGTCAGGATTTTCAGTGTATGAGTGGATCATGTTGAAGTCCCTGAATATTGACGGAATGCATGTATGACGCCATTGTATAAAGGTAAGGGGCATAAAGTTGTGTGTTCAAACAGCTGGATACGTTTATTGGGTTTACTCGGTAAGTTGTATGGGAGGTATTGATTGAGGAGGTGAAGGCATGTACAGAGCATCATATTGGGGAGGAACAGTCTGCTTCCAGAAGTGGTAGAGGATGTGTGGATCAAGGTATTTACTTTACAGAAATACTCAGAGTTACAGATGCATTTGTATGTGGCATTTACGGATTTTGAGAAAGCATATGATAGAGTTGATAGAGATGTCTTGTGGAAAGTATCAAGAATACAGAGTGTGAGAGAAAAGCTTCTTGAAGTAATGAGAAGCTTTTAGCAGAGGTGTACGGCATGTGTGCGAGTAGAAGAGAAGAGAATTAATTGTTTCAAGTGAAGGTCGATCTATGGCAGGGATGTGTGATGTCCCCATGGTTGTTCAGTTTGTTTATGGATGAAGTGGTGAGGTAGGTTAATGTGTGCATTTTGGGAGAGAGGGTCGAGTGTGCAGTCTGTAGGGGGTGAGAGGGCCTGGGAAATGAGTCAGTTGTTGTTTGCTTCTGATACAGCACTGGTGGTTCATTCGAGTGTAAAACTGCAGAAGGTTGTTACTAAGTTCTGAAGAGTGCATGAGAGGAGGAAGCTTGAAATAAATGTAGATAAAAGCAAGGGTGTTACGTTTAGCAGGATTGAGGGACAGGTAAGCTGGGGTGTGGATTTGAATAAAGAAAACCTGGAGGAAGTAAGTGTTTTAGATACCTATGATTGGACATGGTAGTGAATGGAGCCATGGACGTGGAAGTAAGTCATTGGGTGATGAGGGGGCGAGAGGTCTAGGAAAGCTGAACAGTGTGTGGAAAGACATTGGTATGTTTGAAGGTATAGTAGTACCAACAATATCATATCAATTCGAGGCATGGGCTATGCTATGCTAAGAACCATTTGAGGACAAAATGTGGTGTGAGGTGGTTTGATCGAGTAAGTAATGAAAGGGTAAGAGAGATGTGTGGTAATAAAAAGAGTGTGGTTGAGAGAGAGCTGAAGAAGGTGTGAAATGGTTTGGACATATGGAGAGAATGATTGAGGAAAGGTTGACAAAGATGTGTATAAGTGAAGGGAACAAGGAGAAAGAGGAGACCAACTTTGAGATGGAAAGATGGAGTGAAAAAGATTTTGAACGCTCGAAGCCTGATAATGCTGGAGGGGTGTAGATTGGCACGGGATGGAGTGAATCAGAATGATGTGGTTTACATGGGTCAACGTAGTATCAGTAGACTGAACCAGAGCATGTAAAGCGTCCGTGGTAAGCCATGGAACGGTCTGTGTGGATTGGTTGTGGGTAGGGAGCTGTGGTTTTGGTGAGCTAACGCGATCAAGAATGGAGAAGAGATTATATATATATATATATATATATATATATATATATATATATATATATATATATATATATATATATATATATATAATATATATATATATATATATATATATATATATATATATATATATATTTTTTTTTTTTTTTTTTTTTTCATACTATTCGCCATTTCCCGCGATAGCGAGGTAGCGTTAAGAACAGAGGACTGGGCCTTTGAGGGAATATCCTCACCTGGCCCTCTTCTCTGTTCCTTCTTTTGGAAAATCAAAAAAAAAAAAAAAAAAACGAGAGGGGAGGATTTCCAGCCCCCCGCTCCCTTCCCTTTTAGTCGCCTTCTACGACACGCAGGGAATACGTGGGAAGTATTCTTTCTCCCCTATCCCCAGGGAAAAAAAATATATATATATATATATATATATATATATATATATATATATATATATATATATATATATATATATATATATATATATATATTTTTTTTTTTTTTATACTTTGTCGCTGTCTCCCACGTTTGCGAGGTAGCGCAAGGAAACAGACGAAAGAAATGGCCCAACCCCCCCCATACACATGTACATACACACGTCCACACACGGAAATATACATACCTACACAGCTTTCCATGGTTTACCCCGGACGCTTCACATGCCTTGATTCAATCCACTGACAGCACGTCTACCCCTGTATACCACATCGCTCCAATTCACTCTATTCCTTGCCCTCCTTTCACCCTCCTGCATGTTCAGGCCCCGATCACACAAAATCCTTTTCACTCCATCTTTCCACCTTCAATTTGGTCTCCCTCTTCTCCTCGTTCCCTCCACCTCCGACACATATATCCTCTTGGTCAATCTTTCCTCACTCATTCTCTCCATGTGCCCAAACCATTTCAAAACACCCTCTTCTGCTCTCTCAACCACGCTCTTTTTATTTCCACACATCTCTCTTACCCTTACGTTACTTACTCGATCAAACCACCTCACACCACACATTGTCCT
Organism: Panulirus ornatus; assembly: GCF_036320965.1. NCBI lineage: Eukaryota > Metazoa > Arthropoda > Malacostraca > Decapoda > Palinuridae > Panulirus > Panulirus ornatus. Next base: position 14,193,506 of record NC_092243.1, on the reverse strand, counting down.
CAAACATCTCATTTCCAGCACATCCATCCTCCTGCGCACAACTCTATCCATAGCCCACGCCTCGCAACCATACAACATTGTTGGAACTACTATTCCTTCAAACATACCCATTTTTGCTTTCCGGGATAATGTTCTCGACTTCCACACATTTTTCAAGGCTCCCAAAATTTTCGCCCCCTCCCCCACCCTATGATTCACTTCCGCTTCCATGGTTCCATCCGCTGACAGATCCACTCCCAGATATCTAAAACACTTCACTTCCTCCAGTTTTTCACCATTCAAACTCACCTCCCAATTGACTTGACCCTCAACCCTACTGTACCTAATAACCTTGCTCTTATTCACATTTACTCTTAACTTTCTTCTTCCACACACTTTACCAAACTCAGTCACCAGCTTCTGCAGTTTCTCACATGAATCCGCCACCAGCGCTGTATCATCAGCGAACAACAACTGACTCACTTCCCAAGCTCTCTCATCCCCAACAGACTTCATACTTGCCCCTCTTTCCAAGACTCTTGCATTTACCTCCCTAACAACCCCATCCATAAACAAATTAAACAACCATGGAGACATCACACACCCCTGCCGCAATCCTACATTCACTGAGAACCAATCACTTTCCTCTCTTCCTACACGTACACATGCCTTACATCCTCGATAAAAACTTTTCACTGCTTCTAACAACTTGCCTCCCACACCATATATTCTTAATACCTTCCACAGAGCATCTCTATCAACTCTATCATATGCCTTCTCCAGATCCATAAATGCTACATACAAATCCATTTGCTTTTCTAAGTATTTCTCACATACATTCTTCAAAGCAAACACCTGATCCACACATCCTCTACCACTTCTGAAACCACACTGCTCTTCCCCAGTCTGATGCTCTGTACATGCCTTCACCCTCTCAATCAATACCCTCCCATATAATTTACCAGGAATACTCAACAAACTTATACCTCTGTAATTTGAGCACTCACTCTTATCCCCTTTGCCTTTGTACAATGGCACTATGCACGCATTCCGCCAATCCTCAGGCACCTCACCATGAGTCATACATACATTAAATAACCTTACCAACCAGTCAACAATACAGTCACCCCCTTTTTTAATAAATTCCACTGCAATACCATCCAAACCTGCTGCCTTGCCGGTTTTCATCTTCCGCAAAGCTTTTACTACCTCTTCTCTGTTTACCAAATCATTTTCCCTAACCCTCTCACTTTGCACACCACCTCGACCCAAACACCCTATATCTGCCACTCTGTCATCAGACACATTCAACAAACCTTCAAAATACTCATTCCATCTCCTTCTCACATCACCACTACTTGTTATCACCTCCCCATTTACGCCCTTCACTGAAGTTCCCATTTGCTCCCTTGTCTTACGCACCCTATTTACCTCCTTCCAGAACATCTTTTTATTCTCCCTAAAATTTACTGATAGTCTCTCACCCCAACTCTCATTTGCCCTTTTTTTCACCTCTTGCACCTTTCTCTTGACCTCCTGTCTCTTTCTTTTATACTTCTCCCACTCAATTGCATTTTTTCCCTGCAAAAATCGTCCAAATGCCTCTCTCTTCTCTTTCACTAATACTCTTACTTCTTCATCCAACCACTCACTACCCTTTCTAAACAGCCCACCTCCCACTCTTCTCATGCCACAAGCATCTTTTGCGCAATCCATCACTGATTCCCTAAATACATCCCATTCCTCCCCCACTCCCCTTACTTCCATTGTTCTCACCTTTTTCCATTCTGTACACAGTCTCTCCTGATACTTCTTCACACAGGTCTCCTTCCTAAGCTCACTTACTCTCACCACCTTCTTCACCCCAACATTCACTCTTCTTTTCTGAAAACCCATACTAATCTTCACCTTAGCCTCCACAAGATAATGATCAGACATCCCTCCAGTTGCACCTCTCAGCACATTGACATCCAAAAGTTTCTCTTTCGCACGCCTGTCAATTAACACGTAATCCAATAACGCTCTCTGGCCATCTCTCCTACTTACATAAGTATACTTATGTATATCTCGCTTTTTAAACCAGGTATTCCCAATCATCAGTCCTTTTTCAGCACATAAATCTACAAGCTCTTCACCATTTCCATTTACAACACTGAACACCCCATGCATACCAATTATTCCCTCAACTGCCACATTACTCACCTTTGCATTCAAATCACCCATCACTATAACCCGGTCTCGTGCATCAAAACCGCTAACACACTCATTTAGCTGCTCCCAAAACACTTGCCTCTCATGATCTTTCTTCTCATGCCCAGGTGCATATGCACCAATAATCACCCACCTCTCTCCATCAACTTTCAATTTTACCCATATTAATCGAGAATTTACTTTCTTACATTCTATCACATACTCCCACAACTCCTGTTTCAGGAGTATTGCTACTCCTTCCCTTGCTCTTGTCCTCTCACTAACCCCTGACTTCACTCCCCAGACATTTCCAAACCACTCTTCCCCTTTACCCTTGAGCTTCGTTTCACTCAGAGCCAAAACATCCAGGTTCCTTTCCTCAAACATACTACCTATCTCTCCTTTTTTCACATCTTGGTTACATCCACACACATTTAGGCACCCCACTCTGAGCCTTCGAGGAGGATGAGCACTCCCCGCGTGACTCCTTCTTCTGTTTCCCATTTTAGAAAGTTAATACAAGGAGGGGAGGATTTCCGGCCCCCCGCTCCCGTCCCCTCTAGTCGCTTTCTACGACACGCGAGGAATACGTGGGAAGTATTCTTTCACCCCTATCCCCAGGGATAATATACATATATATATACACACACACACACACACACACACACACACACACGCACACACACACACACACACACACACACACACATACATATATATACATATGAAAAATGTAAGAAACAATTTAGAAAACAAACTTTTAGCTTGAAATGAATGAAAAAATGAAAAATGAATATATATATATATATATATATATATATATATATATATATATATATTTTTTTTTTTTTTTTTTTTTTTTTTTTTTTATACTTTGTCGCTGTCTCCCGCGTTTGCGAGGTAGCGCAAGGAAACAGACGAAAGAAATGGCCCAACCCCCCCCCCCCCCCATACACATGTACATACACACGTCCACACACGCAAATATACATACCTACACAGCCTTCCATGGTCCACCCCAGACGCTTCACATGCCCCGATTCAATCCACTGACAGCACGTCAAACCCTGTACACCACACCGCTCCAACTCACTCCACTCCCCGCCCTCCTTTCACCCTCCTGCATGTTCAGGCCCCGATCACACAAAATCCCCCTCACTCCATATATATATATATATATATATATATATATATATATATATATATATATATATATATATATATATATATATATATATATATTTATACCTCAGCCTAAGCTAGGTACCCTATTTATAGACCGGCCCTTAGGTGTCCATGAACAGATGGGTCGACTGTGGAACGATTGCCGCGACCAGGATTCGAACCTATGTAGGCTCGACCATACACGGTCAGTGAATACGTCACGGTTAGCGACGCGAAGCGCTACGCAACGAAGGTGAAGCTTCATTTATCCTTCAGGACCTACTTCAAGTGGCCCGCCTCAACAGTCAGGATATACACGTTGGGATGTATGTGTTAGGATTCATTCCAAACCCACCTCTTTCTGAAGCATCCCCATCATGCCAGTCCAGGAACCGTTGGGTAGAGAGACGCCCCACGCATGGTCTGGCGGCTGGACCAACGCGTACCTGCGGGGAACGAAGTAAAACCATTTTTGGAACAGTTCTTACGTTTGTGCAGCCACATTCTGTCCGACTTTCCTTTATCAAACCATTTCTCTTCTTCCTTTTGGTACATCCTTTTTTCTCTTCTTACTCTGCGATCGTCTTCTTCATTTTTCTCATCCTTCTTGTTCCCTTCCTCTCTCTGCATTCCCACATGGGAACTAATACTTCAATCAGCTAATCCTTGAAACCATAATCTCAGGGTTCATCACACTGTGTTTCAGAACCAATAAAACTGTTTGTTAAGCACTACCGAATAAACATTTGGCACAGTGCGCCTCGAATGCATATATGGAGACCACCGAACTTATTCCCAGATGCTACAAAAAGGTATGGTGTATACAGAACTGGAAAAAGAATAAGAATAGATATGTTACTTATGACATAAAGGTTTCATGTTGAGTTTCATATTTTGGTATAATCTGTCATAACTGTTGTGGTTATTCATGCTTTGTTACGTACTCGAAGTTCACCTTGTCAGCTAAGATGTCGAGAAGGTTAGCCATAGGTCCCAGCACCTTGACGGTCCCGTCTTCCTGGACGTCGGTCTTAATCCATGGCATCCACTGCAAAAGAGTACGTATGAATACTTATGGCTAGAACCTACCATTTACCAGACCTAAACCATATCTTCATATCTCTCCAGTTATCACAATTCTACAGGCAAAAAGTCTTGACAGTTTGCAATTATAATAAGCTCGTAAAAAGAAAACTGTAACCAGATAAACATAAAAATGAAAATAACACACCCGTCCTAAGTACATTATAAATGATTACATTCAATTCATGAAACTAAGGCATACGAGAAGGACAGGTAATAAAAGACCCATCGGCTCATGTCTAGGTTATCAATCTATATCTCCTTTTCATCCCTGTCTTTATTTTAAGTGGATGACGCAACGATGCAATAGTAAGAATGCTCTCACCCCATCCTACATTCTCTACAGCAACAATAGCCATCAGAAAAAAAAAGAATGGAAAAAAAACATACGTTTATGAAATAAGGTCTCTTGCACTTTGATCGAATATAGAGATTTTGAGGTGTGCGCGGGATAGAGTGAAGTGAAGAGATGCGATATACGTGGTGGTGGTCGGGGAAGGAGGTTGTGGATGAGGGATAAGGTGCTGTCGATGACTGGAACAGGGGTATGAAATAGTCGGGGGATCTACGGAAATGGGTGTGGGGCGTGGTTATGGACAGAGGAGCTGTGGTTTCGGTACACTACACATGACTGCTAGAGAATGGATGTGAGCGGATGAAGCGTTTCCTTCGTCTGTCCTGGTGCTACTACTATGCTGATGCAGGAAACGGGGAACACATATGAAAGAAATGGAACGAAAGGAAGAGTTTTATTGCAATATCTCATCACACTATCTCACCTTCTGTTACACTTCAGTTTTTCTTTAGCATACCATAAAATTATCGAACGTAATTCCACAAATCTACAACATTTCACTGTGACTTTAAGGCGAGATAAAGTGGCCAGAAGAAAATGATCCAGAACTTGAGAAACAAGAGAAAAGTGACGCTGGAGAAAGATACATGGAAAATTAGATGTAAAGCAGCACCAGCAGGAGGAATGAAATGTGGAGGAAAGGGAGGTACTGCAGGAGCTAGGGAGAGAAGAGAAGAAAGAGAGAGCAAACGAAGAAGAGAATAAGAAGTTGACATCGCCTCAGAGGAGAGGAAAACGAAGACAGTAAGAACAGAATGTGGAGGAAGAGGAGAAAAAGAAAACGAGAAGGGAAAAGGGAGAGAAAAAGGATGAATGGGGAAAGGGGTAGGTGGAAGAGAAATAAGAGGACAAAGGACAAAGTAAGGTGCCTATAACTCGATTGATTATATATATATATATATATATATATATATATATATATATATATATATATATATATGCCTATAACTCGATTGATTATATATATATATATATGTATATATATATATATATATATATATATATATATATATATATATATATATATATATATATATATATATATGGATCATTTGATATTCGAATAGGACAAATGACTGAGAGCAACACAAAATACCTGCTCAACAGCCACCCTCAGGAAAGGCTTGAGTGAAGACATTTTCTCGTTGTTACTCATTCCTCTTTCTTATCTCTTTCGACTATCTTGTCTTCCTTTCCGTACGTTCACCGACTCGTTCTTCAATCTCTGTTGTGTCAGACAATGACTCTGGTCACTGATCATCGTTATATCACTGCTTACATAATTCGTGTGTCGTCTTCTGGTATGTTACAGTCCACGTGGATGTAAAAGATAATTGTGTTCCAGCAACTGGTGTCGTGTTTCCAGCCTTAATATACGGTTGCCTGTAAGATAATGTACACACATACAATATATATATATATATATATATATATATATATATATATATATATATATATATATATATATATATATATATATATATATATATATATATATATTTAATGATAGGGGAGAAGGCGCGGGGACTGGAAATCCTCCCCTCTAGTTTTACTTTTCCAAAAGAAGGAGCAGAGTAGGAGGCCAAGTGAGAAGTATTCCCTCTAAGGCAGTGGAATTTATTACAAAAGGGGGTGACTGTATTATTGACTGGTTGGTAAGGTTATTTAATGTATGTATGACTCATGGTGAGGTGCCTGAGGATTGGCGGAATGCGTGCATAGTGCCATTGTACAAAGGCAAAGGGGATAAGAGTGAGTGCTCAAATTACAGAGGTATAAGTTTGTTGAGTATTCCTGGTAAATTATATGGGAGGGTATTGATTGAGAGGGTGAAGGCATGTACAGAGCATCAGATTGGGGAAGAGCAGTGTGGTTTCAGAAGTGGTAGAGGATGTGTGGATCAGGTGTTTGCTTTGAAGAATGTATGTGAGAAATACTTAGAAAAGCAAATGGATTTGTATGTAGCATTTATGGATCTGGAGAAGGCATATGATAGAGTTGATAGAGATGCTCTGTGGAAGGTATTAAAAATATATGGTGTGGGAGGAAAGTTGTTAGAAGCAGTGAAAAGTTTTTATCGAGGATGTAAGGCATGTGTACGTGTAGGAAGAGAGGAAAGTGATTGGTTCTCAGTGAATGTAGGTTTGCGGCAGGGGTGTGTGATGTCTCCATGGTTGTTTAATTTGTTTATGGATGGGGTTGTTAGGGAGGTAAATGCAAGAGTTTTGGAAAGAGGGGCAAGTATGAAGTCTGTTGGGGATGAGAGAGCTTGGGAAGTGAGTCAGTTGTTGTTCGCTGATGATACAGCGCTGGTGGCTGATTCATGTGAGAAACTGCAGAAGCTGGTGACTGAGTTTGGTAAAGTGTGTGGAAGAAGAAAGTTAAGAGTAAATGTGAATAAGAGCAAGGTTATTAGGTACAGTAGGGTTGAGGGTCAAGTCAATTGGGAGGTGAGTTTGAATGGAGAAAAACTGGAGGAAGTGAAGTGTTTTAGATATCTGGGAGTGGATCTGGCAGCGGATGGAACCATGGAAGCGGAAGTGGATCATAGGGTGGGGGAGGGGGCGAAAGTTCTGGGGGCCTTGAAGAATGTGTGGAAGTCGAGAACATTATCTCGGAAAGCAAAAATGGGTATGTTTGAAGGAATAGTGGTTCCAACAATGTTGTATGGTTGCGAGGCGTGGGCTGTGGATAGAGTTGTGCGCAGGAGGATGGATGTGCTGGAAATGAGATGTTTGAGGACAATGTGTGGTGTGAGGTGGTTTGATCGAGTGAGTAACGTAAGGGTAAGAGAGATGTGTGGAAATAAAAAGAGCGTGGTTGAGAGAGCAGAAGAGGGTGTTTTGAAGTGGTTTGGGCACATGGAGAGAATGAGTGAGGAAAGATTGACCAAGAGGATATATGTGTCGGAGGTGGAGGGAACGAGGAGAAGAGGGAGACCAAATTGGAGGTGGAAAGATGGAGTGAAAAAGATTTTGTGTGATCGGGGCCTGAACATGCAGGAGGGTGAAAGGAGGGCAAGGAATAGAGTGAATTGGAGCGATGTGGTATACTGGGGTTGACGTGCTGTCAGTGGATTGAATCAAGGCATGTGGAGCGTCTGGGGTAAACCATGTAGGTATGTATATTTGCGTGTGTGGACGTATGTATATACATATGTATGGGGGGGGGGGTTGGGCCATTTCTTTCGTCTGTTTCCTTGCGCTACCTCGCAAACGCGGGAGACAGCGACAAAGTATAATAAAAAAAATATAACATATATATATATATATATATATATATATATATATATATATATATATATATATTAACGTTTCCCGCGTTAGCGAGGCAACTCCGCATTCGCTCACATCCATTTTCTAGCTGTCATGTTTAATACACCAAAAAACAGCTTATCCACAACTAAGCCCCATAAACTTTTCTGTGGTTTACCTTGGACGATTCTCATGAACTGGTTCACTCCATCGAAAGCATGTCGCCCCCTGTATACCACATTGTTCCAATTTGCTCTGCACCCAACACACCTCTCACCCTTTTTTTCTTTTCATCCTTCGATCTCTAATTTGATTTATTCCTTCCCCTTGACCACACTATTTCTGACACATATGTCCTCTTTCTCAACCTCACCTCGTACTCACTCTCCCTATATCTCCAAACATTTCAGGATACCCTCTTCAATTCTCTCGACCACACTCTTCTCAGGACCACACATCTCTCTTACACTTTTTTGATTACTCGATCAAACCACCTCACACCACATATCGTCCTCAAACATCTAATTTCCAACATATCCACCCTCCTCCGCACATACTTACATAGAGACCATGCCTCGCATCCGTACGACATTGTTGGGACTGATGTACCTTCAAACATACACATTTTTGCCCTTCCTCCACACGACTAAAAGACATCTCTTTCCGCATATTCCTTAATGCTCGCACTATCTTCGCCTCATCACTCACCCTGTAACTCCCTTCTGATTCCATGGTCCATTTCTTTCCATGTCCACTCCCAGATATCTAAAACACTTCATTTCCTCCAAATTTTCTCCATTTAAACACAAGCAAACTTATCCCTCGAAACTGATAAACCTAATAACCTTGCTTTTATTCACATTTACTCTCAAATTACTCCCTTCACACTCTCAAAATCAGTCACCAACTTTTGCAGTTTCTCACTCGAATCTGCCATCAGTGTTGTGTCATCAGCAAACAGCAACTGACTTCCCGGGACTCCTCATCTTTTACAAACTGCTTACTTGCGCCTCGCTCTAGGAATCTTGCAGTTATCTCTCTGGTCACTTTCTTTTCTGTTTCATCTTCTAGAAATTTGAATACAAAAAGGGGAAGGTTTTCAGATCTTCAAATACCAACACTCGCTTCCTTTCCTGTTATTAACCGTCTATTACACTCAGGAAAACGTGGATAAAACTCATCCTTTCCTATTCCCTTTGATATATATATATATATATATATATATATATATATATATATATATATATATATATATATATATATATATATGTATATATATATATATATGAATGTGAAATCACAATTCAGTAGTTCATGTAAAGCAATTTAACATGAAATTTTTCTATACATGCAGCACATGTTACACGGAGACAATCCACCTCATCAGGTGCCAACACTTCATAAAGTTATTAAATCCCAACACCATCACAAAAATACTGTCTCACTCTCTTATTTTATACATACATATATATATATATATATATATATATATGTATATATATATATATATATATATATATATATATATATATATATATATATATATATATATATATGTATATTGTTATCATTCATCATTATGCTTTGTCGCTGTCTCCCGCGTTAGGAAGGTAGCGCAAGGACACAGACGAAAGAATGGCCGAATCCACCTACATACAGATGAATATACATAAACGCCCACACACGCACTTACATATAACAATACATTTCAACGTATGCATACATATATACACATGTACATATTCATACACGACTCCTACATCCATTCTTGTCGCTACCCCGCCTCACATGAAATGGGACCCACCTCCCCCGGGTGCGCGCGAGATAGCGCTAAGAAAAGACAACAGAGGCCACTTTCGTTCACACTCAGTCTCTAGCTGTCATGTATAATGCACCGAAACTACAGCTCCCTTTCCACATCCAGGCCCAACAAAACTCTCCATAGTTTGCCCCAGACACTTCGCATACCCTGGTTCAATCCATTGACAGCACGTCGACCCCAGTATACCACATCGTTCCATTTCACTCTATTCATTGCACGCCTTTCACCCTCCTGTATGTTCAAGCCCCGATCGCTCAAAATCTTTTTCACTCCATCCTTCCACCTCCGATTTGGTCTCCCACTTCTCCTCGTTCCCTTCACCTCTGACACATATTTCCTCTTTGTCAATCTTTAATCAGTTATTCTCTCCATGTGACCAAACCATTTCAATAAACCCCCATCTGCTCTCTCAACCACACTCTTTTTAATACCACACTTCTCTCTTACCCTTTCATTACTTACTCGATCAAACCATCCCACACCCCTTATTGTCCTCAAGCATTTCATTTCCAACACATCCGCCCTCCTCCGCACAACGTTATCTATAGGCCAGCGCCTCGCAACATCCTCAGACAGAGTGGGGGGAGGGATACAAGTGTTGAGGTCCTTGGAGGCACAGAGGTAGCAGTGAGGCGGGGTTTCATTAATCCCCGTGGAGTGCAGGTTGGCACTAATTATGTGACCTGACGTCTGATCATCCTCTCCTTACATTGTGTGTGGACAAGATTATTCTGGTGGATACTTCTTGATAATCATTTGTCACATTTAAGATAGCCAAAGGACATATATACATTATGATCAAATGTGCCAGAGATCAAACATAATTCAATTACATTTCTTTCACTGAAACGGTTTAGCTATCGTCTTAGCTCCTTCTCAGTCGATATGGTGATCAAAGGCAGCTTTATGTTGAATAAGCTGTTGCTCTGTTGGGCTGTCTTAACACTATACTTATGTTGTGAGATCCTAGACTCCAAATCTTTCTTGATTGTCCAATATAAGTTTGGTTACAGTCTTTACATGGGACTTTATAAACAATTCCTTTATCATTTGATGAACTATTCTCGATAGGGCGTTCTTGATGGTGTTGTCATATTTGAATACTAATTGTATATTAAGTTTTTGAGAATGTGAAAAATTTGTGAAAATTCTCATGGAAGGGAAGAACAAAGGTTCTTAGGTAACTTTTACATTCTGGCCTATTATTTTGGCCTCTAATAGAAACGTTTCCTCTCTGTATTCTGACACTGGTTGATGTATTGAATCATTTTCAGTTCATCATCTAAAAATTCAGGATCTGAAATCCTATATGCTCTCAGATACACAGATATGAAAATCGATCTTTTACATTAGTATGATGATTTGAATGATAGTGGACATGAGACAGTATATTTGTGGGTTTTCTGTAAACTTTAGTTTTCAAGATACCATAACCCTGATGACCTCTATATCCAAAAAGGGTAACATTATTATACACTGTAACTTGATACGAGCAACTAGCACCGTGTAAGCCACACTCAACTGGGACAGGTTAAGTTAGAATGGTAGCGTGACGTGTGTCCGGACTGATACACTCACCTTCCTCGAGCCACGGCAGGGAACAAGGTGGAGCCACATCTCTCCACTCTTATTTATATGCCTGTACGAGAACCTCACTTCAAAAGGTTTAGTAATGTACGAACATAATGCCATTAGTCTCCAGGTTAACGTCTCGTTGAATATCGCCTTTCATTATAAATGAAGATTTCGTTAAATCGTGAATATTTAAAGATGTGTCTAGAAGTGTAATAGACAGTGTTATATATAAACAACTGGTGGCAAGTGTTTGGCCCATCTGGTGAGCGCTGGTATTAATGTGAGTGAATGTTTGAGAGGGAGAACGGTGTTGGGCTGTGACTATTGGATAATTACTTGTCCATATCCTACACTCCTGACCAACGAAAACATTACGCTGTGATGAATGCGCCTGAAATTTACAGTGTGGTAAGACGTGAGCGACTCAAGTGTGATGTTGGGATTTAAATAACTTTGTTAAGTGCTGGCACCTGATGAGGTGGATTGTCTCCACGAAACATGTCGTGCCACATGTATAGGAAAATTACATGTTAAACAGAGTTGTCTGAACTCCTACTAAGTGTGATTTCACCTTCATACTATTATCACGGACTACTGTGCATATATATATATATATATATATATATATATATATATATATATATATATATATATATATATATATTTATATATTTTTATTCATTTATTTTGCTTTGTCGCTGTCTCCCGCGTTCGCGAGGTAGCGCAAGGAAACAGACGAAAGAAATGGCCCAACCCACCCCCATACACATGTATATACATACACGTCCACACACTCAAATATACATACCTATACATCTCAATGTACACATATATATACACACACACAGACATATACATATATACACATGTACATAATTCATACTGTCTGCCTTATTTATTCCAATCGCCACCTCGCCACACATGGAATAACATCCCCCTCCCCCCTCATGTGTGCGAGGTAGCGCTAGGAAAAGATAACAGAGGCCCCATTCGTTCACACTCAGTCTCTAGCTGTCATGTAATAATGCCCGAAACCACAGCTCCCTTTCCACATCCAGGCCCCACACAACTTTCCATGGTTTACGCCAGACACTTTAAATGCCCTGATTCAATCCACTGACAGCACGTCGACCGCGGTATACCACATCGATCCAATTCACTCTACGATCCAATTCACTCTATTCCTTGCCCGCCTTTCACCTTCCTGCATGTTCAGGCCCCGATCACTCAAAATATTTTTCACTTCATCTTTCCACCTCCAATTTGGCCTCCCACTTCTCCTCGTTCCCTCCACCTCCGACACATATATCCTCTTGGTCAATCTTTCCTCACTCATTCTTTCCATGTGCCCAAACCATTTCAAAACACCCTCTTCTGCTCTCTCAACCACGCTCTTTTTATTTCCACACATCTCTCTTACCCTTACCCTCGATCAAACCACCTCACACCACATATTGTCCTCAAACATCTCATTTCCAGCACATCCACCCTCCTGCGCACAACTCTATCCGTAGCCCACGCCTCGCAACCATACAACATTGTTGGAACCACTATTCCTTCAAACATAGCCATTTTTGCTTTCCGAGATAATGTTCTCGACTTCCAAACATTCTTCAAGGCTCCCAGAATTTTCGCCCCCTCCCCCACCCTATGATTCACTTCCGCTTCCATGGTTCTATCCGCTGCCAGATCCACTCCCAGATATCTAAAACACTTTACTTCCTCCAGTTTTTCTCCATTCAAACTTACCTCCAATTGACTTGACCCTCAACCCTACTGTACCTAATAACCTTGCTCTTATACACATTTACTCTTAACTTTCTTCTTTCACACACTTTACCAAACTCAGTCACCAGCTTCTGCAGTTTCTCACATGAATCAGCCACAAGCACTGTATCATCAGCGAACAACAACTGACTCACTTTCCAAGCTCTCTCATCCCCAACAGACTGCATACTTGCCCCTTTTTCCAAAACTCTTGCATTCACCTCCCTAACAACCCCATCCATAAACAAATTAAACAACCATGGAGACATCACACACCCCTGCCGCAAACCTACATTCACTCAGAACCAATCATTTTCCTCTCTTCCTACACGTACAAATGCCTTACATCCTCGATAAAAACTTTTCACTGCTTCTAACAACTTGCCTCCCACACTATATATTATTAGTACCTTCCACAGAGCATCTCTATCAACTCTATCATATGCCTTCTCCAGATTCATAAATGCTACATACAAATCCATTTGCTTTTCTAAGTATTTCTCACATTCATTCTTCAAAGCAAACACCTGATCCACACATCCTCTACCACTTCTGAAACCACACTGCTCTTTCCCAATCTGATACATTGTACATGCCTTCACCCTCTCAGTCAATACCCTTCCATATAATATTGGTAAGGATCACAATTTTGTGCGTGATCAAGTTTATTCTTAAGAGTCCACGGGAAAAATGAAACGAAAGTTCCGTTCCCAGGTGCACTTTCGTGTAATAATCACATCATCAGGGGAGACACAAGAGAGAAATATAACAGTGTACAGCAAATAGACGAAGATAGGACGCCATTTGGTAAACATGCGATTGTCCAAGACAGACAACGAGCGTTCATAAAATCATCATTTTACAAATCTTTTCAACAATAAGGTTATCTAATTTGTATAGACCATCACTAATATTAACATTATAATTCTTTTGTGTATCTAATAACAGACGATTCAATTATATTTCTAGATTGCATGATCCATAGGCAAGGAAACAAGTTTAAGTTTTGCATGTGCAGTAAACCTACCAATGTATACTCATGTATGCATTATTACTCATCTCAACATAACAGAGTTAAATTATCATAATTTCCGTCTATGTTCCTTAGGGCATTATGTATTTGCAGTCCAGAGTATATTGATGATGAGTTTGAGAAGATATATTCTATTAGATCTAAGTTAAAGTACCCTAGATCTTTCATTGCTAAATCCCTAAGTTAGCAAAAAAATCATTTTATAGAGTTGAGCCCAAACCTCCCATTGACACCAAGAATCTTTTAGTTCTCCCTTTTGATAATAATTTTACTTTACTTCCCTCGTTGCTTATATCCATTAATGTAAATGTTGCCTTCAGCAACAATGATACTATATAGAATATCTTAATCAGGAATTCACCAGAAAATTCTCCTGGGTGCATCTATAAAGTGCCATGCAGAAATTGCGATAAGTTTTATGTTGGGCAAACTGGTAAGGATCTTTTTGTTAGAATTATGCAACATGAATATAGTATCAGAAGGGGACAAGAATCAAATGCCTTGTTTAATCACGTTAAAAACTATGATCATTGTATTGACTGGAGTAATGCCATCTCAGTTATTAACTCTAACTCTATTACTACGAGAAATATCACTGAATCTTCTATTATCAAATACACAGACAATTATATTCTTAATATTAGTAATGGTCTATACATATTAGAAAACTTTACTGTTGATGAAACTTGTAAAATGATAATTTTATGAACGTTCGTTGTCTGTCTTGGACAATCGCATGTTTACCAAATGACGTCCTAGTTTCGTCTCGTCGATGTACATCAACTGACTGTTATATTTCTCTCTTGTGTCTCCCCTAATGATGGGATTATTACACGAAAGTACACTTGGGAACTTATCGTGTTTCATTTTCCCCGAGGACTCCTAGGAACATATATATATATATATATATATATATATATATATATATATATATATATATATATATATATATATATATATATATATATGCATTTTTCTTCTTCTTTTTCGTACTATTCGCCATTTCCCACGTTAGCGAGGTAGCGTTAAGAACAGAGGACTGAGCCTTTGAGTGAATATCCACACTTGGCCCTGCTCTCTGCTCCTTCTTTTGGAAAATCAAAAACGATTTTGTATGTAGCATTTATGGATCTGGAGAAGGCATATGATAGAGTTGATAGAGATGTTCTGTGGAAGATATTAAGAATATATGGTGTGGGAAGCAAGTTGTTAGAAGCAGTGAAAAGTTTTTATCGAGGATGTAAGGCATGTGTACGTGTAGGAAGAGAGGAAAGTGATTGGTTCTCAGTGAATGTAGGTTTGCGGCAGGGGTGTGTGATGTCTCCATGGTTGTTTAATTTGTTTATGGATGGGGTTGTTAGGGAGGTGAATGCAAGTTTTGGAAAGAGGGGCAAGTATGAAGTCTGTTGTGGATGAGAGAGCTTGGGAAGTGAGTCAGTTGTTGTTCGCTGATGATACAGCGCTGGTGGCTGATTCATGTGAGAAACTGCAGAAGCTGGTGACGGAGTTTGGTAAAGTGTGTGAAAGAAGAAAGCTAAGAGTAAATGTGAATAAGAGCAAGGTTATTAGGTACATTAGGGTTGAGGGTCAAGTCAATTGGGAGGTAAGTTTGAATGGAGAAAAACTGGAGGAAGTAAAGTGTTTTAGATATCTGGGAGTGGATCTGGCAGCGGATGGAACCATGGAAGCGGAAGTGGATCATAGGGTGGGGGAGGGGGCGAAAATCCTGGGAGCCTTGAAGAATGTGTGGAAGTCGAGAACATTATCTCGGAAAGCAAAAATGGGTATGTTTGAAGGAATAGTGGTTCCAACAATGTTGTATGGTTGCGAGGCGTGGGCTATGGATAGAGTTGTGCGCAGGAGGATGGATGTGCTGGAAATGAGATGTTTGAGGACAATGTGTGGTGTGAGGTGGTTTGACCGAGTGAGTAACGTAAGGGTAAGAGAGATGTGTGGAAATAGAAAGAGCGTGGTTGAGAGAGCAGAAGAGGGTGTTTTGAAATGGTTTGGGCACATGGAGAGAATGAGTGAGGAAAGATTGACCAAGAGGATATATGTGTCGGAGGTGGAGGGAACGAGGAGAAGTGGGAGACCAAATTGGAGGTGGAAAGATGGAGTGAAAAAGATTTTGTGTGATCGGGGCCTGAACATGCAGGAGGGTGAAAGGAGGGCAAGGAATAGAGTGAATTGGATCGATGTGGTATACCGGGGTTGACGTGCTGTCAGTGGATTGAATCAGGGTATGTGAAGCGTCTGGGGTAAACCATGGAAAGCTGTGAAGGTATGTATATTTGCGTGTGTGGACGTATGTATATACATGTGTATGGGGGTGGGTTGGGCCATTTCTTTCGTCTGTTTCCTTGCGCTACCTCGCAAACGCGGGAGACAGCGACAAAGCAAAAAAAAAAAAAAAAAAAATATATATATATATATATATATATATATATATATATATATATATATATATATATATATATATATATATATATATATATATATTTTCCAAAAGAAGAAACAGAGAAAGGGGCCAGGTGAGGATATTCCCTCAAAGGCCCAGTCCTCATCCTCTGTTCTCAACGCTACCTCGCTAATGCGGGAAATGGCGATTAGCATGAATATATATATATATATATATATATATATATATATATATATATATATATATATATATATATATATATATATATATATATATATATATATATATATATCCCTGGGGATAGGGGAGAAAGAATACTTCCCACGTATTCCCTGCGTGTCGTAGAAGGCGACTAAAAGGGGAGGGAGCGGGTGGCTGGAAATCCTCCCCTCTCGTTTTTTTCAATTTTCCAAAAGAAGGAACAGAGAAGGGGGCCAGGTGAGGATATTCCCTCATAGGCCCAGTCCTCTGTTCTTAATGCTACCTCGCTATTGCGGGAAATGGCGAATAGTACGAAAGAAAGAAAAGAATATATATATATATATATATATATATATATATATATATATATATATATATATATATATATATATATATATATATATATCCCATTCCTCCCCCACTCCCCTTACTTCCATTGATGGATTGCGCAAAAGATGCTTGTGGCATGAGAAGAGTGGGAGGTGGGTTGATTAGAAAGGGTAGTGAGTGGTGGGATGAAGAAGTAAGAGTATTAGTGAAAGAGAAGAGAGAGGCATTTGGACGATTTTTGCAGGGAAAAAATGCAATTGAGTGGGAGATGTATAAAAGAAAGAGACAGGAGGTCAAGAGAAAGGTGCAAGAGGTGAAAAAAAGGGCAAATGAGAGTTGGGGTGAGAGAGTATCATTAAATTTTAGGGAGAATAAAAAGATGTTCTGGAAGGAGGTAAATAAAGTGCGTAAGACAAGGGAGCAAATGGGAACTTCAGTGAAGGGCGCAAATGGGGAGGTGATAACAAGTAGTGGTGATGTGAGAAGGAGATGGAGTGAGTATTTTGAATGTTTGTTGAATGTGTTTGATGATAGAGTGGCAGATATAGGGTGTTTTGGTCGAGGTGGTGTGCAAAGTGAGAGGGTTAGGTAAAATGATTTGGTAAACAGAGAAGAGGTAGTGAAAGCTTTGCGGAAGATGAAAGCCGGCAAGGCAGCAGGTTTGGATGGTATTGCAGTGGAATTTATTAAAAAAGGGGATGACTGTATTTTTGACTGGTTGGTAAGGTTATTTAATGTATGTATGACTCATGGTGAGGTGCCTGAGGATTGGCGGAATGCGTTCATAGTGCCATTGTACAAAGGCAAAGGGGATAAGAGTGAGTGCTCAAATTACAGAGGTATAAGTTTGTTGAGTATTCCTGGTAAATTATATGGGAGGGTATTGATTGAGAGGGTGAAGGCATGTACAGAGCATCAGATTGGGGAAGAGCAGTGTGGTTTCAGAAGTGGTAGAGGATGTGTGGATCAGGTGTTTGCTTTGAAGAATGTATGTGAGAAATACTTAGAAAAGCAAATGGATTTGTATGTAGCATTTTTGGATCTGGAGAAGGCATATGATAGAGTTGATAGAGATGCTCTGTGGAAGGTATTAAGAATATATGGTGTGGGAGGAAAGTTGTTAGAAGCAGTGAAAAGTTTTTATCGAGGATGTAAGGCTTGTGTACGTGTAGGAAGAGAGGAAAGTGATTGGTTCTCAGTGAATGTAGGTTTGCGGCAGGGGTGTGTGATGTCTCCATGGTTGTTTAATTTGTTTATGGATGGGGTTGTTAGGGAGGTAAATGCAAGAGTTTTGGAAAGAGGGGCAAGTATGAAGTCTGTTGGGGATGAGAGAGCTTGGGAAGTGAGTCAGTTGTTGTTCGCTGATGATACAGCGCTGGTGGCTGATTCATGTGAGAAACTGCAGAAGCTGGTGACTGAGTTTGGTAAAGGGGCCTGAACATGCAGGAGGGTGAAAGGAGGGCAAGGAATAGAGTGAATTGGAGCGATGTGGTATACCGGGGTTGACGTGCTGTCAGTGGATTGAATCAAGGCATGTGAAGCGTCTGGGGTAAACCATGGAAAGCTGTGTAGTTATGTATATTTGCGTGTGTGGACGTATGTATATACATGTGTATGGGGGTGGGTTGGGCCATTTCTTTCGTCTGTTTCCTTGCGCTACCTCGCAAACGCGGGAGACAGCGACAAAGTATAATAATAAAAAAAAAAATATATATATATATATATATATATATATATATATATATATATATATATATATATATATATATATATATATATATATATATATATATGTGCGTCGATATGAATTGTACATTCTTTGGATGGAACATGGAGAGATACCATAGCGCGGATACATTCCTTTAAGAAACAATGATAATTTGCTAAAGTCACCGGTCACAGAGAGAGAGAGAACGTGGACCTACCCCACTCTCCTAATAACCCACGAGTAAAAACAGTGGTTCAAACCATACAACTCGATCGCTAGGACTTGTAGTTTCAGAACACGTCGCCCGTACGTGATACTCTATTCGCTTACGACTCTGAGTCCATCACTTCAGGGTATATCTAGAAAACCCTATTACAATAAAGTACAAATATCATCGACATACGGGAAAAAGGGGTTTGTTCAGTCATTAAGTGAGCTGGACAGGTCTAATATCATAGGCTGCAACAACAGTAATGAAGCACAGACTCATTTCAAGCCATTTTTCTTATTTCCTTATGGACTACTTGGCGTTATTTAAAGCAAAATACTGAGGAATGAATTACTATTGACAGGATTGAGCTCATCGTACAATGAATGTGTTCAAACGATTCAAACTTAAGTCAGATTATAAGCAATACTTGTATGTTAGAAACTACGTCAGATGTAAGATAGGCTAAGCAGAATCTAACACTATTTAAACACAGATAACGGTAACAAGAAGCATTCGAAGAAACTGTGAAAAGTCTTGAAAGACCTTGATGCTTCTGAATTGTAAAAGTAGGTGTACTAACACAGGCTTGAAAAATGACAATGTATTATGCTTTGACAAAGATAGGTGACCATTTTGATATCTTTGCCACTATTACGTCAACATTTGCTGATAGATTACCTGCACGTACCGACCGCTTTGGTCTCTATCAAACTGACTCATCTTTCAAAAATGTATTGTACATAAGATAGTTGGCTTATCTGTTGTTACAGATGATCAAACAGGGTCGAATTGTACACAGCATGAGTGGATGTAAGGCCAGACATTCAAATTAGAATTATAAAGGATATTTGCTTTGATAATTACCTCTCCTCCTCCCCATGATGCAAATATGACTCTCAATGATGGTAACACATCTAATGATCGGATGATGGTTTGGGTTGTGTCTTTGTAGAAAAAGGAAGAGTAAAGCACATGCTGGTAACTGAAGTGTAAAGTGCTATTCCTAGGGTTCGAAAGTATTGTGAATAACCAATGGGAATGAAAAGTTGCCTTAGACGAGGCTGTATCATTGGAAGTCCAGTCTCCTCAAAGGATTTCTTATTTCACAGGAGTCCATCACTTCTCTGGTGCTGAGAGCAGGGCAGTCATGGAGCGGCAGGAGCTCCAGGAAAGACGTTCTAGGTAACATCAGGGCCTTCTTGTAGAAAGTGGTCGTGAGGCAATTTAGAATGAATAAATTGAATAGAAGAAGGAGTCATGCGGGGAGTGCTCATCCTCCTCGAAGGCTCAGATTGGGGTGTCTAAATGTGTGTGGATGTAACCAAGATTAGAAAAAAAGGAGAAATAGGTAGTATGTTTGAGGAAAGGATCCTGGATGTTTTGGCTCTGAGTGAGACGAAGCTCAAGGGTAAAAGGGAAGAGTGGTTTGGGAATGTCTGGGTAGTAAAATCAGGGGTTGGTGAGAGGACAAGACCAAAGGAAGTAGTACTACTCCTGAAGCAGAAGTTGTGGGGGTATGTGATAGAGTGTAAGAAAGTAAACTCTAGATTGATATGGGTAGCACTGAAAGTGGATGGAGAGAGATGGGTGATTTTTGGTGCCTATGCACCTGGTCAAGAGAAAAAGATTATGAGAGGCAAGTGCTCTAGGAGCAGCTGAGAGAGTGTGTTAGCAGCTTTGATACACAAGACAGGGTTATAGTGATGGGTGATTTGAATGCAAAGGTGAGTATTGTGGCAGTTGAGGGAATAATTGGTGTATATGGGGTGTTCATTGTTGTAGATGGAAATAGTGAAGAGCTTGTAGATGTATGTGCTGAAAAGGACTGATGATTGGGAATACCTGGTTTGAAAAGAGAGATATACATAAGTATGTAAGTAGGAGAGATGGCCAGAGAGCGTTATTGGACTGCATGTTAATTGTTAGGCAACTGGAGGGATGTCTGATCATTATCTTGTCAAGGCGAAGGTGAAGATTTGTAGAGGTTTTCAGAAAAGAAAAGAGAATATTGGAGTGAAGATAGTGTTGAGAGTAAGAGAGCGTGGAGAGGAGACTTGTGTGAGGAAGTACTAGGAGAGACTAGGTGCAGAATGGAAAAGGTGAGAGCAAATGACGTAAGGGGAGTGGGGAAGGAATGGGATGTATTTAGGGAAGAAGTGATGGCTTGCGCAAGAGATGCCTGTGGCATGAGAAACGTGGGAGGTGGGCAGATTAGAAAGGGTAGTGAGTGGTAGGATGAAGAAGTAAGATTGTTAGTGAAAGAGAAGAGAGAGGCGTTTGGACGATTTTTGCAGGGAAGTAGTGCAAATGACAGGGAGATGTATAAAAGAAAGAAGCAGGAGATCAAGAGAAAGGTGCAAGAGGTGAGAAAGAGAGCAAATGAGAGTTGGGGTGAGAGAGTATCATTAAATCTTAGGGAGAATAAAAAGATGTTTTGGAAGAAGATAGATAAAGTGCGTAAGACAAGAGACAAATGGGAACATCTGTGAAGAGGGCTAATAGGGAGGTAATGACAAGTAGTGGTGATGTGAGAAGGAGATGGAGTGAGTATTTTGAAGGTTTGTTAAATGTGTTTGATAATAGAGTGGCAGATATAGGGTGTTTTGGTCGAAGTGGTGTGCGAAGTGAGAGGGTTAGGGAGAATGATTTGGTAAACAGAGAAGAGGTAGTCAGAGCTTTGTGGAAGATAAAACCCGGCAAGGCGGTGGGATTGGAATGGTATTTCAGTGGAAAGGGAGCTGTGGTTTCGGTGCATTACACATGACAGCTAGAGACTGAGTGTGAACTAATGTGGCCTTTGTTGTCTTTTCCTAGCGCTACCTTCGCGCGCGCGTGGGGGAAAGGGGGATGCCATTTCATGTGTGGCGGGGTGGCGACGTGATTAGATAAAGGCAGCGTGTGTGAATATGTACATGTGTATTTATGTACAGATCTGTGTATGTATATGTATGTATACGTTGAAATTTATAGGTATGTATATGTGTGTGTGTGGGCGTTAATGCATATACATGTAGGTGTGGGTGGGTTCGGCCTATTCTTTCGTCTGTTTCCTTGCGCTGCCTCGTTGACGCGGGAGACGGCGACTTAGTACAATAGATAAATAGAATAAATATTACAAGAGGTCGCAGGTGGATGGCGCGATCGATGACCAAGTGCTTCCAAGATTTATCTTGCCACAAGGATTGTTTTTGTCTGGTAGACCATCTGATGATTTTGAAAATAGGCGAACATTAGTGAAGAATGACTTCACGTTAAAAGTTACTCGCTCTTTGCTGCAATTTGCATGAAAGTTGTTATCTGATTTATCGACCAGATCCTGGTTATTTCGTATGTTTGACTGGGAGACTGTACCAACGATTAGGTTCAACAAAGCCAGAATCCTCATCGAGAGAGAAAATGTGTATATAACATCCGGAGATTAAAGGTATGTGACTGACCTAACTGAAGTGATGATTGGTGTTAGTGGGTTGGTAGGTTTTGATGTCTTGATTAGACCGTAAATATACGAGAGTGAAGGAGAAACTGTAGACGATTATTTTATCAAATTATCATGATTTTTAAGTGGATGTTTCACTTTTTGATTGACACTACTGTTAACAGTTTCTAAAGGATTTGTTTTTAATTTTGTGTAAGTTTGAGTGTCACTCAGACGACTTTGCATTTTGTCTAAATAATAACATTTATTCACTATAACCATCATATTTCATTCATCAGATGTAGTTATATGTAGATCTTTGTCTTTCTTCATATTTCTGGCCGCAATTTCAAATTTCTAAGGATAGTTAGGAATGGTGTCTCTTGACAAGGCTTCTTGGAGAGTACATTTACATATGTTATCATTATCACTAGATAAGTCACCATGTAATTCAAGGTTGGAAAATGCCTCAGCCGCCTCTGCACTGTTCTTGGGTTTGTTTGAAATGGTGAAAATTTGTCCATATCTAAGAGCTGAAGTTGGTCATTGTTCTGTTCCTTATTGGAAAGATTACTTACAAGTTTTGTAATTATCACAAACTATAGTTCTAGCGATATCCCACCGCTTCAAGTCCTGTATCATCTGTTTTCTTTTTCGTACACTTCTTTTTTATATTCAACCTTACATCTAAAAGTCCCATTTTAGTAAGGTATTACATTTTGAATATAAGTACAACTTTCCTTTATAGCATTGTATGACATAGAGAAACACTCATAAGTTACATTACCTAACATTACTCAACAACTTTATAATGTCTCTACATTCATCATTACCTACAACTTGAACTTAGTAACTTCACATGCCATCAAGACTACTTCCGCATGTTAGTGTTTGGTGCCAAGACTAACTTGCTGTAATGACTGAGGACTTAAATATCTTCAATTGCTTTCAAGGTTTCCTTTGGTCTCTTTGTTGGCAAGTGTGTAAACAGACTATGTTGGTGTAGGTGGTACATGACCCAGAAAATGTAGTCATTATTCGAGCAATAAACGAGAATGGTGTAAACAGGTGGACTTAAGAGAAATATCAAAGGACATGAAGATTGTATTGCCAGGAAGCTTCATCATCTAGCTCACACTTGTATTATGACAAATGATGCTGCCTTGCTTGCAGCAGGAGCCGTGACGACAGAACGCAGTACAGGGTGGGCCAAAAGTCGCTTCCCAGAGGGATTATAAACATTACGAGGAAATGATGATAATAATGATGATAATAATGATAATAAGCTTTCGAATTATCGGCCATTAACATTGTGAGACCTTTTGTATTCAACGAAGATATGAACGCGCCTGTAGACAGACATTGACATGGATTTCAGAACATCTGCCGTAATTCGTTTATGTTCCTCAAATAAAAACCTTACAAGGAAAAATGAAAATCTATTATAGAAAAGAAAAGATTTTATTAGTAAGCATTCAGAATCCTACGAACCGTCGCTTTATAACAATCTCTTTTGGTCTCGAAGTTGCGTCATCACGTATATTTTGTCCTAACGTAAGTTACATTTCTGATTTCATCAGATGACATCGTTTGACAGTCCTCATACTAATGGTTGAGACATCATGGCGTTGTTCTCTGATCTCATACTCGCTGTGATTGCTCCAGTAAAGACGTCATCTGTGATCTCACTAGTGGACGTGTTACAGTTGATGAAGTATAAAGCCTTGACATCATTTTCTTAAGTTATTTCAGACTGTGAAAGTTCACTGTAAATAGGAAAACATTGTTGTAGTATATAGCGCCTGAATAGACTTTTGCTGAAATATTCATTGCAAACATCACAGTTACTGATGACGTTTCCGTCAGGAAGACCAGCTCTCCCTCTACCATCCCTGGAGGAGGAAATAGACAGATGCTGTTATACCAACACTAACAAAATACTGTCATCATCATTACTACTACAGCTCACACTACAGTCATTCTCACCGTGACTCTTACAACTACATTTCTCTCCCTCTCTGAAATATCCATATGTCTTCCTACTCTTACCACACTAATCTATGAGCGTCTGATCTCTTCCACTATCACAAACCGCCTCGTTAGGAACCAGTGGTCTGTTGCTGTTTGAATTCCTTTTGTATCATATATGGTATTTGAATACATCATAGATTCATATTTTTTTCTTCACGTTGGAGGATCCAGTTACGGACAGATGCCCTCATGAAGACTGGGCCTCAGCTGAAATATAAAGAGGTTAATGGAAGGGAAAAAAAAGAGACAAGAAAAAGTATCTACGAATTTTCGAGGAAGTGGTAAACCTCTCTTTTGAAAAGGTTTAAGAGTTCCAAATCTACGAGGTTTAGGGAAAGAACAGGCTTAAGAGTTCCAAATCTACGAGGTTTAGGGAAAGAAATAGTCATCCAAACGGTCTACCCTTGACCTGCCAGTGGCCACAAAGTAATCATGGGACGCATCAGCTTACCGAGAATTGCGTGGTATAGCTAATGATGAAGGTACACAAGCCTCCAGTTCTTGGGTTAGTACAAACCAAACTAACACCTGTAGAAGAGAGTGAAACAACAATACGGCGTAGGGCAAGTGAGTCAAGTTTTGAAGTTAGCTTGGGAGAATTGAGAGGTCGGACCGTTTTCGACTCAACTCTGTCTAATAAGGAAGCAGAGCTAGAGCCACCCCAAATGTGAGAGCAGTACTCCATACAAGGACGGATGAGTCCCTTGTATAAACGGATCATCTATTAAAAAAAACAGAAATATCGATATCTAAACAGGACTCGAAGTATCTAAGCTATTTCCGGAACGTAAGGTTTCCTAGTATGTTCATTGAGTCAAGAGGCGTAATTACAGATCCTTTAAAGGAGAGAGGAAAGTTGTAAGGATTTTTCGAGAGAAAAATGGGTAGAAACGGAGATCTTGGAGGCATTAAACCTGACTAGATTTCGTCTACCCCAGTGAGATGTCCTGTCCAAGTCTTGAGTTTACTGAGGAAGTTGTGTCTAGACGAAATACAGATGAAGTGAAGTAAGGGGCAGATTTAAGGAATGAGGAGGAATGAAGTGCTGAGTCGTCAACAGATGAGGGAGATTGATCATTCGTAGGAAGGAAGGAAATAGTTGACAAAATGGATAGAACGTGTAGGGGGACAGGACAAAACCTTGAGGGACATCGATGTTAATGCAAAAACGGGGAGAGGCTGATACATCCACTGAAATAGATTGGCCAGAAAGGAGGTTATAAAAGAGGGAGCAGCTATACATGACTTCCCAGATTCTTTCAGGAATGTCGACCAGACATTAGTAAAATAGGATTGAACGTCATGGGCAGATCTCGCCTTACGGAAGCCAGACTGGTGATCGGAGAGGAGACTGTGAGTTTCAAGATACCCAAGTTTATAGGAGTTGAGGAGGGATTCAAGGACTTTTGGAATGGTATATATATATGTTTGTTTATGGATGAGGTTGTTAGGGAGGTGAATGCAAGAGTTTTGGAAAGAGGGGCAAGTATGCAGTCTGTTGTGGATGAGAGAGCTTGGGAAGTGTCAGTTGTTGTTCACTGATGATACAGCGCTGGTGGCTGATTCGTGTGAGAAACTGTAGAGGCTGGTGACTGAGTTTGGTAAAGTGTGTGAAAGAAGAAAGCTGAGAGTAAATGTGAATAAGAGCAGGTTATTAGGTACAGTAGGGTTGAGGGTCAAGTCAATTGGGAGGTAAGTTTGAATGGAGAAAAACTGGAGGAAGTGAAGTGTTTTAGATATCTGGGAGTGGATCTGGCAGCGGATGGAACCATGGAAGCGGAAGTGAGTCATAGGGTGGGGGAGGGGGCGAAAATTCTGGGAGCGTTGAGGAATGTGTGGAAGTCGAGAACTTTATCTCGGAAAGCAAAAATGGGTATGTTTGAAGGAATAGTGGTTCCAACAATGTTGTATGGTTACGAGGCGTGGGCTATGGATAGAGTTGTGCGCAGGAGGGTGGATGTGCTGGAAATAAGATGTTTGAGGACAATGTGTGGTGTGAGGTGGTTTGATCGAGTAAGTAATGAAAGGGTAAGAGAGATGTGCGGTAATAAAAAGAGTGTGGTTGAGAGAGCAGAAGAGGGTGTTTTGAAATGGCTTTGCTCACATGGAGAGAATGAGTGAGGAGAGATTGACCAAGAGGATATATGTGTCAGAGGTGGAGGGACCGAGGAGAAATGGGAGACCAAATTGGAGGTATATATATATATATATATATATATATATATATATATATATATATATATATATATATATATATATATATTTTTTTTTTTTTTTTTTTTTTTTTTTTTTGCTTTGTCGCTGTCTCCCGCGTTTGCGAGGTAGTGCAAGGAAACAGACGAAAGAAATGGCCCAACCCACCCCCATACACATGTATATACATACGTCCACACACGCAAATATACATACCTACACAGCTTTCCATGGTTTACCCCAGACGCTTCACATGCCTTGATTCAATCCACTGACAGCACGTCAACCCCGGTATACCACATCGCTCCAATTCACTCTATTCCTTGCCCTCCTTTCACCCTCCTGCATGTTCAGGCCCCGATCACACAAAATCTTTTTCACTCCATCTTTCCACCTCCAATTTGGTCTCCCTCTTCTCCTCGTTCCCTCCACCTCCGACACATATATCCTCTTGGTCAATCTTTCCTCACTCATTCTCTCCATGTGACCAAACCATTTCAAAACACCCTCTTCTGCTCTCTCAACCACGCTCTTTTTATTTCCACACATCTCTCTTACCCTTACGTTACTTACTCGATCAAACCACCTCACACCACACATTGTCCTCAAACATCTCATTTCCAGCACATCCATCCTCCTGCGCACAATTCTATCCATAGTCCACGCCTCGCAACCATACAACATTGTTGGAACCACTATTCCTTCAAACATAGCCCATTTTTGCTTTCCGAGATAATGTTCTCGACTTCCACACATTCTTCAAGGCTCCCAGAATTTTCGCCCCCTCCCCCACCCTATGATCCACTTCCGCTTCCATGTTTCCATCCGCTGCCAGATCCACTCCCAGATATCTAAAACACTTCACTTCCTCCAGTTTTTCTCCATTCAAACTCACCTCCCAATTGACTTGACCCTCAACCCTACTGTACCTAATAACCTTGCTCTTATTCACATTTACTCTTAACTTTCTTCTTTCACACACTTTACCAAACTCAGTCACCAGCTTCTGCAGTTTCTCACATGAATCAGCCACCAGCGCTGTATCATCAGCGAACAACAACTGACTCACCTCCGAAGCTCTCTCATCCGCAACAGACTTCATACTTGCCCCTCTTTCCAAAACTCTTGCATTCACCTCCCTAACAACCCCATCCATAAACAAATTAAACAACCATGGAGACATCACACACCCCTGCCGCAGACCTACATTCACTGAGAACCAATCACTTTCCTCTCTTCCTACACGTACACATGCCTTACATCCTCGATAAAAACTTTTCACTGCTTCTAACAACTTGCCTCCCACACCATATATTCTTAATACCTTCCACAGAGCATCTCTATCAACTCTATCATATGCCTTCTCCAGATCCATAAATGCTACATACAAATCCATTTGCTTTTCTAAGTATTTCTCACATACATTCTTCAAAGCAAACACCTGATCGACACATCCTCTACCACTTCTGAAACCACACTGCTCTTCCCCAATCTGATGCTCTGTACATGCCTTCATCCTCTCAATCAATACCCTCCCATATAATTTGCCATGTATATATATATATATATATATATATATATATATATATATATATATATATATATATATATATATATATATATGATCATCACATAACACATACTTGATAGGATCACCACCCACTACTGTCCGTACAGACTACGATAATGTCACCAAACACGGCTGCGCAAGAGACTGTGATAGGATCCTAGGTCCTACCTATAAGAACCTTGAGGACAGTGGTGCGAGCCCCGGATATGGTGGCTTGACCTCTACATGACCCTTAAAAAAGGGTCATGAAGAGAGAGAGAGAGAGAGAGAGAGAGAGAGAGAGAGAGAGAGAGAGAGAGAGAGAGAGAGAGAGAGACAAACCACAAGACAGACTAACCTAAGCGTCCAGTGGGAGGGTCGAGTCGTCACCATAAACCCACCAGGACACAAGCTCAGTCAGGAACACCAGCACGCTCGCTACCATCCCTGGAGGGGAAGAGTAGACACACACACACACACGTAAGTTGCTGCTGGAACAACTGTATCTTCGCATCAACCATTACTCTTACCTAAGTTACCATCACCGTCACTGTTACTGCTACTGTTGTGACCATCAACCATCCAATTACTATAATACCATCTTTCTTCCTGCCACTTCGTCTCCCTTCATCCTTTCTAGTGTTCCAATCATCAAAGTTATATCTTTCATTAAAAATCTTAACCTTAGCATTAAGTATCTTCATGCACTAATATGTTCAGATTTGATTCGTTTAATGCGATCAGTGTGTAAGTGCCATGTAGCTAAACTATGAATATGAAAAGACTACTGATAGCTAAGATTAATCATAACATAATAACCCATCATGACCCCCCCAGCACGACCGAAAGTAAACGAGTTTTGACTTAAAGTGTCCTTCCAAGAAGACCAAGCACAAACCATGAACCGTGGCTCATTTAAGGTTAGTTTAAGCCTCTATGACCCCCAAGGATCGGACTGAACCAGTACATACCTCCCGAGAGCAACAGGAATGGACCAGATAAGGCCTCAATGTTGAGAGGTGAGATGCCCTCCCTCTGTGTAGAGGTTAGAGGACGAAGACACTGGCTGGTGTTGGTGATCTCATCCTTGATCCACTTGCTAAAGATACCGGATTCTTTAGCGATGTTGATGCTGCGAAAAGACCAAAGTGTTCTGTTCGTATTAGAAGTGTTCCTTAGATGTTCTAGGAGGTACTCACAACAGAGATAACTATGCTCTTACGTCAACATATAATCAATCATTAACTGTGCTCCCTATTGCATAGGGTGACTCAGGGATATACTGCATCTTAAATGACTCATGAAATTAAATAAGTTTGGCTCACTTGAGCCTCACTTCACGGAAAATTTATCTTTCTATATTTGATATGTTGAAGCAATTACTTTTAGAGATTTCTTAGAAGAGTTGTATTAATGATATTAGAACAAATGTGCTAATTCAAACCGTAATGACACAAAGGTATCTTATATCATGATATCTCGAGTGAAGCTCAAAAATGGATCATGCAAATTAGAATCTCACACGTGGTTCGCTCTGGCGAGGTAGGTCGACTTGGTAGTGAAGGCCAAAGGCTAACATGGCATTGCTGTAGACATTTTCCCGGCTGATATACAGGTGACAACTGCCAGTTGTGCTGTAAAATATTGTCTCTTAATACAAGAAGCATCTATATGTATTTGATAATTTTTGTTGAAAAACCTCCAGCAGGTTTTTTTTTTTCAAAAGACAAGATGTATGACTCTACTTTGCCCAGTTCTCCTTTATAGTGCACTTTACTGTTGAAGATGTTTTAGAATAACTGATTTTGGGTATAGCAGTTTTCTGATAGCGTATAGGATGATCTGAGGCAGCAAGCAAGGCTGACGAAATAGCAATTTGCTTTTTGATGATTTCCAAAGCAAAATGTACTTTACGTCCTATAGTGATTATGTGTATTCTAACACCAAAGTAATCCTATAAGCTCTATTTTTCAAATCACTGATGAAATACATGTCGAACAATAGATTTGAATATTTGTAATGAAATCATATTTTGGCGAATATCCTTTCAATGGAAGGTTCAGCCAACAATGTAGATATCAGCGAGAAATGATGTGTCTACGATGTACCTGAAATCCCAAGACATAGCCATTTTCATGTTCGTTCTGTCACAGATGGCAGCAAACTCCCCCCGGGCGATGCGTTCTCTCTCCTCCCAGCAGTCCCTCGCTGTGCCGGCTGAGTTCATGAACACCTTGCGCCTCAACTCGTCCGTGGCCTCCTGGCAGATTCGTGACATAAAAGAAACAGAAAACTTAGATCGTTATTAATACTCTCTGGTTCTCCAATGTAACCTGGAAGCCATACGTAAGGGCTTGTTGCATTAAATTTAAAAATCAAACGCAAATTTGTCTTTGGTGCGATAATATGTGTATGATTACTGATTATATACTTAATTGTACAGTAAAGAGAAGGTATTCCCACACTCACGAGTCCTCATCCTGTTACCAAAAAATGTTTTCAAATCTTTGCATACTTTCTCTATTGCGTTCATTCACGACTCTGTTACTTAGAAAGTAACACATTTTCTAATGTATTTTTTCTTCGTTGATATCTTGTTATGGCCTCCTGTTTATTCTTTTTTTTTTTTTGCATGTTTGCATGAACTTTTCCCTGTTGTCATAATCAAACAAGTCAATGAATTTGATGGTTGTGAAGTGTCATCCCTCATTGTTGTCACCTCCGGTGCGTGTGTATGTGTGTGCATGTGTGTGTGTGAGACATTACTAAATGTGTTTCCTCTTTGGGTGCAACTGGGAGAGAGTTTTACACTCTTGGGGCTCCACTACTTAAACATTGTCTACTATCATACAACCTTCTAAACATGTTTATGCTGTCCATATTTTCCGCATCCTCTTTCAGTGTATTCATTCTTTCACTCCTCTTATACCATTAAAGTACTTCTACACATCCTTTATGACAAGTTTCTTTCTTGATTTCATGTTGTTTTCATTGATTGTCATATTCTTACATCAGTCGAAGAACTGTATTCTGTCTATATGATCAGCTGGGTTTAAGAGCTTAAATGGTTGTGATTAAGTTACCTCCCATTCTAATCTCTATTCTATGATGGACAAATCTTTGGTCCTGGCCTTCTGTAATGTATAAACAGCTTACTCGATATTTCCCTCTCCAGATACTTGAGAGTTTATACATATTTGCCAGCAGACTGTCGGTATACTTTACTAATCTTCTAATGTTGGACTCTGGCGTTAGGAGAGGGAAGATATCAACCCTATAGTCCTTCTCAAGCATGGAGTCCTGAAGCATGTATCCTCTTAGATCATAATTGTGTTGAGGGCTTCTTTCACACTGTCCCATCCTCATTACTTTATGTTATGTGCGCTCAGACTGAATTTCATCAACCATGTATATACCAACTTTGGAATTCGTCGAGGTTCCCTTGTAACTTCATGAATTCCTACTCGCTTTTTATTTCCCTCATGAACTCTGCATCATCTGCAAATAGATGCAGGTAAGAGTCCATACCCTCTAGCAAGTCATTCACATAGATGAAGAGTAACGGCCCCAGAACAGAATACTGAGGCACTTGCCGAATGGCCGACACCCATCTAGTGAAACGTGTCTAATGTTCACTTCGGTTAAGACTCTCTTGTCCATCGGAGAAGTCTTCCCCCTTCTTACTGTCTGGTGGTCCACCTTCTTTAACCAGCCTCCTATGCGGAGTAGTATAGAATGTGTCCTGTTAGTCCGGGTAGAAACAATCTGTCCAGCCTATCCTTATGTCTAAGACAGAGCTCACTCTCTCGTGGAAATCTAAGAGGTTCGTTACACATGACCTCCTTTCCCAGAAAACCATGATGGTTCTTACGCAGTTTCTCGTCTGTAGAAAGTCATCCAGGTACTTTCGAATAACCTTTTCTGGAACCTTATAGACCAAACTCGACAGGGAGACTGGTCTGAAGTTCACTCATTAGTTCCGGTATCCTTTCTTATAGAAGAATACAATGTTCAAATCTGCAATTGTTCATTATCTATGTATTCTTGAAAAATGAGCTAACACGAAAGCGCTCGGATCTTCGTGTTTCATCTTTCACCCGACTATGAGCATGTATGTATGAGAGTGTGTGTACATATGTTATCATTCTAATGGCTCAAGAAACTCCTCATCAAGGCCTACGTCGTTAATGCGTGCCTTGCGTGATAGCCAAAGAAAACATTCACACTAATCCTTCTTCATTAAGGTATACAAGTATTGCTTCTTCGATCACTCAGTACGCGGTCACAGATGGTAAACAAAATGTATTGGGAAGGTGCTCTCAACAGAGCCATGCTTTGACTGTAGAAGTAGAGCTAAGGAATATAAGCAGACTTTCATTTTTAGTTTTTTTTTTTCATTATTACCGGAAGTTGACTTTGAATTGATGCTAGATTATGTTTTCCAGTCAAAAATCATAGAAACGTAAATCTTTTTATCGCCCTCTGCTTTTTTCTTCTTTTGGTTGCTTTACCAAAAACTGTTCTGTTTGTAAAAGCTGGCAAATTTGTAAGGAAATCATGTCAAGTAGTGAAGAGATACCGAATGAATATCGTTAAGAGCAAAAATCAATGTCGTTAAAGAGGAAAGAACAATAAAACAAAGACCCTGCTATTATAACTCATCTACATAAACAGCACATTTTTACATACGTTTCAAGATTTTTATCTGAATGCAACTCAGTCATGAACATCAATATATATTTCTTCGTACTGTGAGGATTACGTAATTACTGAACGATTATGTGGCGTGAGAGAGACATCTCGAGAGTACAACTGAGAGCTACAGTTTGCTTAATGATGATGAGAAAGTTTCATGAAGTGTTTACACATTACCTGGAGGTATTGATATATCATAGTACCAGCCTCGAGACGCCAGGGCAGGTCCGACTGGGCCACCAGGTCCTCCATGGAGTCTATGGGGATGGTGACCCGAGGTACCGTGAGCATGGCTGTGAGGATACCACTGTAGGAAGACATGAACACTAAGGACGCCAGGAGCCAAGTGACCACTAGGACGCGGCCTCCGTCCTTCCTAGGCAACCACTCACAGCCTGTGGCAAGGATAACAAGAGGATGAATATGGTGTGTGGATGCCCATGCAGAACATGAATTCTACGGATACTAGAAATAACAAGAACATGTCGAGCTAATTGGAAACTTATTCTGCTGTAAATCTTATGCTATGTTCCTTAAGCATTTAATCATATCATCCGTTCATGAATCCTGCATACATCTATCAAACAGAAACTTCAAGGGTCATGAGATTTTCCTTTTAACATTCATTTTTGATAGTGATCAAACGTGCTTCTGATCACATAACTTGACCTAGTATCTTTGTCTCGTAATGTACATTCTTTCATCGCTTCAGATTATCCATCCTGATCTGCTAATATCTAGTTCATACTTACTCTCTTGTGAGAGGGTTTGAATTGCCCACATGGTAGCCTTGGAGTGGATGACCTGTGTGGTGAGGTTGTAGATCTCGTTCTCCATCCGTTCAAGGAAGGTCATGGCCAAGATCACACCGATAAGACTCACCAGCGTCAGCAGCCAAACCTCCAAGACACAAGGATTAATCATATAGTTTTAGAGGCAACTGATAAGACTCATTGAGCATCTGGTCAACATGGCTAGCGTTTGTCACTGCTGTCTTTTTCTTCGTTCGCGATGAATCCGCCATAATGATGAGAACACAATATATCTAATCATCTTTTATCTTAGATATTTTCCTTTGACTAGACGTTTATCTTTAATGAGTGTACCATCACTTCCCTATTGAATATATTGACTACATGAAGTCCTTATTTCATTGCCAGTAAATCATGGTATATGTCTTATACTGTAGACCTTCAGACCCAGCCAACTTACCTCCATAGCGAAGGGTTTTAGAAATCCACTGACGTCGTTCTGTAGGGTCGGTCTGATCATGAGGATGGCGAAGTCGTCGGTGACGATGGGATCAGAGAAGTCGCAAATTGTCTCCCTCTGGTACGACATCGAGGAAGGACCGAGAACTATTTCCACCTCCTGTGTAGCAGGAATGTGGAATGACGGAAGTAATCCATTGGACTTGTGATGATTTTGTTATACTTGCTTATGTTTATGTTCAACGGAATTCAAACAGCAACAGACCACTGGGTCGTTACGCGAAAATTTTTATCTTTTTTTTTCTACGTTAGCTGAGACAGCGTCGGAACTGAATGTCGTAATCCAGGCCCTCTTGTTAACGATATATATATATATATATATATATATATATATATATATATATATATATATATATATATATATATATATATATATGTATATATATATATATATATATATATATATATATATATATATATATATATATATATATATATATATATATTATCCCTGGGGATAGGGGAGAAAGAATACTTCCCACGTATTCCCTGCGTGTCGTAGAAGGCGACTAAAACGGAAGGGAGCAGGGGGCTGGAAATCCTCCCCTCCGTTTTTTTTTTTTTTTTTTTCAAAAGAAGGATCAGAGAAGGGGGCCAGGTGAGGATATTCCCTCAAAGGCCCAGACCTCTGTTCTTCACGCTACCTCGCTAACGCGGGAAATGGCAAATAGTTTGAAAGAAAGAAAGAAATATATACATATATATATATATATATATATATATATATATATATATATATATATATATATATATATATATGTGTGTGTGTGTGTTTTCCCCACCCCCCAACATTTGATCGCTGTTTCCAGTGTCTGCATGTCATGAGATTTGCGAAGACGACTGAAGTTTGCACGTCTAAAATCTGGTATCTTTTCGCAGCTTTCGTGTTGACCAGCGTTACAGGTTGTGTTGAAATCTACCTTAAAAGTGATTTGCCGGTGATCACTTGTACCAGATTGTTCTCTATTATGATATTCATATTATGATATCATCTTGAAATAGTTTAAAGAAGAGTTTTTGACATAGTTTCTTACGTGCGGCCCACTGAGTAACAAGGGACTCGGTCAAGAAATGCAAAGTGAGATTGTCCTGAAAGTGATCCAACGCAATAGATCTCTTTTTTTTCTTTTCTTTCAAAAGTCTGTCATTGTGTATTTCCTGATACAAGATTACGCTTTTTATCGTCTGTTTATAGTTTCACTGTAGCCATGTAAGGACTGTGTAGTGTGTGCAAGAATCTCTATCTCTCTACATAGATACTCGAATCTGACGTCGGAACATGTCTGTCTGTAATTAACTCAGGGTTCCAAAAAACATATGTCTAATTGTGCTCGTTCATCACTAGGCCAAAAGTCAGGATATACATGATGGATGGTTGGTATCTTCTCCACACTCACCTTTCTCTGAAGCATTCCCAGCATGCCAGTCCAGGTGCCGTTGGGTTGAGGGGCGCCCCACAGATGGTCTGGCGACTGAACCAACTCGTACCTGCGAAGACAAAATAAAACCGGAGGGTCTTCTTACGTTCGTTTTGCTGCATTTTGTGTGAGTTTTCTTTTGAATATCCTCTATCCTCCTCTTTCTCTTTGTTCACCCTCTTTTTTTTTTCTTTTTCTGCAGTCGTTTTCCCCATTCTTTTCATCCCTCTTGTTCCCCTCCTCTCTTTGCAATCGTATAGGGGAACTGACACTACACATGTGACGACCCAGCTTTAAAAGATATAGCCTTCGTGTCATCACCATCTGTTTCAGAGCTTATTTATGAAGTTCTTTTTAGCACACTACCGAATAACCATCTTGTACTGTGAGACTCGAATGCACATATAAGAACCACTAAACCTGAACTCATCATCTGCAAGCGAAATGTTGTACATAGACTTAGAAATAGAAATAGAATAATGTTACGTATGACATAAGGGTCTCTTGTATTGGAATACTCTGTCACTACTATACACGTCTTGTGGTTATTCATGCTTTGCTACGTACTCGAAGTTCACCTTGTCAGCTAAGATGTCGAGAAGGTTAGCCATAGGTCCCAGCACCTTGACAGGTCCCGTCTTCCTGGACGTCAACCTCGATCCATGGTATCCACTGCAAGAGAGCGAGTATGAGCACTTAGGACGAGACTCGGCCCACAGGCAGAACTCTCCCGTATCTTCGTATCTCCTTAGTTATCTTAACTTTAAAGCCTAATATTTATAAGGTCCCAATTGTAATAGTTAATTAGGAAAACAAATAATTAGGTAAATATAGAATTTAAATGATACACATGTTATACTTGTTTTGTGATATAATTCATCGTGTGCGATAACATACATGGGAGTAGGGCACATGGGAAAGACAGATAACAGAATGCCCACTGCCAGATGTCTAGGTTATATGTTGAAAGCTTCTATCTCTTCCTGTTTTTGCTCTAGGTAGATAAGGCAACGATAGAAAAACAAGAAGGCTCTCTTCCCACCGTCCAATCTTTCCAGCAAGAACAACTGGAACGAAAAGGAATGGAAGAAAAACCACATATTTGTTGATCGGACAGAACAAGAAATTCTGAAAAATATTTTGAATGCTCGGGATCTGAACATGCAGCAGGGTGGAAAGCGTGCATGGGATAGAGTGAATTGGAGTGAAGTGGTATACAAGGAGAGACGTGTTGTCAATGGACTGGACCAGGCGTATGAAGCGGCCCATGAAAGCCATGGAAAGGGCTGTGGAGCCTGGTTGTGGATAGGGGGCTGTGGTTTCGGTCCAATACACATGACAACTAAAGAATGGATAGCGGAATGAATTCTTTTCTTCGTCCAAACGTGGCACTACTTTGTCAATGCAGGAAACGCCGATCAGATATACAAGAGAAGTTGAACAAAAAGGAAAATTCCATTGTAAAATCGTACAACACTATCCCACCCTCTGCTACACTACAGTATGTTTTTAGGGCTTGAAATAAGGAAAAGTGATTTATGTCTATGTACATTTTTTCTTGTTTTCATACAGAGGATACCTGATATGATGAAAGATTTATCTAGCAGGTTTTTACGAGTATTTATAGCTTATGCATCAACAGCGTTTGATGGCAATTTATTCAAACGTTCAACGAATAAGTTTGCAACTATGTTTTTTCTCATGTAGGTATTGCATATTCTAGCTACAAATTTTATTCGATTTGTCGACGCTTGACACTGCATTTTCATGTATTTCCGATAGATCATCGTAATTAAAACTGCAATTTATTCAGATATTTTCTGAAGAGAGAGAGAGAGAAAGAGAATAGTCTCTTCAGCTTGTTTCCGTGCAGCCGATTTCCCAGAGATGGAATGAGTTTTGTTGTTTGTCTTTGTAGTTGTTTTAGTGTTTTTCTATACCTTTTATTTGTTTGAGAACTAGAATCAAGCTGCACGTTCAAGGTGTGAACTTCGTACGGTGTTAGAAAGAGTCAGAACTCTGTTGCTGGTGTTTTGTCGTCAATATTCCCAGCGAGGAAACGAAGTATTCGGTTTGCTTTCTTACTTCCTGCTATACGTTCAGAATGTTAGTTAGAACAACTCCAAGATTCTCTACTTCATTTACTTGAGATTGTGGTTTCCCAAATATTCTATAGTCCTCTTTTAGTATATGGATATACAATGAATATAACTTTGTATTTGTCAGCGTTAGATTTTATCTGTCATTACTCTAACCCTACTGCAAATTTACTAATCTCTTCTTGAATCATTTCAGCCTTTTCACCTCTGGATCTACTTCCCAGTATTTCACAGGCATCATACTTGGAGATTTACGAGAGACCCAATTTATCATCAACGTATATATATATATATATATATATATATATATATATATATATATATATATATATATATATATAATGAAAAGAAGAGGGCCAAGGACCGACACCTGTGGCACACCTCCCTACATTCAACTAGTGAAAGGCTTCATTTATAACCGCACGTTGGTTTCTGCCAGTGAGCCTACCATTAATGAATTCACCAAAAAACTTTCCCTTTTCAATTGACTTTATTCAACATAACGATCTCTTTTGTGTGCTACTTTATGGAATGTATTTTAAGACTGCATGTATGTTATATTGGAGGATATATTTGAGTCTCAGGTACATATAGGGCTGAATAATCCTAGTGGGTTTGGTAGACAAGAATTTTTGTTGTAAAAACATGCTCGTTATCCAATGCTATTTTCTTGGCTTCTGCTTAGGCTTCTAGTAATTTTACCAGTTTGTTTCAAATTCTTTTTTTCGCCATCGTTTTGTCTGTAACTGACATGATGCTAAACAGTAACTGAAGGCAAATTTCTTGTCTTCTTTATCATATACAGGAGGAACGTTTGCCAGTTTCCAGTCTTAAGGCAGCTAGCCTCCTATTTGTGACTTCAGGAATTTTTTGGTAAAAAGAAAATATCAATTACCGTCTGATCTCCTTCAGAAAGCCTGGGTCAAGGTAATCAGAGCTAGTCGAATTGCTTGGCCTATTTTGGTCTTTTTTTTTCTGTTTTCTTTATTTTCAGATCCCCATAGCTTCTAATTTCCTTTAACTTTTCGTCACTAGACCCTCGAGACCTTCTCTGTGATTAAGGTATGCCATTTTTCCTCAATTTAGTATGATGGACATATATTGTCGTCATCATTCACTTTACCATGTTAGGTTGTCATGTGGTCCAACTGTATGTTTCATCTACAGTAATGTCTTTTTCTTACATATGGCAGGGGTTCTTCGGGGTTCTTTTTAACGTTTATGGAAATTCTTTGTTCGTGTTTGCGTCTTCTTTGTCTTAAGGTATTTCACATTTTCTTTGTATTTCAACTTGGTCGTGCGGATTTTCTGTTTTCCATAGACTCTGAGTTAGTGTTTTATGATATTAGTATAATTCGCGCTCGAAAAATGTACTTAGAAGAATCAGCACATGAAGACCTCCATCTTACATTCCTTAAACATAACCCTAGTTACTGAGCGATACTTAACAGAGAAATTATTTTCACTTTTCACTTAACTGCCTGTTGTCTTGTGTGGATCTCTCACAACAACGGCACCGACGTTTCACATATTCAGAAAGAGTGGAATGGGATATTGAAGGTCTTGCTTCTGGTGCAGTAAACTTGTCTGTGGTCTGTTTAACTCCCTGCTCCATGCACTTGGTGTCCATTCTCATTTTCGTATAATCTGTAGCCAGGTTGTATACATGCAAAGAAGAAACTAATGTGACGAAACGTATGAAAAATTCATCAAGATTTCCGAACATATGTAGTGATAAACAACCTGAGTTTATTCCTTTAAGGTTTGGCAATGCTGCAGCACAGAGAAATGCACCCTACCTCTACCACAGCAGCCGGAGAAAACCGAAGCCTCCAGTAACACTCTCTATGTGGGGATAGGAGGAGGATGGTGGACGAGGAGGGTACCAATATCAACGACCCGGGATCTGCTGCCATCTGTTGGCGCTCATGGTTGAAAATATTGTGTTGCGGTACGTTAACTCAGGGTGCAATTTTCGCATACATATTTTTTCTTATTGAGAATTATGGAGAATTTTCTGTTGCTCTAGTCATCCAAGCCGATTTGCAGTTTGTATTGGCTCTTTTCATCCTTCATGGTGCGTTTTTACTCAGCATGAATAATTTGTTTTTAAAAGACTTTACGCGTCTTCCGTTATGTTCATAAGAAGGAAATTTATCATGTTACTATTGCTTATTTTTTGTCTTACCAAAGTTAGCTTACCCTTAATGTGGGATTAAAAGTCTGTGACCATTACTATCATATATTGTACATACCTCTAGTCTAATGATAGTATGATCTGTGTTAGCCATTACGTCACTTACTTCGCACACTTTGATTAGATCTTCGTCGGTGTTGAACGCAAGATCGAGGACACTTTTGTCAATAATTAGTCTCGTAATTAGATGGTCTGAAAAAGTGTAAGAATTCAAGATAGTCTTATTCTTTCTTAATCACATGATCACGTATTTCTGTTTACCTAATTTTCCTGAATTCATGTATCTCTTGCTTCATTCTTTCTTTACCCTAAGAATATAGAGTACCTTCCACTTAGTTTCACAACGCCTTAGTATAACATTAAAACGAGATTTATTGGCCATAAGAAAATGTTCCAAAAGTTGAGGGGAAACAAAAGAAAAGTGGCGGTGGAGAAAGACATGTAAAACGAGATGTAGAAGAGTTCCAGCAGGAGAAGTAGAGTGTGGAGGAAGGCGAGGTACTGGAAGAATTATGGAGACGAGGAGAAGAAAGAGTAAATGAATATGAGTATTAGGTGAAATTGATAAACAATGGTATGATGATATAGGCAAACAGAACAGACGGTGGAGGAAGTGGATAAAAAAAAGAGAAAGCGAGGAGGGAGAAAGGAAAGGAAAAGATGAAAGGGAATAGAAGCTGGCGGAAGAGATGTAATAGGAAAAGGAGCACTGTAAGGTGGCCGTAGCAACCAACCAAGTATTTTCTTGACGGGATGTCATAAAACAAAACATAAAAACATATTACTAACATATCAAGACAGATGAGAACGTGCAAGATGTAACACATAAAGTTAAAAGACAAAAGAAATTGATTGACATATTATGTGATATTTCAAGAAGTCAAATGATTGAGAGCAACACAAAGTACCTGCTCAACAGCAACCCTCAGGAAAGGCTTGAGTGAAGACATTTTCTTGTTGCTTGTCCTTCCTCTTTGTTACCCTGTCTTCCTTTCCTTACGTTCACCGCTTCTTTCTTCAGTCTCTGTCGTGTCAGACGATAACTGAGGTCATTGATCATCGTTATTTCACTTAATACATAATTCGTGTACCGTTTTCTGGTATGTCACAGTAAACATGGATGGAAAACTCAGTCGTGATCCTGCACCTGGTGTCGTAATTCCTATTTTAACATACAATTACTTGTAAGATAATGTACACACACACACACACACACACACACACACACACACACACACACACACACACACACACACACACATATATATATATATATATATATATATATATATATATATATATATATATATATATATAGGGGAAGAGGACGAAGGATCTGGGAGCGATGAAGAATGTGTGGAAAGAGTATGTTTGAAGGAACAGTAGTTCCAACATTATCATATGATTACGAGGCGTGGGCTATAAATAGAATTGCACGGAGGAGGGTGGATGTGTTGGAAATGAAATGTTTGAGGCCAATATGTGGTGTGAGGTGGTTTGATCGAATAAGTAATGAAAGGGTAAGAGAGATGTGTGATAATAAAAAGGTGGTAGTTGATAGAGCAGGAGAGGGTATGTTGAAATGGTTTGGACATATGGAGAGAATGAGTGAGGAAAGGTTGACAAAGTAGTATATGTGTTAAAGAAGGAGGGAAGAAGGAGGAGCGGGAGACCAAATTGGAGGTGGAAGGATGGTGTGAAAAAAAATTTGAGCGATCGGGGCCTAAACATAGAGGAGGGTGAGAGGCGTGCAAGGAATAAAGTAAATTGGAACGATATGGTATACCGAAGTCGACATGTAGTCAATGGACTGAACCAGAGCATGTGAAGCATCTGGGATAAGCCATGGTAAAGGTCTGTAGGGCCTGGATGTGGATAGGGCGCTGTGGTTTCGTTGC
This sequence comes from Panulirus ornatus, assembly GCF_036320965.1. Taxonomy (NCBI): domain Eukaryota; kingdom Metazoa; phylum Arthropoda; class Malacostraca; order Decapoda; family Palinuridae; genus Panulirus; species Panulirus ornatus. The sequence goes on along the minus strand of NC_092243.1, from coordinate 14,151,649 downwards.
ATGACAAACGACAGCTAGAGACTGAGTGTGAACGAGTGTGGCCTTTTTATTTGTTTTCCTGGCGCTACCTCGCTGAAGCGGGGTATAGCGATACTGTATATATACTATATATATATATATATATATATATATATATATAATGTGTATATATATATATATATATATATATATATATATATATATATATATATATATATATATATATATATATATATATATATATTCACTGCTTCTAACAACTTTCCTCCCACACCATATATTCTTAATACCTTCCACAGAGCATCTCTATCAACTCTATCATATGCCTTCTCCAGATCCATAAATGCTACATACAAATCCATTTGCTTTTCTAAGTATTTCTCACATACATTCTTCAAAGCAAACACCTGATCCACACATCCTCTACCACTTCTGAAACCACACTGCTCTTCCCCAATCTGATGCTCTGTACATGCCTTCACCCTCTCAATCAATACCCTCCCATATAATTTACCAGGAATACTCAACAAACTTATACCTCTGTAATTTGAGCATTCACTCTTATCCCCTTTGCCTTTGTACAATGGCACTATGCACGCATTCCGCCAATCCTCAGGCACCTCACCATGCGTCATACATACATTAAATAACCTTACCAACCAGTCAACAATACAGTCACCCCCTTTTTTAATAAATTCCACTGCAATACCATCCAAACCTGCTGCCTTGCCGGCTTTCATCTTCCGCAAAGCTTTCACTACCTCTTCTCTGTTTACCAAATCATTTTCCCCAACCCTCTCACTTTGCACACCACCTCGACCAAAACACCCTATATCTGCCACTCTATCATCAAACACATTCAACAAACCTTCAAAATACTCACTCCATCTCCTTCTCACATCACCACTACTTGTTATCACCTCCCCATTTGCGCCCTTCACTGAAGTTCCCATTTGCTCCCTTGTCTTACGCACTTTATTTACCTCCTTCCAGAACACCTTTTTATTCTCCCTAAAATTTAATGATACTCTCTCACCCCAACTCTCATTTTTATCGAGGATGTAAGGCATGTGTACGTGTAGGAAGAGAGGAAAGTGATTGGTTCTCAGTGAATGTAGGTTTGCGGCAGGGGTGTGTGATGTCTCCATGGTTGTTTAATTTGTTTATGGATGGGGTTGTTAGGGAGGTGAATGCAAGAGTTTTGGAAAGAGGGGCAAGTATGAAGTCTGTTGGGGATGAGAGAGCTTGGGAAGTGAGTCAGTTGTTGTTCGCTGATGATACAGCGCTGGTGGCTGATTCATGTGAGAAACTGCAGAAGCTGGTGACTGAGTTTGGTAAAGTGTGTGGAAGAAGAAAGTTAAGAGTAAATGTGAATAAGAGCAAGGTTATTAGGTACAGTAGGGTTGAGGGTCAAGTCAATTGGGAGGTGAGTTTGAATGGAGAAAAACTGGAGGAAGTGAAGTGTTTTAGATATCTGGGAGTGGATCTGGCAGCGGATGGAACCATGGAAGCGGAAGTGGATCATAGGGTGGGGGAGGGGGCGAAAATTCTGGGGGCCTTGAAGAATGTGTGGAAGTCGAGAACATTACCTCGGAAAGCAAAAATGGGTATGTTTGAAGGAATAGTGGTTCCAACAATGTTGTTTGGTTGCGAGGCGTGGGCTATGGATAGAGTTGTGCGCAGGAGGATGGATGTGCTGGAAATGAGATGTTTGAGGACAATGTGTGGTGTGAGGTGGTTTGATCGAGTGAGTAACGTAAGGGTAAGAGAGATGTGTGGAAATAAAAAGAGCGTGGTTGAGAGAGCAGAAGAGGGTGTTTTGAAGTGGTTTGGGCACATGGAGAGAATGAGTGAGGAAAGATTGACCAAGAGGATATATGTGTCGGAGGTGGAGGGAACGAGGAGAAGAGGGAGACCAAATTGGAGGTGGAAAGATGGAGTGAAAAAGATTTTGTGTGATCGGGGCCTGAACATGCAGGAGGGTGAACGGAGGGCAAGGAATAGAGTGAATTGGAGCGATGTGGTATACCGGGGTTGACGTGCTGTCAGTGGATTGAATCAAGGCATGTGAAGCGTCTGGGGTAAACCATGGAAAGCTGTGTAGGTATGTATATTTGCGTGTGTGGACGTATGTATATACATGTGTATGGGGGGGGTTGGGCCATTTCTTTCGTCTGTTTCCTTGCGCTACCTCGCAAACTTGGGAGACAGCGACAAAGTATAAAAAAAAAATATATATATATATATATATATATATATATATATATATATATATATATATATATATATATATATATATATTAACTTTTTTTTTAACTTTCTAAAATGGGAAACAGATATATATATATATATATATATATATATATATATATATATATATATATATATATATATATATATATATATATATATATATATCAGTTATTACATCAAGACGAATTTACAGGAAAGACATCCTGGTGTTACCATGGTGTCTTCCCTGAAGCTCCTGCAGCCACTATTGTGTGTTAGGTTCAGAAGAAGGAATTAGTGAATTCCATTGGAGTGAGATGTGCTTTAACATAACTTAAGTCCAAGCGAAATAGCCTCGCCATAGGCGACTTTAGACCAGAACAGGCTGAGTCCAGTAACGTCTGTACTAGATTAGGTGACAGAGTTTTTCAGTGGAGAGACGAACTTACAGCATTTCACACTGCAACTTGATCCAGGCAACAAGCATCAAGCAAGCCACACTCAATGGGGACAGGTTAAGTAGTTACGATAGCGCGGGTTCCTGATAGCGTGACGTGTGTCCGGACTGATACACTCACCTTCCTCGAGCCACGGCTGGGAACAAGGTGGAGCCACATCTCTCCACTCTTATTTATATGCCTGTACGAGAACCTCACTTCAAAAGGTTTAGTAATGTACGAACATAATGCCATTAGTCTCCAGGTTAACGTCTCGTTGAATATCGCCTTTCATTATAAATGAAGATTTCGTTAAATCGTGAATATTCAAAGATGTGTCTAGAAGTGCGATAGACAGTGTTATATATAAACAACTGATAGCAAGTGTTTGGTCCATCTGGTGAGCGCTGGTATTAATGTGAGTGAATGTTTGAGAGGGAGAACGGTGTTGGGCTGTGACTATTGGATAATCACTTGTCCATATCCTACACTCTTGACCAACGAAAACATTTTGTTTTAATGGATGCGGCTGAAATATATAGTTTAATGTAATGAGTCGCGAGAGGTGTTTGGACTCTCTCTCTCTCTCTCTCTCTCTCTCTCTCTCTCTCTCTCTCTCTCTCTCTCTATTTATATATATGCCTCGCTGACACAGGAGACAGTGACAAAGTATGATATATATATATATATATATATATATATATATATATATATATATATATATATATATATATATATATATTATATATATATATATATATATATATATATATATATATATATATATATATATATATATATATATATTTCTTTCTTTCTTTCAAACTATTCGCCATTTCCCGCATTAGCGAGGTAGCGTTAAGAACAGAGGACTGAGCCTTTGAGGGACTACCCTCACCTGGCCCAATTCTCTGTTCCTTCTTTTGGAAAATTAAAAAAAAAACGAGAGGGGAGGATTTCCAGCCCCCCGCTCCCTCCCCTTTTAGTCGCCTTCTACGACACGCAGGGAATACGTGGGAAGTATTCTTGCTCCCCTATCCCCTATATATATATATATATTATCCCTGGCGATAGGGGAGAAAGAATACTTCCCACGTATTCCCTGCGTGTCGTAGAAGGCGACTAAAAGGGGAGGGAGCGGGGGGCTGGAAATCCTCCCCTCTCATTTTTTTTTAATTTTCCAAAAGAGGGAACAGAGAATTGGGCCAGGTGAGGGTATTCCCTCAAAGGCGCAGTCCTCTGTTCTTAACGCTACCTCGCTAATGCGGGAAATGGCGAATAGTTTGAAAGAAAAGAATATATATATATATATATATATATATATATATATATATATATATATATATATATATATATAATTTTTTTTTTTTTTTTTTTTTTTCCAAAACAAGGAACAGAGAAGGGGGCCAGGTGAGGATATTCCCTCCAAGGCCCAGTCCTCTGTTCTTAACGCTACCTCGCTAACGTGGGAAATGGCGAATAGTTTGAAAGAAAGAAATATGGACTCTCTCTCTCTCTCTCTCTCTCTCTCTCTCTATATATATATATATATATATATATATATATATATATATATATATATATATATATATATATATATAGGGTTATAGTGATGGGTGATTTGAATGCAAAGGTGAGTAATGTGGCAGTTGAGGGAATAATTGGTATACATGGGGTGTTCAGTGCTGTAAATGGAAATGGTGAAGAGCTTGTAGATTTATGTGCTGAAAAAGGACTGGTGATAGGGAATACCTGGTTTAAAAAGCGAGATATACATAAGTATACGTATGTAAGTAGGAGAGATGGCCAGAGAGCGTTATTGGATTACGTGTTAATTGACAGGCGCGCGAAAGAGAGACTTTTGGATGTTAATGTGCTGAGAGGTGCAACTGGAGGGATGTCTGATCATTATCTTGTGGAGGCTAAGGTGAAGATTTGTATGGGTTTTCAGAAAAGAAGAGTGAATGTTGGGGTGAAAAGGGTGGTGAGAGTAAGTGAGCTTGGGAAGGAGACTGGTGTGAGGAAGTACCAGGAGAGACTGAGTACAGAATGGAAAAAGATGAGAACAATGGAAGTAAGGGGAGTGGGGGAGGAATGGGATGTATTTAGGAAATCAGTGATGGATTGCGCAAAAGATGCTTGTGGCATGAGAAGAGTGGGAGGTGGGTTGATTAGAAAGGGTAGTGAGTGGTGGGATGAAGAGGTAAGATTCTTAGTGAAAGAGAAGAGAGAGGCACTTGGACGATTTTTGCAGGGAAAAAATGCAATTGAGTGGGAGATGTACAAAAGAAAGAGACAGGAGGTCAAGAGAAAGGTGCAAGAGGTGAAAAAGAGGGCAAATGAGAGTTGGGGTGAGAGAGTATCATTAAATTTTAGGGAGAATAAAAAGATGTTCTGAGAGGAGGTAAATAAAGTGCGTAAGACAAGGGAACAAATGGGAACTTCAGTGAAGGGCGCAAATGGGGAGGTGATAACAAGTAGTGGTGATGTGAGAAGGAGATGGAGTGAGTATTTTGAATGTTTGTTGAATGTGTTTGATGATAGAGTGGCAGATATAGGGTGTTTTGGTCGAGGTAGTGTGCAAAGTGAGAGGGTTAGGGAAAATGATTTGGTAAACAGAGAAGAGGTTATAAAAGCTTTGCGGAAGATGAAAGCCGGCAAGGCAGCAGGTTTTGATGGTATTGCAGTGTAATTTATTAAAAAAGGGGGTGACTGTATTATTGACTTGTTGGTAAGGTTATTTAATGTATGTATGACTCATGGTGAGGAGCCTGAGGATTGGCGGAATGCGTGCATAGTGCCATTGTACAAAGGCAAAGGGGATAAGAGTGACTGCTCAAATTACAGAGGTATAAGTTTGTTGAGTATTCCTGGTAAATTATATGGGAGGGTATTGATTGAGAGGGTGAAGGCATGTACAGAGCATGAGATTGGGGAAGAGCAGTATGGTTTCAGAAGTGGTAGAGGATGTGGGGAATCGGTGTTTGCTTTGAAGAATGTATGTGAGAAATACTTAGAAAAGCAAATGGATTTGTATGTAGCATTTATGGATCTGGAGAAGGCATATGATAGAGTTGATAGAGATGCTCTGTGGAAGGTATTAAGAATATATGGTGTGGGGGCAAGTTGTTAGAAGCAGTGAAAAGTTTTTATCGAGGATGTAAGGCATGTGTACGTGTAGAAAGAGAGGAAAGTGATTGGTTCTCAGTGAATGTAGGTTTGCGGCAGGGGTGTGTGATGTCTCCATGGTTGTTTGATTTGTTTATGGATGGGGTTGTTAGGGAGGTGAATGCAAGAGTTTTGGAAAGAGGGGCAAGTATGAAGTCTGTTGAGGATGAGAGAGCTTGGGAAGTGAGTCAGTTGTTGTTCGCTGATGTTACAGCGCTGTTGGCTGATTCTTGTGAGAAACTGCAGAAGCTGGTGACTGAGTTTGGTAAAGTGTGTAAAAGAAGAAAGTTAAGAGTAAATGTGAATAAGAGGAAGGTTATTAGGTACAGTAGGGTTGAGGGTCAAGTCAATTGGGAGGTAAGTTTGAATGGAGAAAAACTGGAGGAAGTAAAGTGTTTTAGATATCTGGTAGTGGATCTGGCATCGGATGGAACCATGGAAGCGGAAGTGGATCATAGGGTGGGGGAGGGGGCGAAAATTCTGGGAGCCTTGAAGAATGTGTGGAAGTCGAGAACATTATCTCGGAAAGCAAAAATGGGTATGTTTGAAGAAATAGTGGTTCCAACAATGTTGTATGGTTGCGAGGCGTGGACTATGGATAGAGTTGTGCGCAGGAGGATGGATGTGCTGGAAATGAGATGTTTGAGGACAATGTGTGGTGTGAGGTGGTTTGGTCGAGTAAGTAACGTAAGGGTAAGAGAGGTGTGTGGAAATAAAAAGAGTGTGGTTGAGAGAGCAGAAGAGGGTGTTTTGAAATGGTTTGGTCACATGGAGAGAATGAGTGAGGAAAGATTGACCAAGAGGATATATGTGTCGGAGGTGGAGGGAACGAGGAGAAGAGGGAGACCAAATTGGAGGTGGAAAGATGGAGTGAAAAAGATTTTGTGTGATCGGGGCCTGAACATGCAGGAGGGTGAAAGGAGGGCAAGGAATAGAGTGAATTGGAGCGATGTGGTATACCGGGGTTGACGTGCTGTCAGTGGATTGAATCAAGGCATGTGAAGCGTTTGGGGTAAACCATGGAAAGCTGTGTAGGTATGTATATTTGCGTGTGTGGACGTATGTATATACATGGGTATGGGGGTGGGTTGGGCCATTTCTTTCGTCTGTTTCCTTGCGCTACCTCGCAAACGCGGGAGACAGCGACAAAGCAAAAAAAAAAAAAAAAAAATATATATATATATATATATATATATATATATATATATATATATATATATATATATATATATATATATATATATACAATATCATGGTTGTGGATATGGGTGGAAGAATACTTCCCACGTATTACCTGTGTGTCGTAGAAGGTGTCTATAAGGGGCGGGAGTGGGTGGGTGGAAATCCTCTCTTCCTGTATTACTTTCGAAAAGAAAAACAAAGCAAGCAGGAAGTAAGGACTCTTCTCTCTAAAGCGCAGACATGTCCTAACGCTATATCGGTCAGTGGGAAATGACAAATGTGTAAAAAAGATATATATATATATATATTTGACAGGCGTGCGAAAGAGAGACTTTTGGATGTCAATGTGCTGAGAGGTGCAACTGGAGGGATGTCTGATCATTATCTTGTGGAGGCTAAGGTGAAGATTAGTATGGGTTTTCAGAAAAGAAGTGTGAATGTTGGGGTGAAGAAGGTGGTGAGAGTAAGTGAGCTTGGGAAGGAGACCTGTGTGAGGAAGTATCAGGAGAGACTGTGTACAGAATGGAAAAAGGTGAGAACAATGGAAGTAAGGGGAGTGGGGGAGGAATGGGATGTATTTAGGGAATCAGTGATGGATTGCGCAAAAGATGCTTGTGGCATGAGAAGAGTGGGAGGTGGGCTGTTTAGAAAGGGTAGTGAGTGGTGGGATGAAGAAGTAAGAGTATTAGTGAAAGAGAAGAGAGAGGCATTTGGACGATTTTTGCAGGGAAAAAATGGAATTGAGTGGGAGAAGTATAAAAGAAAGAGACAGGAGGTCAAGAGAAAGGTGCAAGAGGTGAAAAAAAGGGCAAATGAGAGTTGGGGTGAGAGAGTATCATTAAACTTTAGGGAGAATAAAAAGATGTTCTGGAAGGAGGTAAATAGGGTGCGTAAGACAAGGGAGCAAATGGGAACTTCAGTGAAGGGCGTAAATGGGGAGGTGATAACAAGTAGTGGTGATGTGAGAAGGAGATGGAATGAGTATTTTGAAGGTTTGTTGAATGTGTCTGATGACAGAGTGGCAGATATAGGGTGTTTGGGTCGAGGTGGTGTGCAAAGTGAGAGGGTTAGGGAAAATGATTTGGTAAACAGAGAAGAGGTAATAAAAGCTTTGCGGAAGATGAAAGCCGGCAAGGCAGCAGGTTTGGATGGTATTGCAGTGGAATTTATTAAAAAAGGGGGTGACTGTATTGTTGACTGGTTGGTAAGGTTATTTAATGTATGTATGACTCATGGTGAGGTGCCTGAGGATTGGCGGAATGCGTGCATAGTGCCTTTGTACAAAGGCAAAGGGGATAAGAGTGAGTGCTCAAATTACAGAGGTATAAGTTTGTTGAGTATTCCTGGTAAATTATATGGGAGGGTATTGATTGAGAGGGTGAAGGCATGTACAGAGCATCAGATTGGGGAAGAGCAGTGTGGTTTCAGAAGTGGTAGAGGATGTGTGGATCAGGTGTTTGCTTTGAAGAATGTATGTGAGAAATACTTAGAAAAGCAAATGGATTTGTATGTAGCATTTATGGATCTGGAGAAGGCATATGATAGAGTTGATAGAGATGCTCTGTGGAAGGTATTAAGAATATATGGTGTGGGAGGCAAGTTGTTAGAAGCAGTGAAAAGTTTTTATCGAGGATGTAAGGCATGTGTACGTGTAGGAAGAGAGGAAAGTGATTGGTTCTCAGTGAATGTAGGTTTGCGGCAGGGGTGTGTGATGTCTCCATGGTTGTTTAATTTGTTTATGGATGGGGTTGTTAGGGAGGTAAATGCAAGAGTCTTGGAAAGAGGGGCAAGTATGAAGTCTGTTGGGGATGAGAGAGCTTGGGAAGTGAGTCAGTTGTTGTTCGCTGATGATACAGCGCTGGTGGCGGATTCATGTGAGAAACTGCAGAAGCTGGTGACTGAGTTTGGTAAAGTGTGTGGAAGAAGAAAGTTAAGAGTAAATGTGAATAAGAGCAAGGTTATTAGGTACAGTAGGGTTGAGGGTCAAGTCAATTGGGAGGTGAGTTTGAATGGAGAAAAACTGGAGGAAGTGAAGTGTTTTAGATATCTGGGAGTGGATCTGTCAGCGGATGGAACCATGGAAGCGGAAGTGGATCATAGGGTGGGGGAGGGGGCGAAAATTTTGGGAGCCTTGAAAAATGTGTGGAAGTCGAGAACATTATCCCGGAAAGCAAAAATGGGTATGTTTGAAGGAATAGTGGTTCCAACAATGTTGTATGGTTGCGAGGCGTGGGCTATGGATAGAGTTGTGCGCAGGAGGATGGATGTGCTGGAAATGAGATGTTTGAGGACAATGTGTGGTGTGAGGTGGTTTGATCGAGTAAGTAACGTAAGGGTAAGAGAGATGTGTGGAAATAAAAAGAGCGTGGTTGAGAGAGCAGAAGAGGGTGTTTTGAAATGGTTTGGGCACATGGAGAGAATGAGTGAGGAAAGATTGACCAAGAGGATATATGTGTCGGAGGTGGAGGGAACGAGGAGAAGAGGGAGACCAAATTGGAGGTGGAAAGATGGAGTGAAAAAGATTTTGTGTGATCGGGGCCTGAACATGCAGGAGGGTGAAAGGAGGGCAAGGAATAGAGTGAATTGGAGCGATGTGGTATACAGGGGTTGACGTGCTGTCAGTGGATTGAATCAAGGCATGTGAAGCGTCCGGGGTAAACCATGGAAAGCTGTGTAGGTATGTATATTTGTGTGTGTGGACGTGTGTATGTACATGTGTATGGGGGGGGTTGGGCCATTTCTTTCGTCTGTTTCCTTGCGCTACCTCGCAAACGCGGGAGACAGCGACAAAGTATAAAAAAAAAGAAAAAAAAAAAAAAAAAATATATATATATATATATATATATATATATATATATATATATATATATATATATATATATATATATATATATATATATGTGTGTGTGTGTGTGTGTGTGTGTGTGTGTGTGTGTGTGTGTGTGTATGGTGTGGGAGGTTTTTATCAAAGATGTAAGGCATGTGTACCAGCAGAAAGAGAGGAAAGTGTATGGCTCCACTGAAGGTCGGTCTACGACAGGGGTGTGTGATGTCTCCATGGTTGATTAATTTGTTTTTGTTTGGGGTGGTTAGGGAGGTATATGTAAGAGTTTTGGAGAGATGGGCGAGTATGGAGTCTGTTGTTGATGAGAGTCAGTTGTTGCTCGGCGATGATACAGTACTAGTGGCCGATTCAAGTGAGAAACTTTAGAAGTCGGTGACTGATTTTGGAAAAATGTGTGAGAGGAGAAAGTTGAGAACAAATGTGAATAAGAGTATAGTTATCAGGTTCAGCAGGGTTGAGGAGCAAGTTATTTGGGAAGTGAGTCTGAATGGGGAAAAATTGGAGGAAGCGAAGTGTTTTTGATATCTGGGAGTTGACTTAGCAGCGAATGGAACCATGGAAGTGGAAGTGAGTCATAGGTGGAGAAGGGGCGAAGGTTCTGGGAGTGGAGAAAAATGAGTTGAGATCGTTGTGTTTTTCTGGCTCTACTTCGCTGACGCAGGGGATGGCAATGCTGATTGCTGTGGGGTTTGGTGGTGCCAGGAATGGATGAAGGCAGGGAAGTATGAATATGTACATGTGTATATATATATGTATATGTCTGTGTATGTGTATGCATATGTATGCATTTGTACGTATGTTGTAATTTATATGTATGTATATGTACATATAGATACGTGTATGTATTTGTGTATATATATGAATGCATAAGGCTTTCTTCGTCTGTTTCTTGGCGCTACCTCGCTGACGCGAGAAGCGGTGATCAAATATAAATTGATAGATGAGTATTTACCATATTTCTATCATTCTTGATCGCTGTTTCCCTTATTAGCAAGGCAGTGTCAAGAAACAGACGAAGGAAGACCCATCCAAACATATGCATATATATATATATATATATATATATATATATATATATATATATATATATATATATATATATATATATATATATATATACATATAATATATATATATATATATATATATATATATATATATATATATATATATGCATAAATACGCACATTCAAGCACAAATAAGTACATGAGAAGAAAGGAGAGATAGTACGTTTGAGCAAAGAAACCAGGATGTTCTGGCTCTGAGTTTAACAAAGGTCAAGGGTAAAAGGAAGGAGTGGTTTAAAGGCGCTTCAGGAGTATAGTCAGGGGCTGGTGAGAGACCAAGAGCAAAGGAAGGAGTAGCACTACTTCTGAAACAGGAGTTGTGGGAATGTGTGATTGAGTGTAAGGAAGTAGATTCTAGATTACTGTGAGTAAAAGGGAAAGTAGATGGCGAGAGATGGGCGATTACTGTTGCCTATGCACAAGGCCACGAGAAGGAAGATCATGAGAGGCAACTGTTTTGGGAGAAGCTGAGTGAGTGTGTCAGCAGTTTTGATGTACTAAACCGGGTATCAGTAATGGGTGATTTGAATGCGAAGGTAAGTAATGTGGCAGTTGAGAGTACAATTGCGGAGAATTGTGTATTCAGTGTTATTTAATGAACATGTTGAAGAGCTTGTGGAGTTAATTGCTGAAAATAGACTGGTGATTTGGAATACCTAGCTTAAAAAGAGGGATATACACAAGTAAACAAATGTGAGTAAGAGAGATGGTCAATGGGCATTATCAAATTACATACTAATTGATAAGCGTGTGAAAGAGAGACTTTGGATGTAAATGTGCTAAGAGGATCAGCTGGCTGGATGTCTGAATACTATCATGTGGAAATGAGGGTAAAGATATGTAGAGGTTTTTGAAAAGGAATAAGCCATTTTGGGTAAAAGAAAGTAGTGGGAGCAACTAACTTGGAAAGGGGACTTGTGGGTAGAAATACAGGGAGAGATTTAGAGTCGAATGGCAATAGGTGAGAGTAGATGAAGTGAGGGGAGGGGATGTGGAATGTGAGGTATTTTGGGAAGCAGTATTCGCATGTGCAGAAGATGCGTGTGACATGCGAAAGGTGAGAGGTGAGCAGATTAGATAGATTAGTGAGTGTTTGGGTGAAGAAGTAAAGTTGCTAGTGAAAAAAAAGGGTTGTTTGGGGAGTACTTTTATGGAGAGATTAGATGTATAAGAGAAAGCATCAGAAGGTCAAGAGAAAGGTGCGAGGGTTCAAAAATAGGGCAAATGAGAGTTGGGGTGAGAGAGTATCGTTAACTTTTATTTGAGTAGGATAAAGAGATGCTTTGGCAGGAGGTAGATAATGTAAAAAAAAAGAGACTAAATGGCAACATTGGTGAAAGGGACAAAAGGCAAAGTTGTGATGGTAGTGATGAAGTAACGAGACGATAGAGTGAGTATTGTGAAGAACTGTTGAATGTGTTTGATGACAGGATGATAGATGTAGGGTGTTTGGGTCGAGGTGGTGTGCGAAGTGAGAGAGTCATGGAGAGGGGTTTGGTGAAGAGAGTCATGGAGAAGGGTTTGGTGAAGAGAGGAGAGGTGATGAAAGCTTTATGTGGCAAGTCGGCTGGAGTGGATGGTTGTGCAGTTGATTACTTTCCTTTTTAAGAAAATGGGATGACTATGTTACTGATCTGTTACTTGGGATTTTCAGTGTATGTATGGATCGTAGTGAGGTGTCTAAGGGTTGAAGGAATGCATGTGCAGTGCCACTGTATAAGGCAAAGGGGATAAAGATGAGTGTTCAGACTACAGAAGCATAAGTATTTTGAGTGTACGTAGTAAGCTGTATGGCGAGGGGTGATGAGAGGTTGGAGGCATGTATAGCGGATCAGCCTAGGCAGGGGCAGTGTGCTTTCAGAAGTGGTAGAGGAAATGTGGATCAGGTGATTTGCTTTAATGAACGTGTGTGGGAAATACATGGAGAAAGAGATGAATTTGTATGATGAGAAAGCATATGATAGGGTTGATAGAGTTGCCTTGTGGAGTCTCATCAATATCCAGTAAAGAAGAAAAGGCTGCTAGATGCAGTGAGAAGTTTTTATGAAGGATGTAAAACAAGTGTATGATTAGGAAGAGAACGTGATTTTTAAGTGAATGTCTGTCTGCGGCAGGGGTGTCTAATGTCACCATGGTTGTTTCATTTGTTTATGGATGGGGTGGTGAGCCTTAGAAACAGGGTCGGGTAGAGGAAATAAGGACTTCAGTGAGCCAGTTGTTGGTCGCAGATGAAACAGCATTGGTTGTAGATATAGGGGAGAAACTTCAGAAGTTTGCAACTGTGTTCGGAAGAGTGTGTGAAAGGAGGAAGTTGAAAGTGAATGTGAATAAAACCAAGGTCATTAGAAAAAAAATTGAAGTGAAGTGTTTTAGATAACTAGGAGGGTACATGGCAGCGGAAGTGAGCCATAGGGTTGGGGAGGGGGCTAAGGCTTTGAGAGCGCTTAAGAAAGTGTGGAAAGAGAGAACGTTATCTGGGAGGATAGAAATAGGCATGTTTAACGGATGGTAGGTCCAACAATATCATATGAATGCGAGGCATAGGTTATAGATAAGTCTGTGTGCAGGAGGGTGTTGGGAAAGAAGTGTTTGAGGACAATACGTGGTGTGAAGCGCTTTGATCAAGCAAGTAATGAAAGGGTAAGAGAGAGGTGTGATAGTAAAAAAAAAAAAACTGTATATAAGAGAAATGAGGAGGGTGTACTGAGAGTCTAATGTCCCTCAAATCCATTTTCAGTTCTCATGGCACAAGGCTTCAGTCACGGAGGGAGGTAGTTTGGTCGCGAATGAGAAAAATGAAAACCCAGAAACACCCTTACATGGTCAAGAAGCTACTCTCCTCCCAGAGAAACCCCAGCCCCCACGACGAACCCCAGCGAATCGGTCGTAGGGCATCTTCCAAGACCCACTCACAATCTTCCAAGACCCACTCACAATCTTCCAAGACCCACTCACAATCTTCCAAGACCCACTCACCAAACCGTAAATCGTCCAGTCCTACGACACAGAAGGAAGCCTCAAAGTCTCGCCCTTGCCCTGACATTTGGAGAAGATGAATAAGGAGAGGTTGACAAAGAGGATATATGTGTCAGAAGTGGAGGGAACAAGAATGAATCCTTCTTTCCTCCACTTCACTTTGTGTATAGCTCGTATAACCTAACATCTGAAATATCTTTTCAGGGCTGTAAAACAAACTGAACTAAAATCTTTTGTTTATAGCATTATACTCTTGAAAAACATAGAAAAACCTGTAAGATGCAATACCTTCCATTACTCAACATTTAGATGTATTCACATTCGTTGTTACAACCGGAAATTCTAACTTCATATACTATCAAGAGGGCTCTTGCGCTCTGCCAGTGTGGTCCCAGGAATAACTTGCTGTACTGATTGAGGACTTAGATTTCTTGAGCTGCTTTAAAGGTTTCATTTGGGCTCTTTATCGGCAAGTGTGTCAACAAACTCTGTTGTTGTAGGCGGTACAAGACCAGGGAATGCATTAATCTTTTAAACATTAAACGAGAAGGATAGAAATAAGTGGACTGTTAACTGAAAAATCAAAAAGATAGGAAAAAGATGGTATTAGCTGGAAGCTTTATTATCTAGCACATCCTTGTATTAGTTGGAACATCTTGACAAATGAAGATGAGTCACTTGCAGCAGAAGCCTTGACGACCGAACGTAATACAGCGTGACCCAGAAGTCGCGTCCCAGACGGATCATGATATCACATTGAAGTCTTATTCAGTATTTGAATTGTCGGATATCAATTTCGTATCACTTTTCTAACCAACGAAGGTTCGATACCTGAACGGTCTTGAAGACATTGACACAGACATCAGAACATTTGGCTTTAATGCTTCGATGTTCCTCGGTCGTGGCTTGTACAATAACAGAAAATTTTTTTTCTAGCAAAACTCGATACATATTTTAGTAATAACGTTTACTTAGTAATCATTCAGAATCCTATAGGGCGCCACAGTGTAAAAAAAAGAAATCACGATGGGGTGCGAATTTTGGGTCATACTGTATGCTTTTATACTTGTATATGTTATATTTTTTCTTCTTATCAGATGAGGTCGTAGTGCATTTCTAGCACCAATGGTTGTGACAGCGTGGAGTTGTTCTCTGTTCCCTTCATTGTTGTGATTGCTTCAATCGAGTCGTATCCTGTGACGTCATGGGTAGACAAGTTCCATGTGATGGATTGTGAAGTCTTGACATCAATTTCTTATATCATTCAAGACTGACGAGGCCTGTGAGAGTTTCCTGCATATAAGAAGAATACGAAGAATGCATTAGATGACGCTGGAATAGAATGTGATTAAGAAATTTATTGTCATTATCATAATTAGTTAGGGTTAGGGAAAATGATTTGGTAAACAGAGAAGAGGTAGTGAAAGCTTTGCGGAAGATGAAAGCCGGCAAGGCAGCAGGTTTGGATGGTATTGCAGTGGAATTTATTAAAAAAGCGGGTGACTGTATTGTTGACTGGTTGGTAAGGTTATTTAATGTATGTATGACTCATGGTGAGGTGCCTGAGGATTGGCGGAATGCGTGCATAGTGCCATTGTACAAAGGCAAAGGGGATAAGAGTGAGTGCTCAAATTACAGAGGTATAAGTTTGTTGAGTATTCCTGGTAAATTATATGGGAGGGTATTGATTGAGAGGGTGAAGGCATGTACAGAGCATCAGATTGGGGAAGAGCAGTGTGGTTTCAGAAGTGGTAGAGGATGTGTGGATCAGGTGTTTGCTTTGAAGAATGTATGTGAGAAATACTTAGAAAAGCAAATGGATTTGTATGTAGCATTTATGGATCTGGAGAAGGCATATGATAGAGTTGATAGAGATGCTCTGTGGAAGGTATTAAGAATATATGGTGTGGGAGGAAAGTTGTTAGAAGCAGTGAGAAGTTTTTATCGAGGATGTAAGGCATGTGTACGTGTAGGAAGAGAGGAAAGTGATTGGTTCTCAGTGAATGTAGGTTTGCGGCAGGGGTGTGTGATGTCTCCATGGTTGTTTAATTTGTTTATGGATGGGGTTGTTAGGGAGGTAAATGCAAGAGTTTTGGAAAGAGGGGCAAGTATGAAGTCTGTTGGGGATGAGAGAGCTTGGGAAGTGAGTCAGTTGTTGTTCGCTGATGACACAGCGCTGGTGGCTGATTCATGTGTGAAACTGCAGAAGCTGGTGACTGAGTTTGGTAAAGTGTGTGGAAGAAGAAAGTTAAGAGTAAATGTGAATAAGAGCAAGGTTATTAGGTACAGTAGGGTTGAGGGTCAAGTCAATTGGGAGGTGAGTTTGAATGGAGAAAAACTGGAGGAAGTGAAGTGTTTTAGATATCTGGGAGTGGATCTTGCAGCGGATGGAACCATGGAAGCGGAAGTGGATCATAGGGTGGGGGAGGGGGCGAAAATTCTGGGGGCCTTGAAGAATGTGTGGAAGTCGAGAACATTATCTCGGAAAGCAAAAATGGGTATGTTTGAAGGAATAGTGGTTCCAACAATGTTGTATGGTTGCGAGGCGTGGGCTATGGATAGAGTTGTGCGCAGGAGGATGGATGTGCTGGAAATGAGATGTTTGAGGACAATGTGTGGTGTGAGGTGGTTTGATCGAGTGAGTAACGTAAGGGTAAGAGAGATGTGTGGAAATAAAAAGAGCGTGGTTGAGAGAGCAGAAGAGGGTGTTTTGAAGTGGTTTGGGCACATGGAGAGGATGAGTGAGGAAAGATTGACCAAGAGGATATATGTGTCGGAGGTGGAGGGAACAAGGAGAAGAGGGAGACCAAATTGGAGGTGGAAAGATGGAGTGAAAAAGATTTTGTGTGATCGGGGCCTGAACATGCAGGAGGGTGAAAGGAGGGCAAGGAACAGAGTGAATTGGAGCGATGTGGTATACCGGGGCTGACGTGCTGTCAGTGGATTGAATCAAGGCATGTGAAGCGCCTGGGGTAAACCATGGAAAGCTGTGTAGGTATGTATATTTGCGTGTGTGGACGTATGTATATACATGTGTATGGGGGTGGGTTGGGCCATTTCTTTCGTCTGTTTCCTTGCGCTACCTCGCAAACGCGGGAGACAGCGACAAAGTATAAAAAAAAAAAAAAAATCATAATTAGTGCTAAAGTTTCCGTGACGAAGAGCAATACGCCCGCTACACATCCCTGGGAGGGAGAGCAGACACGTTGTTATACCACCACTCACTTAACACTGTCATCATCATCAGTACTACAGCTCTCACCACAGTCACTCTCACAATGACTCTCACTACTACTATTCTCTCCCTCTCTGAAATATCCATATGTCTTCCTATTCTTACGACACTAATTCATGAGCTTCTGATCTCTTCCGTTATCACAGACTGCTTCGTTAGGTCTGTTTCAGTTTGAATTTCTTTCGCGTTATTTGTATCATATGTGGTATTTGAAATAGTTAGAGATGCAGGTAGGACAGACGCACACTTAAGTGAACTAAGAGATTTAGAGAGAGAGAGAGAGAGAGAGAGAGAGAGAGAGAGAGAGAGAGAGAGAGAGAGAGAGAGAGAGAGAGAGAGAGAGACAGAGAGACCACAAGATAGACAAACCTAAGCGTCCAGTGGGAGGGTCGAGTCATCACCAGAAACCCACCAGGACACAAGCTCAGTCAGGAACACCAGCACGCCCGCTACCATCCCTGGAGGGGGAGAGTAGACACACACACATACGTAAGTTGCTGCTGGAACAACTCTATGGAATAAAGAACATCATAGTCTTATTAACTATCACTCTCACCTATGCTACCAACTCCATCAACCATGGTACAACTATAATACCTTCCTCCTTCCTGCCACTTCCATCCCTCCTGCCGCTCCAAACATCAAATGGATATCCTTAATTCTATACCTTTAACCTTAGCAAAAAAATCCTTCAGAGGTGATTCCTTTAACGCTATCAGTTTGCTTGTGTCACATATCTGATCAATGAATCTGGAAAGACTACTGATTACTAAGTGTAATCATAGCATAATAATCCAACATGACCCAGTCAACACTAGTGAAAGTAAATGAGTCTTGATCTAAGACTTCCTTTCGAAGAAGAACAAGCTGAAGTCGTGAAATATGGCTGACTGAAGCCCCTGCGACATCAAGGCATCTGACTGAACCATACATACCACCTGCAAGCAACAGGAATGGACCAGACAAGGCCTCAATGTTGAGAGGTGAGATGCCCTCCGTCTGTGTAGAGGTTAGAGGACGAAGACACTGGCTAGCGTTGTTGACCTCATCGTTTATCCACTTGCTAAAGATACCGGATTCTTTAGCGATGTTGACGCTGCAAGAAGACCAAAGTGTTCCGTTGTATTAGATGTGCTCCTTAGATGTCTCAGTAGGTACTCACAACAGAGATAAACATATTTTGTGCCAATATATTTCTAATCATTAAACATTTTCCCTGTTGTTAAGAGTGATTCAGGTACATAAAACATCATGAATCAGTCATGACATTAAAGACGTTTGGCTTGACTAGACCCCCTTCACTAGAAATCTATCTAGCCTTCTGTCTTTAAATGTGTTGCAGCCGTTTCTTTTACAATTTCTTTTTAGTCAGAGCTGAATATTGCTAAATCAAAGAGTGATGTCACAAAGGCATCTTGCATCATATCTCGAGTGAAGCTCAAAAATGGATCATGCAAATTAGAATCTCACACGTGGTTCGCTCTGGCGAGGTAGGTCGACTTGGTAGTGAAGGCCAAGGCTAACATGGCATTGCTGTAGACATTTTCCCGGCTGATATACAGGTGACAACTGCCAGTTGTGCTGTAAAATATTGTCTCTTAATACAAGAAGCATTTATATATATATATATATATATATATATATATATATATATATATATATATATATATATATATATATATATATATATATATATATATATATATCTTTCTTTCAAACTATTCTCCATTTCCCGCGTTAGCAAGGTAGCGTTAAGAACAGAGGACTGGGCCTCTGAGGGAATATCCTCACCTGGCCCCCTTCTCTGTTCCTTGTTTTGGAAAATTAAAAAAAAAAAAAAGAGAGGGGAGGATTTCCAGCCCCCCGCTCCCTCCCCTTTTAGTCGCCTTTTACGACACGCAGGGAATACGTGGGAAGTATTCTTTCTCCCCTATCCCCTGGGATAATATATATATATATATATATATATATATATATATATATATATATATATATATATATATATATATGATCTGGTTGAAGGACTGTTAACGAATAATTAATACTCTTTTACCAGAGACGAGATGTCTAACTCTGCTTTGTCCATTGCTCCCTCACAGTGACCTTTCCTGTTGATGCTTTCAAGTAAAGGGTTTTGGGTACAGTAGTTTTCTGGCAATGTATTATGTGAAGATCTTAGGCAATAAGGCTGACAAAAGAGAAATTTGTCTTTCATTGGTTTCCTTAGCAAAATGTATTTCAAGTCCTATATTAATCATTCGAAGAAGAAATTGGTTCTATTGGCTGTATTTCAAGATTTACACTGAATTCTAACGTTGGGAATTTGGCAAATATCTCTTCACTGGAAGGTTCACCCAGCATCGTATATATTCTAGCGAGAAATGATGTGTCTACGATGTACCTGAAATGCGACGACATAGCCATTTTCATGTTCGTTCTGTCACAGATGGCAGCAAGCTCCCCCCGGGCGATGCGTTCTCTCTCCTCCCAGCAGTCCCTTTTTGCTGGAGCGGCGGAGTTCTTGAACACCTTTTGCCTCACCTCGTCCGTGGCCTCCTGGTAAGATAATGAGGTAAATGAGAGAGACAACTTAGAGAGTAATTAGGACTCACTGATTCCTCTGAGTAACTTGATAGCCACATATGAAGGTCTGTTATAACATGAAGTGTAAAGAAGAGATGTAAGTTGGCCTCTGGTTCGTTGATTTGTGCATAATCAACAATTATGTGTCTACTGGTGGAGGCGGTTTTATACACTCGTGAGTCCTCATCTTGCTCTCAGGAAACTTGTCAAACTTTTGTATCCTGTCAGCATCGATAATAAAATCACTTTCTATATTCTTATCATTTACTAATCTGATATTTTATGAGTAACTTTTTTAATGATATATTTTATAACATTTTCTGACTTGAATTCGTGGTATGGCCTCTTTGTAATACGTTACTTGCATGTTTGGGAGAACTGTTCATTGTTGACATCAACTAACAGGTCAAAGAACTTGATGGTTGTGAAGTTTCACTCCTCACTGTTGTCACCTTCGAGGTGGGAAAGTTATAGTCTCTGGCCATAACCATGTATGTGTGATTACTAGATGTGAAGACGATTTGGGTACTAATGGGAGAGAGTTTTACACTAGTGTTGCCCTGTCTTTTATACTTGTGTCTACGTACATTTTTCCTCCTACACACACACACACACACACACACACACACACACACACACACACACACACACACACACACACACACACACTAAAATTAGGCAGGTACTCATTTATCAACTAACCGAGAATGGAGGATGAATAACTATGATGAGCAGTGGGGACGAGTACCTCGACCCAGGGCGAATAGGTGATGACACATAGTCAATAACGTTAACCTCTACACCAGAGTGTTTGTATGTATGTATGTATGTATGTATGTATGTATGTATGTATATGTATGTGTTAGTGTGGAATTACCTAATTGTTCTGCACTAGGAGGGCGTTTTACACTCGGAAGGCAACATCACTTAAACATTCTCGACTGTCATTCAACCTTTTGAATTTCTATTTGCTCTCCATATTCACTAGAACACTTTTCTTTTTTCTTATTCCATTTTTCCGCCTCTCTATACTATAGAAGTATTTTCTACATCTTTTGTGGCAAGTTCCTTGCTTAATGTTATGATATATCCTCTGGTTGTTCTATTTCTATATCGTTTGGGGAACTGTTTACTGTCTATATCATCAATCTGGGTTAAAAACTTAATTTTTGTGATCATGTCACCACTCACCCATCTCTCATCCATGGTGCGCAAATTTGTAGTCCTGGTATTATGCAGAATATGAACAGCTTACTAATCATATCCTAATCCATATATTTGAAAGCTATTGTATTATTTCCCGGAGACAGTCTGTCTCCTTTAGAAATCATCTGATGTAGGACTCTGGTGACATGTTAGGGATGATTTCACTGTCAAACACCTCTCACACACACGCAATCCTAAAGCTTATATCTCGCCAGCTGATAATAATACTGAGGCTTTCTTTCACTCTGTCCGACTCTCATTACGTTTACTCGGGCTGACTTTTCTTAACCACGTCTCAGACGAACTTTGGCGCCTGTTTAGGTCCATTTGATATTTCAAGGAATCTTGCTCACTTGTCATTTTTCTCTTTACCTTTGCATCATCTACAGATGTATTGAGGTAGGAGTCCACACTTTCTTGCTAGTCATTCATATAGAGTAAGAAGAGTAACGGTCCCTGGGATGCAGTGATGGCATGTGCAACAGATGCATGTGGCATGCGAAAGGTGGGAGGTGGGCAGATTAGAAATGTTAGTGAGTGGTGGGATGAAGAAGTAAAGTTGGTAGTGAAAGAGAAAAGAGAGGCGTTTGAACGATACTTACAAGGAAGGAGTGCAGATGATTGGGAAATGTATAAGAGAAAACGACACCAGGTCAAGGGGAAGGTGCAGGGGTTGAAAAAGAGGACAAATGAGAGCTGGGATGAGAGAGTATCATCAAACTTTAGGGAGAATAAAGAGATGTTTTGGAAGTAGGTAAGTAATGAGCGTAAGACAAGAGAACAAATGGGAACATCGGTAAAGGGGGCAAAAGGGGAAGTGATAGCAGGTGATGAAGTGGAGATAGAATGAATATTTGGAGTGATTGTTCGATGTATTTGATGACAGAATGGCAGATGTAGGGTGTTTTGGTCGGGGTAGTATGAGAAGTGAGAGAGTCAAGGAGAGTGGTTTTGTGAAGAGAGAAGAGATGGTGAAAGCCTTGCGGGAGGTGAAATCCGGCAAGGCACCGAGAATGGATGGTATTGTAGTTGAATTTATCAAGAAAGTGGGTGACTGTATTACTGACTAGTTGGTGAGGATATTCAGTGCACATGTGGATCATGGTGAAATTCCTGAGGATGTAGCTAATGCATATATAGTGCCACTGTGTATAAACAAAGGGGATAAAAGTGTTCGTTCAAACTACTGAAGTATAAGATTATTTAGTGCACTTGTTAAGTTGTAAAGGAGGCATGTACACAGCATCAGACTGGAGAGAGGCATTGCTGGTTTCTGAAATGTTAGAGTATGTCTGGATAAGATGTTTTCTTTGAATAATGTGTGTGAGAAATACTTAGAAAGATAGATGGATTTGCATGTGTCATTTGTGGATCAGGAGAAAGCATGTGGTAAGATTGATAGAGATGCTTTGTGGAAGGTCTTAAGAATATATGGTGTGAAAGGTAAGCTGCTGGAAGCACTAAGAAGATTTTATTAAGGGTAAAATGAGTGTGTACGAGCAGGAGGAGAGGAGAGTAATTGGTTCCCAGTGAGAGTCGGTCTGTGGTAAGAGTGTGTGATGTCACCATGTTGTTTAATTTGCTTCTGGATGAGGTTGTGAGAGAGGTAAATACAAGTTTTGGATAGATGGATGAGTATGTAGTCTGTGGGGGATGAGAGGGCCTGGAAGTGAGTCAATTGTTGCTCGCGGATGATACAGCACCGATGGTTGATTCGAGTGAGAAACTGCAGAAGTTGGTGACTGAGTTTGGAAGAATGTGTGAAGGGAGAAACTTGCCAAAGGTTGTGAGTAAAAACAAGATTAAGGGATCAGTTAGTTAGGGTGTAAGTTTGAATGGAGAAAAACTGGAGAAAGTGAAGTGTTTTAGATATATGGAAGTAGACTTGGCAGCGAATAGAACCATGGAAGCGGAGGTGAGTCATAGGATGGGGAAAGATTTTGGAAGCAAATTAGGACGTGTGGAAAGATAAAGCATTATCTCGGAGAGTAAAAAACGGTATGTTTGAAGGAACAGTATTTCCAACAATATCATATGGTTGTGAGGCATGTGTTATAGATAGGGTTGTACGGAGGAAGATGGATGTGTAGAAAAAGAAATGTCTGGGGACAATATGTGGTGTGAGGTGGTTTAACCGAGTAAGTAGTGAAACGGTAAGGGAGATGTATGGGAACAAAAAGAGTGGTTGAGAGAGCAGAAGAGGGTGTCTTGAAATGGTTTGGACATATGGAGAGAATGAGTGAGGAAAGGTTGACGTAGAGGGCGTATGTGTCAGAAGTGGAGGGAACAAGAAGTGGGAGACCAAATTGAAGATGGAAAGATGGAGTGAAAATGATTTTGACTTTCATTGGAAGTTTTTCATAGTTAATGGAATTTTGTTTTGAGATGATACTAGATCGTGTCTTCCATTCAAAAAAATATAAGGTACCCCAGATTTCTTTCGTTCTTAACAATCTTATATTATGCTGATTCACCAAAGACTTTTCTTTTTGTATAGGTTACTACATTTGCACAAGATTATATCAAGTTTTGTAAAGATATTAGATTCATTTCGCTAAAGCAGAACAAACAATATGCTTACCACTTCAAATACGCCCTTTAGCATAATTTATCTTCATAAACAACACTTTTT
Source organism: Panulirus ornatus (assembly GCF_036320965.1). Taxonomy (NCBI): domain Eukaryota; kingdom Metazoa; phylum Arthropoda; class Malacostraca; order Decapoda; family Palinuridae; genus Panulirus; species Panulirus ornatus. Next base: position 14,128,106 of record NC_092243.1, on the reverse strand, counting down.
GCAGATCTCTTCTTTAAGAATGAATTACTCATGTATAAAGACTTTCATGTAAAGGTAACCTTGTCTTGTACAAATTTCATCATTTTGTAAGGTAAGGACTACGAAAATCTATACTGCGAGCTACAGTTTGCTTTATGTTGATAAGAAAATCCAAAAAGCGTTTACGTCTTACCTTGAGGTACAGATACATCAAAGAGGCATCCTCAAACTGCCAGGGCAGGTCCGACTGGGCCACCAGGTCCTCCATGGAGTCTATGGGGATGGTGACGCGAGGTACAGTGAGCATGGCTGTGAGGATACCACTGTAGGAGGACATGAACACTAAGGACGCCAGGAGCCAAGTGACCACTATGAGGCGGCCTCCGTCCTTCCTGGGCAGCCATTCACAGCCTGTGGCAGGGATGGAGAATTGATTGATATAGGTATGGGGACTTCCGTGTAGGAGGAGAAGAATTCTATGGACACAAAGAATCACGAGATTACGATGATGTGATCTTCCCCAAGTGTTATAACCCCTCAGCAGCCATTCACAGCTACTGGAAAAATTGTTTTGTCTTACATCTGATGTTACTTGAATCCTTAATGAATTCTGCAGCTAATTAGAAAGTCACAAGAAGGATTTATTTCCAAAATTCATTTGTTAAAAGTTACTGAAACTGTCTTCGCATAACTATATTTCCAGCTGTATGTGTATCATAATGTACACTTGTTTATAGGTAGAGAGTTGAATGTATTACCTCGTACTGCACTCTGATTAACAACCCTGTTCTGGTAATATCTAGTTCATACTTACTCTCTTGTGAGAGGGTTTGAATTGCCCACATGGTAGCCTTGAAGTGGATGTCCTGTGTGGTGAGGCTGTAGATTTCGTTCTCCATCCATCCAAGGAAGGTCATGGCCAAAATCACACTCACAAGACTCGCCAGCGTCAGCAGCCAAACCTTCAAGACACAAGTATTGATCAATGATTTTGAGGTAACTGACAGAACTCTGTGAGCAATTGGTCAAAATTCCTAGTGATTTTGAATGTCATCCATTTGACGTTTGTGGTGAGCCCGCTGTAATGATGAAAATACATATCCAGTTCTTATTAGCATTTAAGTATAATCCTTTTAATGACTAGGTAGTGCCATTCTTAATGAGCAAACCATCACTTCCCCATCGAATATGTTGATTACATTAAGTACTTATTGCCGATAAATCATGGTATATTTCTTATACTGTAGACCTTCAGATCCAGCCAACTTACCTCCATAGCGAAGGGTTTTAGAAATCCACTGACGTCGTTCTGTAGGGTCGGTCTGATCATGAGGATGGCGAAGTCGTCGGTGACGATGGGATCAGAGAAGTCGCAAATTGTCTCCCTCTGGTGCGACATCGAGGAAGGGCCGAGAACTATTTCCACCTCCTGTGTAGCAGGAATGTGGAATGACGGAACCAGTGCATCAGTAATGTTAAAATCGCTACCAATTCTTATGATTGTGTTCGATGCACCAATTTTCTGAATTTCTTACATCGATAATATCTTGAAATATTCCAAGAAAGAGACTGTTATTCCTTTTCGAATCAACGCTAGTGTTTTTATCTCACAGATTCTTCCTTGAAAATAAAGACTGTTGTGTGTATATCTTCATACATGCGATCCACTGAGTTAACATGGGATTAAATCTAAAAATGTAAAGCCAGTTGTTCTAAAATTGATCTAACGGAGCAGAACCATTACAGTCTAAGCCTGTCATGGTGTATATGGTGAATCAAGATAGAACTTTTTGATTCTTGTTTCTAGTTTGACTGTGGCCATGTAGAGAATGTATGGTCTGTGCAGGAATTTGCCTTCCTTGAACCACATATTTGAAACTGATGTGAGGACTTGTCTGTCAGAATTTAACTCATGGGTTACCTTGCATATCTAATTATGCTCACTCATGATTCATAACCGACCACAAACAGCTCAACAGTCAGGATATACATGATGAGAGCCGTCAGTCGGGATCCTCGCCACATTCACCTTTCTCTGAAGCATCCCCAGCATGCCAGTCCAGGAACCGTTGGGTTGAGGGGCGCCCCACAGATGGTCTGGCGACTGAACCACCTCGTAACTGCGAAAACAAAATAAGATCAGTACAGAATAGTTCTCCTTACGTTTGTTTTATCTGGTTTTCTTGTCAGCTAACCCTATCCTCCTTTATTGTCTTTGTTCACCCATTATTTTATTCTTGCACTGCAATCGTCCTCATTTTTCTCATCTTCCTTGCTCCCTTCGTCTCTTTGCACTTGTATACAAAACCGTCACTTCGTAAGTGTCGGCCCATCTTTAAAACCATAACCTCCATGTCACCACCATTTGTTTTTAAGCTTGTTTGTACAAGTGTTTTTTTCTTTTTTACACAAAAGCGGGAAACCAATCGTTACAGTGCTACAGTGGAGACCACTGAACCTAATCTTATAAGCTCCAAGAGGTATGTCATAACTGACTTAAAAAAGAAGAAAAACAACGTTACGTATGACATGCGGGTCTCTTGTTATGGAATACTCTATCATGTAGTACTGTACACCTCTTGTGGTTTTCTCATGCTTTGTTACGTACTCGAAGTTCACCTTGTCAGCTAAGATGTCGAGAAGGTTAGCCATAGGTCCCAGCACCTTGACAGTCTCGTCTTCCTGGACGTCAACCTCGATCCATGGTATCCACTGCAAGAGAGCGAGTATGAGCACTTAGGACGAGACTCGGCCCACAGGCAGAACTCTCCCGTATCTCCCTAGTTAACTCTAACGGGCAATATTCCTAACGGTCTGCAACCATAATACGTTCATAAGAGGGGAAAAAAAGGAGATGCTAAGATAAATACAAATACTATAAGGATGCACGTGTTATGAATACATTACTATAATGTTCTTGGTTTGTGACATAGTTCATCACGTATGATTAAATAGGAGTAAAGCCTAGGTTATCTCATTATAACTTCTATCTATTCCTAAGTGGACAGAACAGAAAGAAGACTCCCTACCCACCCTTTATTCTTACGAGCAACGCCAGCCAATAGGAAAGAGAATGAACAAAAGCTATAACTTTGTGATATAAGCTCGTGGAAATTGATCGGATTGGAAGGAAGGGAAAATCTTATCGTAAAATTTTGCTCCACTTTCCCACCTCTGCTACGCTACAGTATTTTCTTAGGGACTCATAGGATAAAAAAGAATGAAGGTGTATGTCCAACTTTCCTTGTACGCATTTAGTAGATATCTGAACTGATGAAAGCTTTGTTTAACTGATTTTTGAAATTATAGTGTATGCATTAACAACGAGTAATGACAATTTATTCCAATATGCAACGCATCAGTTTGCAAATAAGCATTTTCCACGTCAGTACTACTTTTATTAGCTTTAGATTCTAATCCATTGATCCTAATAACATTTTTTTTTTGTGTTTCAAAAGGATTCTTGCGATCAAAGTTGTCGAATCTATTCAAAATTTTGGAAACTTCTGAATGGCCAATACGAAGTCTACATTCCTTCAGAAATAGTTGATTTAATCTTCTTAGGCTGTATTCACACGGGAGATTGTTCAGAGGTGAATTAGGCTTGTCTGTCTTTGTACTAGTTCCAATTTTTTCTCATCTTTTCATGTGTTTGAGGAACAAAAACTGAATTGCATATTCAAAGTGTGGTCTTGCTAGAGCGTTAAATACAGTCAGAATGGTTTCCAGTGTTTTATAGTCAATACTTCCACCTATTAGAAACAGTATTTCTCCTAAGCGCTGCGATATGGTGTTCAGTATACTTTGAATAATCTTTACTTAGCGCTGCTATGCACTGTTTAGTATGCTTTAAATTGTTACTGATAACAACTTCACGATCCTTCTCTGTCAACTTTAGATAAAGTCTTATAACCAAAGACGATAACTTTACGTTTCTCTACTTTGAATTTCATCTGACATATGTTTACCCACTCTACTATTTCTTTTTAATCTCTTTTGGATTTTTTTCACCGATTCATAAATGTAAGTCCTAGTTTTTTCGGTCAGCAGATTTCTTCGAAGATCTTAGATATGAGAGACCTAATTCAAGACCATCATTGTATAAGAATACAAAGGAATACAAAAAAAAAAAAAGATCCAAACAGCAACAGACCACTGTGGCATACCACTCATTAAGTCAGTCAGTTAGAGGTTTTACAACTTAAAATGACAGATTGCCTTCTGTCTCTGAGCCAGCCACGGATCCATGCACATAATCCCTTTCCTGTTTCATGTGATTTTGACTTAAATAGTCTCTTCTCTGGTAGTGTAAGGAATGCGTTTTGAAAATGAGTAAGAATTTACGTCACAGGTAACTTCTGAGACCCAGTTGTTAACTATATCACCGATAAATTCATGTAAATTTGGTAGATAAGAACTTCTGTTGCGAAAACCATGCTGGTAGTCCAATATTAAGTGAAAATCTAGAATTTTGCAGTTTTTTTAATTAAATCTTGTTTCTTATCGTTTTACCTGTAAAAAATGTGTGGCTAATAAGACGAAAATCTGAGGCACGTTTGAATACCGGGTTAAGTTTGCCAGTTTACAGTCTCTTACCTTCTCTTAGTGATCTGTTGACTGTTGTGATTATGAGGGATATCATTTGCCGTCATCTTCTTCAGGAAGCCAGGGGCTAGGTCATCTGGGCCAGTTGATATGCTTGGGCTAATTTGGTCTAAGTGCTTAAGTGCCTCACAACTATAGATTTCTGTCACTTTTAATTTCTTTCGTCATCACTTCCCCGATTTTTTTTTTCTTTTATGGTTGAGGTATGTAGGACTTTTCCTCAGTAGTGGATACAGAGTTGAAAAATTAATCTAGTGGTTAGTATGAAGGCCATATCTGTGCCGTCATCAGTAACTTTACTATGATAGATTATTAGTGGTATTATTGTATTTATTTCTATGTTTTGTCTTTGTCTTAAACATTTGAAGAATTTAATTAAAGAATTATTTTTTTTTCATGGTGTTCATTCTGTCTTAAGACTATCTCCACTCGCTTTATATTGTCACCGGGTCTCTGATTTTTCTGATTCTTCCATTAACTGAAATCTAAGTCATTTTCTTCTGGCGAGTTAGTTCTTCCACTTTCCAAGTCGTTCAGGTCGGTTTTGAGATCACACTGTCTCTTCTCATCTTTTCTCTTTTAGTATGTCTTCAGTCTCAATAAAAGATAATTTCGTTTTAGAAATACTCCACATGTCTTTCGTTATATAGATATCAAGGAATCTTATTCAGTTACTGTTGCTATCAAGTGTCATATCATCTCAGTGTTAGCTCTTCCGTAAGGAGAGGTGAATCGGCTTTTACCGTGACCATCATATCATGTATATACCCATAGTCTGAAAATATTATCGTCGCTGCTTGCTGGAACCCCACTCACCTCGCACGAGTTGATCAAATCTCTGTCGATAATGAGTGCAATTTCGTGGATATTTTTGCTTTTAGTTAATCTTGTGATGAGCTGTTCTAGAAAAGTGCCTTCAATCTAGTTCATTAATCATTTTCCCTCTTGATCACCTCTAAATCGTAATTCCGTTTATCCTTTTTATCTTAATTCGTGTGAATCTTTCTTCAGTCTTTCTTTAGCATACCCTTAAGAGTATAGAACACTTTTCTTAAGATTCACAACAACTTTTTATGACGTTTGATTAAAGTGATGTTAACTGGTCAGAAGACAATATTCTAAAATGTTGAGGTACTAGAGGAAAGTGGCGGTGGAGAAAGATACCTAAAAAAGAGAAGTGGAAGAGTTCCAGCGGAAGAAATAAAGTGTGGAGTAAGGAGAGGAACTGGAAGAAGTTAAGGAAAGAGAGAGAAGAAAGAAAGTAAATGCATAAGATGATAGAGTGAAGTTGATGGAAATGAGGGCAGGAAGAAGAGAGGGTGGAGGATTAAAATGAAAAAGGAAAAGGGGAAAGAAAAGGGTGAAGGAGAAAATGAGAAGGCGGAGAAGTAGGAGGATAAAGGAGAGAGTAAAGTGTCAATAACTCGACCCAATAGTTTGTCGACATGGTGTCGAAAGGAAAAACATACCGGTATGTTTATCTATGCAGGAGATGTCAGGAGATGTGCGAGGTTTGAAACATAAAGATATGGCGAAAATTATCTAATATTACTAGATTATGTGATATTCAAATGACAAATGACTGAGAGAGGCACAAAATACCTGCCCAACTGCCACCCTTAGGAAGGGCTTGAGTGAAGACATTTCCTTGTTGTTTCTCCTTCCTCTTCGTAATCCTTCGTGATTTTTGTGTCTTCCTTCCCTTATGTCTAACACTTCTTCCTTGAATTCCTTACACCGAAGGATCGAACTGTAAAGTAGAAGGCATCAAAATTTGTAAAATTAGTAAAGGAGGAGGAGGATGGCAGACGTAAATCACTGATTATTTCTGGTTTGGAAGATCATACACCAGCTAAGAAAGAATAGGATAGAAAGGAGGAAATGCTAATTGACTATTGCTGGAGGGTATGGCATTGCCGGGTACAATATCCATGATAAGATAAATGAAAATGATTGGTCGTAATAAGCAAGACGTAAGGGGGCGACCAGTTACGGTTTGGAGTTATCAAGCCCGGGAGGACTTAGGAGAGCTAAGAAACTTCAAGGGGAGCTGGAATTCAGTGGGATTTTCATCAAATTTAGTAAATCAACGGAAGAAAAGGAAAAAATAAAGAACGAAGTCAAAAGACATTGAAACTGGAGATGCCACACGAAGAAAGAGGACGGAGCAGCTCTGATTAGAACTGCTGAAAGGACAGGAGTGTTGTGAATGGTATTATCAGACTCAATGTATTGTGTTTAAAATGATGATAGATTAATAGTCGATGATAAAGAGGCTGGAATTTAAGCATCACATAAGGAGAAGTGCACCTGGTATCATTGGAGTCATGAGAACATAGCGCACTAAAGTGATAAGATCACATCTGTTCTGACCAGGATAAACGATAGTAAGGAAGGAAGGAGAGAAAAGGCAAAAGAGAAGGGGGATTAGCCTTCTTGATCAGAGATAGTTCTAAGTTTTAAGAGACAATGGAAACTGGACCATTCAGACACTACCTAAACAGAAGAGTTAGAGTAGGGAAAGAAGTCTATAGTGGTGTCAGTATTATATAATGCTCCGAAGAATTGCAATGATCCATAACAAATCCACAACGATAACAAAAAAAAAAGAAAAATTAGGATGGTAATGACGTAGCGGAACACTCATTTCTTAGAGATGGTAAAGTACTGATAATGGGAATGTCAGTTATAAAATGATATGATACACTTGTGAAATTTGCATCCTCATGGGGAAAGGAAGTCATGGAAACAAGTTTTTAGAGTGTACGTAAGAATATTTCCTGTACCAACACGTCAGTAAGGACTCCAGGATGAGTGATACTGATACACCATCATTGCTAGAACTTATCTTCATACAAACTAGCATGCAAGCATATTAAGAATATTGTATGTGATTTTTCCAGTTTGATAAAGTGCTCATGTAATGCTCACTTTTCGGTAATGGGAGACATTAGAAAAAAGAAAAAGCAGGGGTGAAGGAAAACACAAAGAAAAGACATAATCATGAAACTACACAAACCTCAGTGGGTGAGACAAGACATAAACAGGAGACATAATCATGGAACTGCACAAACCTCAGTGGGTGAGACATGACATAAACAGGAGACATAATCATGGAACTGTACAAACTTCAAAAGTTTCTATGGTAACGTCGATTGGAAAACGCAGTTCAATAGCTTCAGGGCTTCGTAGTGAGACGTTCTGAGAAATCTACATGATGATAACCCTGCCTATTCTTGGATATCATGATAAGCAGACATGGGAACCAGTCCAAGTTCAGCATTTTTAGAAACCCTTCGAATGTCTTCTCATATACACACTGCTCCTCAGCTTACCAGGGTAAAGTAAAACAATCTCTCTTCACCTCAACGTTATCACATGTGTACCAAATTCGCAGTCCAGTGTTTTTTGATGGTGAAATCAGCAAAATTTATGAAATTGCAACGTCCTTAAAGCACTCAAAGACCTTCATTGACCAATCCATAAATTGTGCCAGAAAGGTGATTTTTCAAACTCAAAAGCCAGGTAACCTTGTAGCACTAAGAACCCTCTAGTATTACCGTATCACAACTACTTCCCCAAGACTGCTCCTACTACTTAAGGAATTTCATATCAACACAGCATTTATAAACAGCATTGCAGTGAGAAACTCGTTTATAGAAAAACTCGCCTGAAAAATCAAATGGTTGTGTTTATCAGGTACCATACAAAGTTTACTTTGTAATGCAGTGGAAAAGCACTGAACTTAAGAATAATGCAACATCAGTATTGTGTTCACGTTGCACAAGAATCAAGTGCTCTGTCCCTGCATATGCGAGACTTAGGCCACCCTATTGCTATGAGCAACTCTCATAGAACTGTATCCTGCCATCAAATTGTAGACAGAAATATCATAGACTCTAGCATCATTAAACAAACTTTCATGATAATCCCAACATCAGTGTAGGCGTCTAGAAATTAGGTTCTCCCATAATCAAAGGAATTATCAACATGTTCAAGTTAATGAGTTAACTCATGACCTGACGAAGACCCGACACTTCCCTTCGGTCACTCATCCCCTGCTTTATATATGCGAGTAAAACCTCAAGTGGAAAATACAAAGTGTCAAGCTATCTAGTATACGACATTGTCAACACTGAGCAAGTTAAAGAGAACCGAATTTGATAAACCAACAGCCACTGGGAGGTGGCAGGCTAATCAGTCAAGAAACAGGTAAAGGGATTAAGGCACAGGTCACCTTGATGACCTGACCTCTCTCTTATTACAATATCAGGTTAACCAATGATCTGGGAAAGTATTTGATTTTTTTCTTCACATCCATAGTTATCTAATTTACATAAACCAACATTCTGATTCATACTGATATCCCTACAGTGTTTGATATGATGCAATTCAACAATAATCAATTCTATCAATTGTTGAATTAGTATGACAACCTTAGCGGTAGCGATATTACACGAAGAACTGGTAAAGACTGGCCACATTCGCTCACTTCTATTCTCTGGCTATCATTTGCAATGAACCAAAACCACAACCCCCTACCCAAAAGCATGTTCCACATCGTTCCAGTTCACTCAATCCCATGCACACCTTTCGCCTTCCTGCATGTTCAGGCCCCGAACACTGAAAATGTTTTTCACTCCATCTTTCCGTCTCTAGCTTGGTCTCCTCGATTTTCTGTTTCCCTCCACCTCTTACACATATATTCTCTCGTCAACCTCTCCTCGCTCATTCTCTCCATTTGCTCAAACCGTTTCAATATAAACTCTTCAATTCTCTCAAGCACACTCTTCTCATTACTATTCCTCTCTCTTGCTCTTCTATCACTTACTCGATCAAACCACATAGAGTCCTCAAAAATCTAATTATCAACATCTCCTGAACACATCTTGAGCAATATCCCATACCTCGCATCCATACAACATCGTGGGGATTACTGTACCTTAAAACATGGCCATTTCTCTATCCTAGATAATAATCTTTCTTTCCACAAAGTCCCCAGTGCTCCGAGAACCCTTTCCCACTCATCCACCCTGTGACTCACTTCCGCTTCCATGGTACATTCGCTACCAAGTCCACTCCCAGGTATCTTAAAAACCATACACATCCAAATCCTATTCATTCATATTCACACCCCCACTAAATTGTCCCTCTGCCCTATTAAACCTAATAACCTTACTTTTATTCACGTTTACTCTCAACTGCCATCTTTCACACACTCTCCCAAAATCAATCTCTAGCTTCTGATTTTTCTCACTCGAATCTGCCACCAGTGCTCTCATCGGCAAAACTGACTCTTCCCAGGCCGTCTCACCCCAAACATATTTCATACACGCCCCTCTCTCCAAGTCTCTCGCATTTGCCTCCTTCACCACTTCTTATTCATACACAAATGAAACAGTCATGGTGACATCACACACCCGCGCCGCAGACCGACCTTCACCTGGAACCACTCAATTTTCTCTTTTCTACTCGTGCTCACGCCTTATACTTTTCATAAACACCTTTCAATGCTTCCAGTAACTTTCCTCCCACACCATAAAATCGTATGACAACTCTATCAACCCTAACACATGCTTACTCCAGATCCACAAATACCACATGCAAATCTTTCTTATCGATAGTTATATTTCTCACACACATTCTTCAAAGCAAATACATGATCCACATATCCTCAGCCATTCCTAAAAACACATTGCTCCTCCCCAGTTAGATGCTCCGTACGTGCTTTCACCCTCTAGGTCACCACTCTCCCATACAACTTATCTGGTACATTCAACACACTTATGCCTCTGTAGTTCAAACACTCTCCTTTGTTCCCCTTGCCTCTATACAGCGGTACTGTACATGCATTTCGCCAATCCTTAAGCGCCAATCCATACATATATTGAAATTCCTAACTAACCAATCAACAACACAGTTCCGGTTAAGAAAAATAACATCCACCTCAGCCGCCTTGCCACATTTCAACTCAAGTAAGGTTTTTACCACCTCTTCTTTCTTCACCAAACTTCTCTCTATGACTCTGTCACTTCGCGCACCACCCTATTAAAACACCCTTTGTCAACCACCCTACAATCAAATACATTGAATAATCCTTCAAAATACTCACTTCATCTCCTCAATTCATAATTACCTGACACCTTTCCCCAGCTTTGCAGATGTTACCCATTTATTCTCTTGTTTTTCTCAGACTATAAACCTCCTTCCAAAACACCTTCTCCCTCAAGTACTGATAATAATCCTTCACCCCAAGTCTCATTTGCCCTCCGTTTCAACGTCTGCACCTTCCTCTTGACCTCCTGCCGCTTTATCTTGTATAACTAACAATTAATGGTACTGCAAGTCCTATCCAGATACCTTTATTTTTTCTGTCACAAGCAACTTTCCTTCGTCATCCCATTACTTAACTATTCTTTCCCATCTGCCCGCCTCCCACCTTCCGCATGCCACACACCTCTCCTGCACATGCCAGCGCTGCTTCCCTAAATGTCTCCGATCTCTCACCCACTCCCACTGCATCGTTAACTCTCATTAACTCTCACCTCTTGCAATCTACACCAAAAATCTCCAGGTATTTCTTCACACACATCTCCTCCAAACTCCCTCTCTTCACCATGGTCTTTCTCATATCGTTCTCTCTTTTCCGGAAACCCTTACAAGTCTTTACCCCTGCCTCCACCAGATATATATATATATATATATATATATATATATATATATATATATATATATATATATATATATATATATATATATATCTGGTGGAGGCAGGGGTAAAGACTTGTATATATTTGAAGAACTTGAATTCAGTATATTAAAACACTAGATTGTTTTCGTAATCATCCCATTGCATAAGTGATTTTGTTCCACATGAGACATTGGGTAGCGGTCTTTTTTTATAGTATTATGAAGTAGTTGTGCCACTCCACCCGGGTTTTGGTCGTTAACTTGATCTCTTTACACCTAACTAATCTTAATTAGTCATCAAATATAGCCTAACTAAACTGTTCTACCTACATAACCTAAACTAAAACCTTTGTAGGTCTTCTTTCTCAGTGCTATTCAAAGCTTCATCAAAGGTAAACGTGGGAAGTTTTGTCCACATTCCTCTACATGAAATAAGTTATAAGGCAACTTATTCATAAGGGTTAGGGAAGGATTTTTCCTGATTCATTGCATACTATAAGAGAAAAGATTAGATTAAATTTCATCGAAAATTTTACACTTTCTAAACGATTATTCACATTTTCATCAGTAACTCTAAACACCTTTAATGTGTCAGTTAGCTAACGGAGTTTTGTCACTGGAGAGACTAATTCGTGGTATAGCACACTGCACCTGGTTACGAGCAACAAGCGTCGTGTAAGCCACACTCAACTGGGACAGGTTAAGTTAGTACGGGTTCCTGATAGCGTGACGTGTGTCAGGTCTGATACACTCACCTTCCTCGAGCCACGGCTGGGAACAAGGTGGAGCCACATCTCTCCACTCTTATTTATATGCCTGTACGAGAACCTCACTTCAAAAGGTTTAGTAATGTACGAACATAATGCCATTAGTCTCCAGGTTAACGCCTCGTTGAATATCGCCTTTCATTATAAATGAAGATTTCGTTAAATCGTGAATATTTACAGATGTGCCTAGAAGTGAAATAGACAATGTTGTATACAAAAAACTGATAGCAAGTGTTTGGTCCATTTGGTGAGCACTGGTTATTAATGTGCGTAAATGTTTGAGAGGGAGAACGGTGGTGGGCTGTGACTATTGGATAATTACTTGTCAGTATCCTACACTCTTGACCAACGAAAACATTTCGTTTCAATGGATGCGGCTGAGATTTACACATTTGTGGGTCTGTTTATACATTCACTACCACTCGGCTCATCACAGTAAAGTGAAACGTTCCGTGTCGTCATCAATGTTTCTTAGAGCATTTCTTATAGGCATTCGAGATTTCACTGATGGTGAACTCGACATCTCTGACTTTTGTTATGAATTACAGTATTTCAAATATTTCCTTGACTGGAAGGACTTTTTTCTTTTAACAACGTTCAACGTAAAGAATCATCTTTGAAGAAAACCTTTCTGGTATTACCCTATTGTGGGAACTTGCTTAATGTTCCCGTTTGGTAAAAAAAAATCTCTAATATTAATGCGGTCTTCAACAATGATAATGTTTGGTTTGTCAAGAATCTAATGCCATATTTGTCCACCTTAAAGCAGTGACTTGAGCAGTTATAATGCTATCACATATCATAACTCAATATTGCATAGGAGTATTGTTGAATCGTCTCTTATCATAGCAGAGATAATGATATGAATAGAAATGTTGTTTGATTGAAGATCATATAACTTTATAAGTGAAAAAAAGATACTATGTTTCCCAGAACAAAGGGTAAACAAAGTTTGTAAGAGAGAAGTGAGGTCGTCTACATACCTAAACCAAATTGCATAAGAGGGTAAAATATTCTTTAGTAATTTTGTTTCAAATAATTCCATGTAAAGATTACTTAATACAGGTGAAAGAGGGCTACTAATTGTGGTGCCAAATTTCTCTTTGAGCTTAATATTCTCCATTGAATTGAAACACACAGTCTTTTATACACAGTTTCATCAATTCAATGAAAAACAGACTCTGAAACACGTAATTGAATACAGGTGATTAAATATTCCAAGAGGTTATCAACTGGAACTTTTGTGAAGAGAGATGTATCATCAAAGCTAACCAGTTTGAAATCAAAATCAACGTTTCTATCATTAAGCTTGTAAACTAAATCTACATTCTTCATGATATTAGAATTTGATATATTATCAACCGATGGGCTTCATTTTAACAATTTGTATGTGATAGATTCCACTGAAGTCACCATGGATCTTGCTGGAAAATTTGGTTTATGTGTTTTGGTAAATCCATACTTCTTTGGCAATGAAGGGAGCAAAGATAATTAACTTTTGATAAGAGACCACTTACCTTTCAACAACAAGTACAGTTCTGTATCAAAATGATCGGTTGGGAGCATCGTGTCGAACCCAGGACGGTCTACACTGTGCCATATGGTGTCATGAGTTACGTCACAGCACCTGTTTATAGACAACTAGGCGTGTGTGAGAGGAAAGGCTCAGTGGACCTGCAGTACCAACTCACCCAGGTGCTGTTAGACTGTGAATCTTTAAACAGCTATGGTCAGAATATTTACTTGGTGTATATCACTTGGGAATGTGATTTAAGATAAGATAATGTTTTACTTTGTTTGTATCTTCTTATATACATAGGATATGTAAGTTGCTAGTTAGAGTGTTGATCTTTTTACTACCCTTTCCTACTAGGCAAATGCTAGGAAATTCAGTTCTGCATGTAGCATTATGATTTTGGTTATATTAGTTTCCTTGAAGATAGAGGGAACGATGTGGAACAAAAAGAAAGGCTGAGAAAAGAGGAATTTTATAAATGATTCTTAAGCAAAGATTTACCTTACCTTTCGTACTCATGGGAACACCCACAGGACCATGAGTGTTGGAACAATGTTTTAATGACATCATTCTTAAGGTACACATATCGACCAACTGATTAACATCTCATGCTGAACTCTGGCGAAGAGAAATTTTACCGAATGTCTTCTTATCGGACGGTCCCCCAAGCCAAGTAAATGTAACCAAGAACGTACACCTTATAAAGTGCTTTGATCTCAACAGAGTACCTGAAATCCCACGACAAGGCCGTCTTCATGGTCATCCAGCCACAGATGGCAGCCAATTCCCCACTGGCGGTGTTCCCTCGCGCTGCCCAGCAGTCCGGAAATGTACCGGAGGATCCAGTGAAGGCCTCCCTTCCCTTCCCCGTCTCTGGCGTCCTAGCGGGATGATGAAGCGAGTATAACCAAGAATCTTTTCACTTCACAATACCTTCAGATTTTCTGGTGTAACGTGACATTTGTATGTAAAGGTTTGTTGTAATGTCAAATGTGTTAACCAAGTGATATGCTTTTCATTTATTAGTTTGTTTTTGTGTATGAAATTATGTTTCTGTGCACGTGTAAGTGTATGTGTGTGTGTGTGTGTGTGTGTGTGTGTGTGTGTGTGTGTGTGTGTGTGTGTGTGTGTGTTTGAATAAATTTGCCTATCCTTCTCTACGTTTGTATGATAAAATGATAGCGACACTGCTACTATTACAGATGCCATCAATACAGTACATATGGGTCATGAACTTTACTCTGTTTAAGTGGTTTAGTAATCTGGATTATAATGTTTATATAATTTTCCATACCTCCAAGAATTTTCCCCAATCTTACCTTTGCTGATTTTTGGATATGAGTGTCGTCCATTCTGGTATACGTTTAACCATATCATTCATCTCTTTACATATTTCCTTATCAGTAGCAATCCCTTATCTTGTAAGTCCTTTATCTTGATTAGCTGCTTGTCAACCGATACCTTGTTCTTGAAGAGCTTATGGAAATAGTTTTTGGTTTTTTCCTTTTTTTTGCCATACTGTTTTCAAAGTTTCATTCTGTCTTCTGTATACTGGCTGGCTACAGTGTCGTCTCTTTCTTCACACTACGTTTCTGGTCTCTTTCGTTTTTTGGCATTCTTTACTGAGACATGCCCCTTCTCTCTCTCTCTCTCTCTCTCTCTCTCTCTCTCTCTCTCTCTCTCTCTCTCTCTCTCTCTCTCTCTCTCTGTATCCTGTCTTACCCTTGTTCTGACTCCTTCATCGTACATTTCACAGAAACCTCTTCATAGCACTGGTCCGTGTTCACGTACAGAACTCTCTTTTCCTGTAAATACCCGCAAAGAACTTGAACAGTTCTACGAAGCTGCTCTGATTACATACCCTGTTTGTGTCTCTACACACCTCTCATCTTCCTCTTGTGTCCTATTAAACCACAGAACCATAAATAAAGCTTTATATCATCACTGCTTCGAAATTGTATATCATATTTCACATACACTATTTCAAGGGATTAATCCTGTTTCTTTTTGTAACATTTCCAAATCTGTTTTTAGATCCATTAAAAAAAAAAAGTTTGAAATACACGTTATTGGAGGATACTAAGGTGAGGTTCATGGTAGTCTGTCTGACCCCTGTGTAGATAAAGTGTCTTATGTTTGTGTGTTGTTTTCTCTTGGTTGTGTACGCGGGAAAGGGTGTACCGACGCGGCGTGACATGACAGAACAAGTGACTGTGACATGCCACATTAGTCTGTCATGTCATGTCAGAGATGAACGTGGCATGACGATACGTGACACAGGTGTTCATGACACATCGTTCCAGTGTACCGGCCGCAGGAGCGTCATGTCTGCTATCGATCGTTGTCACCGCCCACCAGCTGGCCTTTGAGAGTCGGACTCTATATATATATCACATCAAAATCTATTTAGTAGATGTAAAACCTTATCAACACACATATATAACCATGTGCTGATAAGTTTCACAAATTTACCCTTGTAAGTTACAACAGACGTATAATTCATACTCGTTAAAAGAATACGAAAAACTGCCAATTCGATGGTCACTCCGCTTGTTATGCTTTGGTTTTGTTAGGTGGTGCTGCCCAGCCTACTAAGGTGAGTATGTGAGTTACCCCTAGACCGTGCATGAAGGAAGTGGGGCTCGAAGGGGCGCGTACAGAAAGTGAAATGAAAGAAAACGCTGATACTAACGTCATCATGTTATTGTAAAGTGTCAGGTCGTGTTTCCCGGCGAGTGTTGCATACGTTGCAACTTCAGTGTGTCGTTATATCACGGGGGAAAATCATCGTGCAAGCGATTGATTTCCGATGAAAATATTGAATCGAGTGAGCAATATATGAGACAGAAATCAACCATGCTTCTGATGAGACAATGATACGTATCTTGACGAGAATCAGGTGATTATGGTCTGTGTATTTGTGAACTTGTTCAAGGAAGAATTAATTTTGAGCATAGCATTCACTATCAAGTGGGTCAGTGATGAGTGAACAATAAAGTGGATGTAATGTTCTATCGCTGTCATGAATCTTGGCTGGTGACCAATAGCTTGTATGGGATACTGGTAAACAACTAGTGATGACGGTGATTAGTGAAAAAATGTAGTGAAATATTACGACATATGACGATGTTAAATGACTTGAGCACATTACAGCCTTCAGAAGTTATAAACACACAACTTGAATGTAGTGTCATTGCTTAGAAAATTTACAAAGTGATTAATTTCCAGTGAACCTCGTGACTTGTGACAGATGGCTTTCACTATCCTACACCTGCTGGCCTGCGGAAGGAAGGTAAGTAAAATGATTAATATTCATCAAATTGTTTGGTTGTGATACAGAAATGTCAACTGATTATGAATGATATGTTGAGTAGTGTTTGGCCATGATAATTCAAGTGATTTTAGATGATACGTCGCATGATGTTTGGCCATAATGTTTCAACTGTATGATGGATGTTGCTTGGCCATTACGTTTCGACTGAAATTATTGGTAATGTAACCAGTGATGGTTGGCTATAATGATTCAACTAATTAGAGATGATTTATCGAATGTTGCTTGACTTTGATGTTTCATCTAATTATAGATCGTATGTCAAGTGTTGCATGACCATCTTGTTTCTAGTGATTGCAGTTTATATGCTGAGTGTTGATTGGCCAGTATGGTTTAAGTGATTAAAGGTGGTTTGTTGAATGAGGTTTGGTCATGATGTTTGATGTGGCTATAGATAATATGTTGAGTATTGTTCAAGCATGATTTTTCCTGCGATTATAGGTGATATGTCGAGCGTGTTTGACCATCATGTTTCAGTTGATTATAGGTAATATGTTGAGTGACATTTGGCCATATTGTTTCAACTGATTATAAATGATATGTTGAATGCTGCTTGGTGTTGATGTCTCAAACTATTATAGATCACATGTCAAGTGTTATTTGGCCATTATGTTTCAAGTGATTATAGGTGATATGCTCATTGACAGTGTTCATAATGCCCTAGTTTATTATAGGTGATATGTTAAGTGATATTTGGCCATGATGTTTGAATTAATTATAGATGATTTTTCCTGTGATGTTTGTCCATTATGTAACCGTAGGTTATAGGTAATATGTCCAGAGATGTTTTCCATAATATTGCAACTGATTATAGGTAATATGTCGAATGGTACTTAGCTATAATGTTTCAATTGATTATAGATGATATATCAAGTGATGTTTGGCAATCAGGTTTCAAGAGATTATAGGCGAAACGTCGAATTTTCTTTCACCATCAATTTCAACTGAATATAGGTGATATGTAGGGTGTTGCCTGGCCATGATATTTTAGCAGGTTATTAGTAATATGGAGACATCACACACCCCTGCCGCAAATCTACATTCACTGAGAACCAATCACTTTCCTCTCTTCCTACACGTACACATGCCTTACATCCTCGATAAAAACTTTTCACTGCTTCTAACAACTTGCCTCCCACACCATATATTCTTAATACCTTCCACAGAGCATCTCTATCAACTCTATCATATGCCTTCTCCAGATCCATAAATGCTACATACAAATCCATTTGCTTTTCTAAGTATTTCTCACATACATTCTTCAAAGCAAACACCTGATCCACACATCCTCTACCACTTCTGAAACCGCACTGCTCTTCCCCAATCTGATGCTCTGTACATGCCTTCACCCTCTCAATCAATACCCTCCCATATAATTTACCAGGAATACTCAACAAACTTATACCTCTGTAATTTGAGCACTCACTCTTATCCCCTTTGCCTTTGTACAATGGCACTATGCACGCATTCCGCCAATCCTCAGGCACCTCACCATGAGTCATACATACATTAAATAACCTTACCAACCAGTCAACAATACAGTCACCCCCCTTTTTAATAAATTCCACTGCAATACCATCCAAACCTGCTGCCTTGCCGGCTTTCATCTTCCGCAAAGCTTTTACTACCTCTTCTCTGTTTACCAAATCATTTTCCCTAACCCTCTCACTTTGCACACCACCTCGACCAAAACACCCTATATCTGCCACTCTGTCATCAGACACATTCAACAAACCTTCAAAATACTCATTCCATCTCCTTCTCACATCACCGCTACTTGTTATCACCTCCCCATTTACGCCCTTCACTGAAGTTCCCATTTGCTCCCTTGTCTTACGCACCCTATTTACCTCCTTCCAGAACATCTTTTATTCCCCCTAAAATTTACTGATAGTCTCTCACCCCAACTCTCATTTGCCCTTTTTTTCACCTCTTGCACCTTTCACTTGAATCCTAGTGTCATTCTTTAAACTTTCAAATTGCATTTTTCCAGATGAATCCTCTACTTTCATCTTTCACTATCCTACACCTGCTCCATCAAGGAATAACTAAACATGACTAATTTCATCAAATTGTTTGGTTGTGTCTTAATTTGATTATGAATGTGGGTTGTTAGGGAGATAATCAAGTGATTTGAAAAGACGGCGCATAAATTGTTTGGCGCATAATGAACTGTATGGATGGATGTTGTTGTCGCTATTACGTTTGGCTGATTATTGAGTAAATAAACGGTGACTGGTTGGTAAATGATGTGAAAAAGTTAGAGTATTTGATAAGGCAAGTTTTAGTACATTGTGAGGTTCATCTAATTTAGAGAGGTGCAAGTTTGAATGGACCATGATGTTTTAGTATTGCGAGTTTATCTGCTGAGGTGATTGGCCAGAGGTTAAGTGATTCATAGGTGGTTGTGATGAGGGATTTGCCTTGAAATGTTTGATGTGGCTTATACGAATAAAAGGGTATGTTTGAGATTAGTGTTCAACATATTTTCTGTGTTATGGTTGTCGAGCGTGTATGGATAGTGTTTCAGTAGATTATAGGTAAATGTGATGATTTGGCCATATTGTGTTCATGAGTTTAAATGATAAGTTAACGTAGGTGTAGATGTGTCGAAATACTTTGAGATCACAGTCAAGTGTTTTTGAAATGTTTGGATATAGGTGATATGCTGATTAAAGGATAATTTTAGTAATATGTCGAGTGCTTTTGGCCATGGTGTTTCCACTTACGTTACATACTGAACGATATTCAGTAATCATGTTTCGATTTTCCAGTGATTTTCCATTAGTTATGTAGGTTGAACCTCGTTTAACAATCAAGTTCAACTGATTGTGAGCCATGTCGCAAAAAAAAAGACATAAGGACATCACATAAGGACCGTAGGTCCATGCGAGGCATCTCTCGTGTACACTAAATTGTAATGATCGACATAAAGTGTGACTAACACGAGAAGCAACGCGACCTGCACCCGGTGACGTAACCTCACACTACTCGACCGGATGGGTAATGACATTTTAGGCAACCGTGCATATGGCTCGACGACTTTCCCTGAATCACATTTGTGGTTTATATTTTTTAGAATTTGATTAGAATCTCGTGATGAATTTGGATTGGACCGAGACGCCTTAAGTAATGGTAATCACCTGGTTTGTAGCAGTCTGAATTTTTGTTGAATTTCAAAAAGAGGAAGTTTAATATTGTATTCATCGTTGGATTCAAACGCATGAACTGGAGACTCTAAAGTCAATGGTTCTTTCTACCAGTGAACAAACGACAATTCTAACTACTTGGGAATGTTTTTAAATCCCCTTAAACGTACAGATACAGTCGTGAGTTTTGAGGGAAGAAAGAAAAACAAGAACGGGAAGACTTCGAATACGTAAACATGACTTTACAGAAAATGATATTCATATAGAATGTATTTTCACCGTTTGGTGATGATACATCTATCATTTTCACCATCCGGAGATGATACGTAGCTATAAGCATTTCAGAAACAAACCATTGATATCATAGTCTGTATGATTCTTTTTTTAGTAAGTTAACTGTCTAAAGACGTCACAAACGTAGGTTTGAAATGTGAGTGACTTTGTTTTGCACTAGTTTGTTAGATGACCTTGGGAAAGTATAATTTGGTTATACAAGTGTCGAACTGGTATTCTGTGGCAGAGTAATAATCTGGCAGTTTATATTCGACTTACGATGTTTTTATGGTCGTATCAGTAAAAATTTATGTTTGTTTTAAAGAAATACGAAGTTAAAGAAAGTATACGATACTCAGGGCTCCGCTGGTATCTATAGACCTGATTCTTAAAGGAAGAAATGTTATATGATGAAAGACAAAACAAGGAGGAGAAGTCTACACAACAGTTCGAAGGATATGGGAGGTATCACAGCAGCCAAATCTCGAGTGGCTAGTATTCGACTAAATAAGGAGCGAAGCAGCAATCGAACGCATGTCTCAGGTCCAAAACTTGCGGGTACGGACACGTGCAAAGTGTCCATAAGAACAGGCGCCAAAATAAGACCACAGCGTAGACGAGGAGCAACAATATCGTGACGTACGAAGAGGGAAGGCTCGTGGAATATGATGCCAGAGGAATTGATGAGACGGATGGCTTTGAACTTCACTTTATTTACTTAGTGGAAGATGAGCCATCCCAGTTGTGTCGCCCAAGTATGACATATATGGGCGAATGAAAAACCTGTAGGTATGAAATAGGTGTTCACACACACACACACACACACACACACACACACACACACACACACACACACACACACACACACACACACACACACACACACACACACACACACACACACACACACACACACACACACACCAATCCCCCCACCCACCCACCCACCCACACACACACACACGCGCACACACACACACACACACACACACACACACACACACAGACACACACATACACACACACACACACACACACACACACACACACACACAGATACGGCTCCTATACAAAACTCGCTGCTTTTGGCAAGCAGACTTTTGTAATGTTAATGATGTTGTGTTTCCAGGGCTGAATGTTGGACATAGTCATGCCCAATATGTTTACGTTATTAAAGAGTTGGATTGTGCTGTTTTGAAGTTAAACGAAGAGAAACGAATGATTCTTAGACATAGAGGGAAAAAAATTGCGCTGTAGTAGTACTAGATTTAACAACGTTATTGCTTCCCCAGGCAGATATGCTGCGTAGGTCCGAACGAAGAGAGGAAATACGATCAGTACGAGGAAAAAAAAAAGAGTATTAGGACCGGAGGGAAAGTAAGTTGAAGTGTGTATAGCGAAATCAGCAGCATAAGAGTAAATGAGATTAGAAGTGGAATAGAGAAACTCATTTACTGAACAGATAAAGAGCAGAGGTGATAGGATAGAACCCTGACGAACATCACTCTTGATAGGAGAGGAAGATGTTTATCCGTCTACGACTACTGCAACGAACGGACAGAATGGAAAAGTATGCATCCGGGGATATAGAGAAGCAGAGAAATCGAAGGAAGGAAGTTTAGAAAGCAAACGCCTGTGCCACATCCTGTTAAATGCTTAAGAGATGTCGAGGGGGGCTTCTTCTCCAAGAGTTTCACTAAAATCCCTGAGAGGGGAGGGCCAGAGGTGTGTCAGTCACATATGAGTGATCGCCAGTAGACCTAGTACAGCGAAATCCATAATGGTGATCAGAGAAAGAAAAGAATGGGATTCTAGGTGTTTGAGAAAGTGAGAGGTTAGGTGAATTTGAGAGATTTTGGCAAACACTGGAATAGGGTGATGGCTGGAGTGGTACAGCGGTCTTCTTTCTTGGGGATGTGCTGCACCAGGGCGTGCTTCCAAATGGAATGAAAAACAAGTTTAAGTTTTTAGACAGAGGCGAAATAGGCGATTAAGGATTGGTGCTAGCTCAGAGGCAGCCTCCATTTGAACTCGAGAAGGTATGCCATCTAAGGCATACGCCTTGTCCACCTGGAGCTGGGGGAGAGTACGTGGAAGACCCTGCACGAGGAGAATGTGGCAGATATCATAGGTTCAGGGAGCAGCGATGGGGTCGGAGGATCATGTGCTAAATCATCCATAGTAGAGTTAGAGGGTATATGAGGTACCAAAAAGAGCGTCTTTTTCAGTTGGAGGGTTAGCAATAGATTTGTCAGGTCGGAAGAAAGGAGGAAAGGTTGAATTCCAAAAGTTGTAGATGTTTTTGGCCAAGGATCGAAAAGGTTTGTCAATAGACGACAAGTCAGCACACTTATGAAGAGTTTCATATCCTAGTAGGCATCATAGAAGAAGCAATCAAACCATGACTGCTGGAACAAAAAGATTTAAAAGACGGGATGTAGGGTTCTATCCCAGCCAAGATAACCTCCGCTATCAGTTCAGCACAACACGAGTCATCTCGACCGGAGAAGCAGTGCTCATTACAGGGAAAGTTAATAGCGCAGGGATAACCTTTGAACTATCTCAGTGTGCCCTGTTGGCGTTCCAAGGGTAGACGTACCAGTAGCAGTAATAAGATTATTGTCAGAAGACTCTATAGGAGCAGATAATGGGAGGGTTCAGAGATAAAAACGAGGTCGAACGTGTTGGATAAATGGTCGTAACGGTTGGGAAATTTGGTAGTGTGTTTAATTATTTGTGGCAGATCGTAAAAGAGAGAAAAAGAAAATGCTTCAGCTCCACTACGATCGTTCTGGTTAGAACTTGACCAATTTTGTGGTGTACATTCACATCCCCTGCATAGAGTATCTCGGTGTGTAGATGTGAAGGGAGCAGAGCATCGTGACAAAAGGGTAGATAATCGAAGACTCTTATATAGTTCGTGCTGAGGGGAAGGGGATAAACGAAACATAAAAACAAGGTAATGAAGGGTTGGGAGATTTTGAGTCAGATGGCATCAAAGTTAGGAAGCTCAAGACCCACGAGTCGAGCAATAGATGTTTTTGTATCACAGTAGACAGATATCACTCCAGGAACGGAAACAATGTCATAGATTGTTGTAGTAGATCTAATAATGCAATGGAGCAGCTGCCTTGGGCTGATGGCTTTCAGCGAGACGAAGAAGATCAGGGAAGGACGTAAATAGATAGTGTTTAGCGGAAGGAAGGATAGGATTAAACCTGCGAATGCTAAAGGGACGGATAGAGAAAATTCCAGTTGAAGGAGCTGTAGCTACGAATGTAGGATGGATCCCAGTCATATGATGGCGTTCCAGTGGGCCCAAGGATCCTTTTCGACCGGTGGCGCTGCACTGAATCGGCACTGGAGAATCAGTGGTTGGTTGTGTTGCCATAAAGTTTAAAGAATAAAAACGTAAGAAAGAAATGATAGGAAAAGGAAAAGATATATGTGTCTTATGCGTTGTCAAGTGTGAATAATGAGAAATTACAGTCGTTTCCTGAATCATATTTTATGGCATCTGGATGAAATAACACTTAACATATAAGTACATAACATGAATCATTACAAACATAAAAAAACATAAGCCAGCGTATGTAGACTGGATTAACACTGATCGGTATGAACAAAGGCTTATGATGAATTAAGACGAGGGCGGTTTGAGGCCGTACTTAGTTCATACGATCTTGGAGTTCTGTTACATTCAGATCAGCTACCATTATACAAGAAGAATTATAACTGGTCGTGCTGCGATGTGACATAGTGAGTGGCTGAGACAGTATCCTCGTAGGAGCGCTTGCATGTAAATCAGTCAGTGAATAGCCGGGACGCATCCATGCCTGGGTTCCTGTAAGAAGATGAATAGACTTTTATTTCATGGTTCTCTTATTCGTTCACTTCTCATGTATGTTTAGCTATGATATAAAGTACATATATATTTCTTATCTTTCATACGTAATCGCCATTTCCTGCATTTGCGAGGTAGCGTTGAGAGCAGAAGACTGAGCTTAAGAGGGAAAATCCTCACCTGGCCCTCTTCTCTGCTCCTTCTTTTGGAAAAGTGAAAATTGGAGGGGAGGATTTCCAGCCCCCCGCTCCATCCCCTTTAAGTCGCCTTCTTCGACAAGCAGGGAATACGTGGGAAGTATTCTTTCTCCCCTATTCCCTATTTTTTTTTTTTTTTTTTTTTTTTCCAAAAGAAGGAACAGAGGGGGCCAGGTGAGGATATTCCAAAAAAGGCCCAGTCCTCTGTTCTTAACGCTACCTCGCTAACGCGGGAAATGGCAAATAGTTTAAAAGAAAAGAAAGAAGATATATATATATATATATATATATATATATATATATATATATATATATATATATATATATATATATGTATATATTATATATATATATATATATATATATATATATATATATATATATATATAAATATATATAAGTATATATAATAATGGGTATGTTTGAAGGAATAGTGGTTCCAACAATGTTGTATGGTTGCGAGGCGTGGGCTATGGATAGAGTTGTGCGCAGGAGGATGGATGTGCTGGAAATGAGATGTTTGAGGACAATGTGTGGTGTGAGGTGGTTTGATCGAGTGAGTAACGTAAGGGTAAGAGAGATGTGTGGAAATAAAAAGAGCATGGTTGAGAGAGCAGAAGAGGGTGTTTTGAAATGGTTCGGGCACATGGAGAGAATGAGTGAGGAAAGATTGACCAAGAGAATATATGTGTCGGAGGTGGAAGGAACGAGGAGAAGAGGGAGACCAAATTGGAGGTGGAAAGATGGAGTGAAAAAGATTTTGTGTGATCGGGGCTTGAGCATGCAGGAGGGTGAAAGGAGGGCAAGGAATAGAGTGAATTGGAGCGATGTGGTATACCGGGGTTGACGTGCTGTCAGTGGATTGAATCAAGGCATGTGAAGCGTCTGGGGTAAACCATGGAAAGCTGTGTAGGTATGTATATTTGCGTGTGTGGACGTATGTATATACATGTGTATGGGGGTGGGTTGGGCCATTTCTTTCGTCTGTTTCCTTGCGCTACCTCGCAAACGCGGGAGACAGCGACAAAGCAAAAAAAAAGAAAAAAAAAAAAAAAAAATATATATATATATATATATATATATATATATATATATATATATATATATATATATTCATATTGCAAGAGGTCACGGTGGTGCGCGTGATCTAGATTTGCTGAAACCCACAAGGAAAATGAAACACGATATATTTTTTCTACTGGTACAGCCTAGTCATGATAGTCGCTTACGCATCTCGAATTGTTGGATTCAGAGGCCAAAGCCTTTAAGTCATGTCAATAGACACCCAAGGAGTTTGAATTAACTCCTCATGCATTCGTTTTCTTCCTCATACCAATTATCTTACCTCTCGTCCGTTACGTACATGATTAAGGTATGTCGGTTACCCCATAGAAGGAAAACAGTCACGATTTTAACGTGTCAAGATACGGTATAGAAATGGATCACTTCATCGCCCGTTTTCTGTGTAGAGGGGATTTTATCGTACGCTTGTCAGGAGGAGTCCGTAGTTACCTGCAGGGTGAGTTCTATGACCCGTGGCTGTTTAACTGCGTCATCTTGGCATCATGCCGCTGCCACACACAGAAGATCATGTGTTCAAAAATGAAGATCAACGCACCAAGCGTCATACCTGGAATCATTACATGACTTAATGAGACATTTTATCGTCAGATATCACAAGGACAGTAAACACAGATACTCATGTACTTACACACACTCATGCGCACACGTAGGCAGATAGACATACAAATGTGTAGTTTCAAATCATTTACTTCTAAGCTGGGCACATCAGCCCTTCTTTCAACATATGTCACAACATTTTCGTAATTCAGTTAGAATCGTCAGCGTACTTCCCTATGAAGTCAAATTACCTTCCATGATCTCTACGCGTTTCACCTTACCTGTTAAGGATGTGGATGTACCCATTAGACGTTTTCATATATCGTTCAAAAGATTTCGTGACAACTTTTAAGCAATTGATTCAGCAGCAAGTCCTCAAAGACAACCACAATGTTGTGAACAGTCTAACGGTAGTTGCCAGCCTTCCAAGTAAGGTTTCCACTAAATTTTCATACACTTCATGTTTCATATGACTTTCTGCGTACCACTTAAAAAATTGATACCTTTACAGACTTTCAAAAGAATATCCTAGGAATGATAATATATACATGTCGAAAGTGTTGCAACATATTTTGAATATCTAAAACGCACTTTAAGATGGTTCATATTTGTTTTAAAAATCTCAAACTAGCTTAGAAAAAAATCAGCATAAGTATGAGGATTCTTTGTTAGCTTCTGTAAAACCTTAGCATACCCTCGGTAAATTCCGACATTTTCATGTGTGGTACATTTTCATGTGTGGTATCGTGCAGTAAAGATCCCCACTTACCTCCCAGAAGGACAAAGAGCGTGCCACCAAATGCGTAGAGACTGAGGGCAGACACGCCTTCCCGACGGTCGACGCCTGGGGGCCGGAGACAATGAGAAGCGTTTGGTAACTGAGACCTCAGCCAGTGTTCCAGGATGCCTGACCACATCAGGCGGCGTACGCTAAAGAGAGAGACGCTAATTAATAATCATTCTCGAATTTCACGTGAGTACCATCACTTCTTTCTTATTCTCAACGATGTTTATGTTCGAACACCCCCTTTTGTTCTCTTTGCCATCATTCCGCGGCACTATACATGCATTCCGCTAATCCTCAGGCATCACACCACGTTCCATATATTTATATATATTTATTTATTATACTTTGTCGCTGTCTCCCGCGTTTGCGAGGTAGCGCAAGGAAACAGACGAAAGAAATGGCCCAACCCCCCCCATACACATGTATATACATACGTCCACACACGCAAATATACATACCTACACAGCTTTCCATAGCTTACCCCAGACGCTTCACATGCCTTGATTCAATCCACTGACCGCACGTCAACCCCGGTATACCACATCGCTCCAATTCACTCTATTCCTTGCCCTCCTTTCACCCTCCTGCATGTTCAGGCCCCGATCACACAAAATCTTTTTCACTCCATCTTTCCACCTCCAATTTGGTCTCCCTCTTCTCCTTGTTCCCTCCACCTCCGACACATATATCCTCTTGGTCAATCTTTCCTCACTCATCCTCTCCATGTGCCCAAACCACTTCAAAACACCCTCTTCTGCTCTCTCAACCACGCTCTTTTTATTTCCACACATCTCTCTTACCCTTACGTTACTCACTCGATCAAACCACCTCACACCACACATTGTCCTCAAACATCTCATTTCCAGCACATCCATCCTCCTGCGCACAACTCTATCCATAGCCCACGCCTCGCAACCATACAACATTGTTGGAACCACTATTCCTTCAAACATACCCATTTTTGCTTTCCGAGATAATGTTCTCGACTTCCACACATTCTTCAAGGCCCCCAGAATTTTCGCCCCCTCCCCCACCCTATGATCCACTTCCGCTTCCATGGTTCCATCCGCTGCCAGATCCACTCCCAGATATCTAAAACACTTCACTTCCTCCAGTTTTTCTCCATTCAAACTCACCTCCCAATTGACTTGACCCTCAACCCTACTGTACCTAATAACCTTGCTCTTATTCACATTTACTCTTAACTTTCTTCTTCCACACACTTTACCAAACTCAGTCACCAGCTTCTGCAGTTTCTCACATGAATCAGCCACCAGCGCTGTATCATCAGCGCACAACAACTGACTCACTTCCCAAGCTCTCTCATCCCCAACAGACTTCATACTTGCCCCTCTTTCCAAAACTCTTGCATTTACCTCCCTAACAACCCCATCCATAAACAAATTAAACAACCATGGAGACATCACACACCCCTGCCGCAAACCTACATTCACTGAGAACCAATCACTTTCCTCTCTTCCTACACGTACACATGCCTTACATCCTCGATAAAAACTTTTCACTGCTTCTAACAACTTTCCTCCCACACCATATATTCTTAATACCTTCCACAGAGCATCTCTATCAACTCTATCATATGCCTTCTCCAGATCCATAAATGCTACATACAAATCCATTTGCTTTTCTAAGTATTTCTCACATACATTCTTCAAAGCAAACACCTGATCCACACATCCTCTACCACTTCTGAAACCACACTGCTCTTCCCCAATCTGATGCTCTGTACATGCCTTCACCCTCTCAATCGTTCCATATATATACGTTTAAAATCCTAAGAAACCAATCTACATTAAAGTCACTTCCTTTCTTCGGAAATTCAAACGTAATACTATCCATTTCATCCGCTATTCCACTTTTCATCTCACCTCTCCTCTTTTTAGTAAAGCACTTACCATGACTCTAACTTTCATGCCTCCCCAGTCTAAACACCCTACATCTGCCACCATGTCATCAACTACATTCAACAATTCTTAACTTTTACCATGCTTTCTTCAACGCATTATTGCCTGTTACCATTTCCCCATGTGCCTCCTTCACCACCGTTGCAATTCGACCACTGTTGCAATTTGTTCCCTTGTTTTTCTCTCACTATTAGACTCCTTCCCAAAACTTTTCTAATTCTCCCCTTAATTCGCTGATACTCTCTCACCCCAACTTTCATATGGCCCTTTCTATCCACCTATCCATGCTCGGACGTAACACCTGTACACCACTCCCTCTAGAGAGATGTGAACTATCTTCTTTATGTGATAATGTAGCGTAAGAAGTCCTGTGTCGTTGGACGTCCATTTTGTGCTCATAGACCCCTTTGTCCAAGGGCTAATCAAGGACCGAAAATCGCAGTGTATAAAAACCCAACCAACAAGGACGACTTTGTGACTGTGCATCTGTCTGTGCATAAGGAGAAATGAAGTCTGAGATGGTCTATTCCTCAGAGCGTTTAGGGATCTGAAGTGACGAATATCAGAACTAAGAAATTAAGTGCATGACAAAGGCGTTTCGAAACATAGCCTATCCCAGGGGAATGTTAAACTAGCACGAAAACAAGGCCATCAGAATTATGGAAAGAAGGAGGCTGAGTGTAGATGGAAGAGGTGAAAGAAATAACAATAAATTTATGATAGTTCCCATCTCAGGAAGAGCAACCTTCACAAGACATTACCATGTCAGTTTTGTGGAAGATCGGTGGTCTGACAAGTGTGCGGAAAAGAATGCACAATAATGAACCGGAAGAGCTCAGAGTAGTATATAGGATACCGTGTAAAGGATGTAAAAAGGCTTATCATGGAGAGAGCAGAATGGGGTGTGTTGAATTGGTCTGGACATTTTTTAGAGAATGAGTGATTAAAGATTGACAAAAAAAGGATATATGTGTTAGAGGTGAAGGGAACAAGGAGAAGCGGGAGACCAAATTGGAGGTGGAAGGATGGAGTGAAAAGGATTTTGAGCGATCGGGACATGAACATACAGGAGGGTGAGAGGCGTGCAAGGAATAGAGTGAATTAGAACGATGTGGTATACCGGGGTCGACTTGCAGTCAATGGACTGAACCAAGGCAAGTGAAACGTCTGAGGTGAACCATGGAAAGGTTTGTGGGGCCTGGATGTGGGTAGGGAGCTATTTTTTCGGTGCATTACACATAACAGGTAGAGACTGAGTGTGGACGAATGTGGCCTTTTTTGTCTGTTTTTCCTGTTGCTACCTCGCTGAAGTCAGGGGTAGCGATGCTGTTTCCTGTGGGGCGGGGTAGCAACAGAAATGGATGAAGGCAAGCAAATATGAATATGTACATATGTATATCTGTATATGTCTGTGTATGTGCATGTTTATGTATGGATGTGTATATGTTGATACGTATATATGTATATATATGTGCATATGTGGTCATTTATGTACATATACGTGTACATGAATGGATAGGCTATTCTTCTCATTTATGTACATATACGTGTACATAAGTAGATAGGCCATTCTTCGTCTGTTTCCTGGCGTTATCTTTCTCAGAAACAACTTACATCTTATTAAATTTAGGAAGATAGGTGGAGTTTTTCTTAAGAGCCAGAGCCAAAATAGCGTTGGTGTAGACCTTCTTCTTGCCGATGTACAGATGACAGTCTCCACTCGTGCTGGAATATGTTAAACGTTACAGTTCTGTCTTGAATACATGTTACATTTAAACTCAAATAGCCACACTACTACAGTTAAGGTGAGACATTATTAGAGAGTTGCAACTCTATTTTGTGATATGGAAACATCGAGACATATTCACACGCAGTTGATTTCTGTATGAAAAAATCCTAATCTTATAGCTTTACCATCTCTGGGAATGGTTAATCTATAGCTTCAGAGGTTTCTTTATCAACTTTGAAACAAATTCCTTACAATGTCTGACTTTCCTCCCAGTTTTTGCCTGAATCTCTCACTTTGCACATGGCTTTCTCTCTTGATCGTGTTCTCGATGCGTTGGGGCATTAGAATGTGTTGGACATCATTCATGAGGTCATTGATTCTCTCGGTCAGGCTTCTTTGCCTTCCAACTATTTGTTGTAGCGCTAACCTCGGCAACCTTTCCTTTTTCTAAAAAACACCTGTAGGAAATTACTGTGGTTTCCACGTGGAACCTTTGAAATTTTCCTGCTGGTGTAATATTCTCACTAGATGGATAGATGAGAAGAGCATTAGACAAAATTGTAGATGAGATTTTGTTAGTTTCCAGAGCGGACAACGTAAAACTAGTTTTCTCATGAGTGAAAGCTGGACCATTCGTGTTTATTGGGAGAAATACCAGCAGCACATTGGATACGTGATGGGATCTCATCAAAATGCATGCACTGCTTGTCTGTGCATGGAAGTGCTAGAAAAGGACAGTATCATCTGGATCATGCGTTAGCAACACCTTGTGATTACGATACTTGGACGATGTTTTAGTGATAACATCATATCAAACTAGTCGTAAAAGGCAAAGTCAGACGACTGAACCAGGTTAGTGAAAACGTACAGTTCACAACTGAAGAAGAGGATGATAGAAAGTACCTCTTGCTGGCCACGGAAAGTTGAACTGATCTCGGCCAGAGATTCTCTTTGTGTAGGAAGCGTAGGCACCAACAGGGACGATTGGTTTCATATTCCTTCAGCCCACAGCGATTGGACAATGTCTATTGGTATCATGGGATACTTTCTCTGGGTGTTATTAATGTACACTGAAGAGCGCCTTGTAAAGAATATGAATCATGTGATAGAAGCACTTCTAAAAGCCTGGCTAGCCCAGGAATCAGCTCATTAAACTTCTTAGTAAAGCTGGGAGAAAGAGACACAGTAATGAAAGTGATGAAGATGATAACAAAGATAACTAAGTTGGAAAGAAACGAGTTCATAATGGCGCCTAACTCGTAAAAGCCACATTTCATTGACATTTTCTTGAAAGGGGACAGGATGAGCATTGCTGCATCATATCTGAAAGAGAAATAGGGGTCTTACCAGTCGAAAACGAAGGAGGCGAGACAACACCAGCAACACAGCAACCGTGATTCAGAAAATCCCTTACTTCGGTAAAGCAGCGCGTGTGTTAGAGAGAATAATGATGAAAGGCAATGGAATCTCAAGGAAGCAGGGAAAATCGGGTGCTGTCGTGGTGCGCGTAGATGAGAAGGGGTATCTAGCCAAGTGGAACGGAGACCTGGTGTCTTATCATGAGCAGGAGGGGAGTGCGAGGATGTCTCTTGATCGGTGGTTCATGATATATCTTGGGTCGTGGACGCCTTTGAGGATCTGATGAAAGCTATCGACCCCATACCCAGAACAATGCACAGACTTACCTCCCCAGAAAAATGCACATCAGCACAAACGCAACACATAGAGACAAAATAATGCCCTCAGGCTATACTGGTATGCCATTTTGCACCTTGCTTTGAAAAGTCAGAATGTTAAAGACTACAATTTAAAGTCAGATTTGAACGTTTTATTTCAGCAACCTTATTCTTTTGACAATGACAAGTCTCTAAGCAAAATTCCCATATTTTGAATATGCTGTCACAAGAAAAACAAAGTTGTTTTATCATGTAGAAATTAATGACTACTTCCTGAAAAAGAATTGGATAAATCAAAATTGTGCAAATAAAAGAAAAAGTAAACTTTGATACTATTCAAAAGTAAGTTTCAGTGAGAACGCTGCTGTGTTTTGGATCGAATAAGTAGAAATCGTGGAGTGATCTTAGACAAGGCGACAAGCATGTCGTCTCTGACATCCAGTCGCTTTCGACATTACGTTTTGATGACAACAAGTGCTGAAAATCCTGACTCACGAAGGTGTATGTAGGAACAAAGGGAAACAGGGCTACTATAGCTCACTTCGCCAGACGTTGATAGGTTTGTGTCAGAGAACGACAGGAGTCGCCAAGACACCTCGAATAGCATTCATATGGAATCCTTTCCTTTGTCATTAAGTCAGTGAGAACCTCTTTGGCAAAATCTACATCAGTGATGCTGTCCAGGTCAGCAAGGAAAGGATTACGACTCCATGACAAGATTTCTTGAAAAGGCGGTGGTTTAAAGCCCTGCCTCTGATAAAGTTGACTTTCACGGTGGTAGAAAGTAGAAAAGACAGCTTAAGGATTGCTGGCAGAATCTTTGAATACCAGTGCGTGTTTATGTAGAAAAACAATGAGTCATGATGATATATGAAGCTTTTTCCTTCACTGAAGCAGCAAAACCATATTTGGTGCCAAGGATCGTGGGTGCTCTATCTGTGCACAGAGTTTCAAGATTTTTCTTTCAGTCGAAGTTTTGCTTAGCAAGAAAAAACTCTCCACCATTTCGAGGACGTCGACGGCTTTTGTGGTTTCCAAAGTGGGTACGCAAAATAGGAAATTTCCTTGGATGGCATCAGCGTGCACATAATGAAACCAGAAGCAGGCTGCACTTAGAGACGTCAGTAGTTTCATCCACTCTCACGCTGAAGGGAAATGCGTTGCTGCAAACTCCTCCATGACCTGCTTCAACATATTAGAAGACATGTCAGCGATTCTGAAGTGGACGACGTCATTTGAGAGAAGCACTGCATCAGTTCCCTTCCTCTGCTCCAAGCCATAAACTGACACGACCATTATCAGGGCAATAGGCTTCATCGCGGTCTCTCCAATCGTGTGTGGCTTCTCTTGCTTATCAATGCGACGAGCAACCTTGTAGCATGATTCAGTGCAAGGCTTTTGTGTTGGGACAAATCTAATTTCCGGTGGAATTCCACCCTTTTCAAATCGAGCCTTCTTCTCACGACAACGATCCACCCTGTCTGATGCATGATCATGATGGACAGACGTAAAGCGATCCTTCAGCTTTGCTGGCTTCACGCATCCATTGTCAAGAACTTTGCCGCACAAGGAACACTGTGGATTTTGCGTCCCATCACGTTCGGTGATGAAAGTCAGACCAAAGGATGCGTATGTTTCGTCGAACATTTTCTTTTTTGACATTTTCCAATTTATGCCAAGCCTGCAAAAAATGAAGATAACTTACAGTAAGCGCTCTCCAATGTAATTTCCATGGAGAGAAGTAATCAGAGCACAAGTAATGAAAATTATATTCTCTGGTGTAATGCCAGATACTCAAAACTCAAGATGCATATCAGAGATATATAAACACCACAAACAGTTGTCCAAGTTAATGACAAAAGATTAACTTAAATATTCTTTATGGAGAGAAGTAATCAATCCTCAAAAAATGAAATTAATAACTTTAGGCCATCTGTGTGTAAGAAACACTTCTAATGCATGATTTTTATCAAATCTGCAGTTCAGCCATTAGTTACACATCAGCTTATATAGTTCTTTATATCACACAACAGATATATGCTTATTCCTTGTGCCTACCTAATGCTGAGCATCCAGAACTACTAAACAATATCATAAGAACTGGTCTCGAACGAAAACATTATACTGAACACTTGAGTTACTAAATGTTTACCTCAGAGTTCACCACGAGCAGACGTAAAGCCGTAACGACAGGAGGAAACTCGAGGGTAAAAATTACTTCCTCGTTCACGGACCTCCTGAAGCCCAACCGAACCCCATACGGGCACACGGACCACCGGTTGAGGGCCTCTACTCTAGAGGCAGCGGACACACGAGTGGACCATTCCGTAGATATCAGATCAGGCTTTGTCAACTGGGCGGAAATTCCGGGTCATATTGCAATGAGTGGACGACGAGAAGCGAAGGGGTTAGCGGACTGATTGTAGTGAGTAGGAGGACGATAATCAGACTGGCTGAAGGCCACTTGGATGTGGAACGATAAGTGTAAATAAGCTTGATGTTTTCCTGACATAGCATTGTTCTCTTTAAGGATAGAAACGTAGAGAATGTAGGCTCTGCTCCAACCTTTTGTATTGATTGTCTACACTTTTCCTTAGATATATATATATATATATATATATATATATATATATATATATATATATATATATATATATATATATATATATATATATATATCATCACCACCAGAGACCTCTTCAACTCTCCGGACAAGGCTTTCGAAAGGAGAAGAACCATCATAAAGGAGAACCATCATAATGGAGTTGCACGGACTGTGATCCTTACTGTGGTTACAAGAATGTTCTTCCACCCACCAGTGATGCTACTACGTTTGTGAATCAAGAACCATTGCAACACAAACCTCGCCAGGTGGTAGAGTGTCCCGCAGTGTATCGAGACAGACTTCCCCAGAACTTTTTTAAAGGGGAAGTAAATGTTTATAGTTGTGTTACTGCAGTGATAGGTTTCATACATGGTGCTTTGACAAGAAAATAGTGAAATTGGAAAAAAAAATGTAGCTTAGACATTGAAGCTTATTGATACAGTGGTTAAACTGATGAGAACTACTATTGACGTTTGTGTAAATAAATTATACATTTCCCTTTTCCATAGCCAGAGGTTGAACCATTATGTGACATTCATTTTCTCATTTCATTTCAAGCTAGAAGTTTCAGTTTTCTAAATTATTTCTTACTTTTTTCATATGTATATATATGTATATGTGTGTGTGTGTGTATATGTGCGTGTGTATGTGTATGTATATACATATGTATATGTATATATATTATCCCTGGGGATAGGGGTGAAAGAATACTTCCCACGCATTCCTCGCGTGTCGTAGAAGGCGACTAGAGGGGACGGGAGCGGGGGGCCCAGAAATCCTCCCCTCCTTGTACTTTTTAACTTTCTAAAATGGGAAACAGAAGAAGGAGTCACGCGGGGAGTGATCATCCTCCTCGAAGGCTCAGACTGGGGTGTCTAAATGTGTGTGGATGTAAACAAGATGTGAAAAAAGGAGAGATAGGTAGTATGTTTGAGGAAAGGAACCTGGATGTTTTGGCTCTGAGTGAAACGAAGCTCAAGGGTAAAGGGTAAGAGTGGTTTGGGAATGTCTTGGGAGTAAAGTCAGGGGTTAGTGAGAGGACAAGAGCAAGGGAAGGAGTAGCAGTACTCCTGAAACAGGAGTTGTGGGAGTATGTGACAGAATGTAAGAAAGTAAATTCTCGATTAATATGGGTAAAACTGAAAGTCGATGGAGAGAGATGGGTAATTATTGGTGCATATGCACCTGGGCATGAGAAGAAAGATCATGAGAGGCAAGTGTTTTGGGAGCAGCTGAATGAGTGTGTTAGTGGTTTTGATGCACGAGACCGGGTTATAGTGATGGGTGATTTGAATGCAAAGGTGAGTAATGTGGCAGTTGAGGGAATAATTGGTATACATGGGGTGTTCAGTGTTGTAAATGGAAATGGTGAAGAGCTTGTAGATTTATGTGCTGAAAAAGGACTGGTGATTGGGAATACCTGGTTTAAAAAGCGAGATATACATAAGTATACGTATGTAAGTAGGAGAGATGGCCAGAGAGCGTTATTGAATTACGTGTTAATTGACAGGCGCGCGAAAGAGAGACTTTTGGATGTTAATGTGCTGTGAGATGCAACTGGAGGGATGTCTGATCATTATCTTGTGGAGGATAAGGTGAAGATTTGTATGGGTTTTCAGAAAAGAAGAGTGAATGTTGGGGTGAAGAGGGTGGTGAGAGTAAGTGAGCTTGGGAAGGAGACTTGTGTGAGGAAGTACCAGGAGAGACTGAGTACAGAATGGAAAAAGGTGAGAACAATGGAAGTAAGGGGAGTGGGGAGGAATGGGATGTATTTAGGGAATCAGTGATGGATTGCGCAAAAGATGCTTGTGGCATGAGAAGAGTGGGAGGTGGGTTGATTAGAAAGGGTAGTGAGTGGTGGGATGAAGAAGTAAGATTATTATTGAA
Organism: Panulirus ornatus; assembly: GCF_036320965.1. Lineage (NCBI taxonomy): Eukaryota > Metazoa > Arthropoda > Malacostraca > Decapoda > Palinuridae > Panulirus > Panulirus ornatus. The sequence continues at coordinate 14,091,529 of NC_092243.1, read as the reverse complement.
AGAGAAGAGAGAGGCATTTGGACGATTTTTGCAGGGAAAAAATGCAATTGAGTGGGAGATGTATAAAAGAAAGAGACAGGAGGTCAAGAGAAAGGTGCAAGAGGTGAAAAAGAGGGCAAATGAGAGTTGGGGTGAGAGAGTATCATTAAATTTTAGGGAGAATAAAAAGATGTTCTGGAAGGAGGTAAATAAAGTGCGTAAGACAAGGGAGCAAATGGGAACTTCAGTGAAGGGCGCAAATGGGGAGGTGATAACAAGTAGTGGTGATGTGAGAAGGAGATGGAGTGAGTATTTTGAAGGTTTGTTGAATGTGTTTGATGATAGAGTGGCAGATATAGGGTGTTTTGGTCGAGGTGGTGTGCAAAGTGAGAGGGTTAGGGAAAATGATTTGGTAAACAGAGAAGAGGTAGCAAAAGCTTTGCGGAAGATGAAAGCCGGCAAGGCAGCAGGTTTGGATGGTATTGCAGTGGAATTTATTAAAAAAGGGGGTGACTGTATTGTTGACTGGTTGGTAAGGTTATTTAGTGTATGTATGACTCATGGTGAGGTGCCTGAGGATTGGCGGAATGCGTGCATAGTGCCATTGTACAAAGGCAAAGGGGATAAGAGTGAGTGCTCAAATTACAGAGGTATAAGTTTGTTGAGTATTCCTGGTAAATTATATGGGAGGGTATTAATTGAGAGGGTGAAGGCATGTACAGAGCATCAGACTGGGGAAGAGCAGTGTGGTTTCAGAAGTGGTAGAGGATGTGTGGATCAGGTGTTTGCTTTGAAGAATGTATGTGAGAAATACTTAGAAAAGCAAATGGATTTGTATGTAGCATTTATGGATTTGGAGAAGGCATATGATAGAGTTGATAGAGATGCTCTGTGGAAGGTATTAAGAATATATGGTGTGGGAGGAGAGTTGTTAGAAGCAGTGAAAAGTTTTTATCGAGGATGTAAGGCATGTGTACGTGTAGGAAGAGAGGAAAGTGATTGGTTCTCAGTGAATGTAGGTTTGCGGCAGGGGTGTGTGATGTCTCCATGGTTGTTTAATTTGTTTATGGATGGGGTTGTTAGGGAGGTGAATGCAAGAGTTTTGGAAAGAGGGGCAAGTATGAAGTCTGTTGTGGATGGGAGAGCTTGGGAAGTGAGTCAGTTGTTGTTCGCTGATGATACAGCGCTGGTGGCTGATTCATGTGAGACACTGCAGAAGCTGGTGACTGAGTTCGGTAAAGTGTTTGAAAGAAGAAAGTTAAGAGTAAATGTGAATAAGAGCAAGGTTATTAGGTACAGTAGGGTTGAGGGTCAAGTCAATTGGGAGGTAAGTTTGAATGGAGAAAAGCTGGAGGAAGTAAAGTGTTTTAGATATCTGGGAGTGGATCTGGCAGCGGATGGAACCGTGGAAGCGGAAGTGAATCATAGGGTGGGGGAGGGGGCGAAAATTCTGGGAGCCTTGAAGAATGTGTGGAAGTGGAGAGCATATCTCGGAAAGCAAAAATGGGTATGTTTGAAGGAATAGTGGTTCCAACAATGTTTTATGGTTGCGAGGCGTAGGCTATGGATAGAGTTGTGCGCAGGAGGGTGGATATGCTGGAAATGAGATGTTTGAGGACAATGTGTGGTGTGAGGTGGTTTGATCGAGTAAGTAATGGAAGGGTAAGAGAGATGTGTGGAAATAAAAAGAGCGTGGTTGAGAGAGCAGAAGAGGGTGTTTTGAAATGGTTTGGGCACATGGAGAGAATGAGTGAGGAAAGATTGACCACGAGGATATATGTGTCGGAGGTGGAGGGAACGAGGAGAAGTGGGAGACCAAATTGGAGGTGGAAAGATGGAGTGAAAAAGATTTTGTGTGATCGGGACCTGAACATGCAGGAGGGTGAAAGGCGGGCAAGGAATAGAGTGAATTGGATCGATGTGGTATACCGGGGTTGACGTGCTGTCATTGGATTGAAGGCAGCATGTATGAATATGTACATGTGTACATATGTATATGTTTGTGTATCTATATGTATTTATACGTTGAAATGTATAGGTATGGATATGTGCGTGTGTAGGCATTTATGTATATACATGTGTTTGTGGGTGGGTTGGGCCATTTTTTCGTCTGTTTCCTTGCGCTACCTCGCTAACACGGGAGACATCGACAAAGTATAATAAAAGAAAATAAATATATATATATATATATATATATATATATATATATATATATATATATGTATATATATATATGTGTGTGTGTGTGTGTGTGTGTGTGTGTGTGTGTGTGTGTGTGTGTCTTTTCCGTTAATTTAGAGGTCCCTCACAAGATTTATGAGGAGACATTTAAGCGTAAGTCCGTCATATACCGTTAGAGCACATCCATGCAGAGAATGACATGCGGTGGAAACAGAGTTCATATCACAGTGATGACAATACAGTAATATAAGTTGATGAAAATGGCTAAGTAAATCCTCCAGCTATTTGTTTTCTCAGTTTTGAGTTATATGCTTGATATCTCCCTACACATGAGGATAATACAACAGGTTCAGTTTATGATACATAACAATGATTTTGTGCAGCTAAAGAAGCCTAAGTATCATGTGTAGTTTGGTCGTGAATCTCGAATGAATCACCTGAAATCCCAGGACATGACCTTCTTAATGGCGACTTCGTGACAGATGGTGGCGAACTCCCCTTTGGTGATGCCCTCTCTCGACTGCCAGCAGTTTTTACGGGTGCCAATCATCCCTTTCACCAGCTTTTCTCGTATCGGGTGTCCGGGAGGATAAATGAGAAAGACTTATCTGACATTAACTACGAATATCCTTGAGGTATATAATATAATGCCATATGAGATTCGTCTGCATGTTGAAGGTATCATGTTGTCATTGCATCCTCACCAGTGATGCCGAGACTCGAATTCTCGAACAGAATTGATCAATATTGATATAAAGTGTCTTGGGAGACATCGATGGAGTTGTGCAGTTTAACACAAAGTATCAATAAAGTATCTTATCTTAGGAGACTTCGATGGAGTTGTGTAGTTTAACACAAAGTATCAATAAAGTATCTTATCTTAGGAGACTTCGATGGAGTTGTGTAGTTTAACGCAAAGTATTCGCAAGACTCACTATATGATCCAGGGGCGAGGCGCCATGGAAGATCCGACTGTGCAACGAGGTCATCCAGGGAGTCGATGGGGATGGTGATACGAGGAAGCGTTAACTTGGCTGTGAGGATACCACTGTAGGAGGACATGAACACTAAGGACGCCAGGAGCCACGTGACCACTAGGACGCGGCCTCCGTCCTTCCTGGGCAGCCAGTGAGAACCTGTGGGAAGGATGTGTGAAGATCCTCCACCGGAAGGACATGACTAGAAGACACAGCCTAAGCCATGTCGTCCAGTGAGGAAGCTTTCGTTCTTCTTAGGTAACGAATAAGTACCTGAAGTTGAGGGGGGAAGATAGAAGAGCAAGGAATGTGTTGCGTATATGCCAAAAATGAGGTCTACAGAGATACCCCGGCATGAACGAATAGGTAAATGAAAAATAGAAATTGTTCCTTAGTACGGTGTATATCTTCATGTGAAGCAAAATAGAGAGATTTTTTTGTCATAAACCCCAAAATCTTTGGCTAATCCATGATCATTTTGGTACGATGATTGTTGAAATCTATTTAAAATCTATTCAAGAATACTTAATATGTAGCTTTTTATTGATAATCATTATTAGAATAATTATACAATAAATGTAATAATTATGAATAATAGTGTAAGATGAGAGATGAAAAGCGACAATGTCTTGAACTCAAAATGAATCAAAATATAGTAGATAAAATCCATAACATAACATAGCGAGTCTACCCACCCACACTGTAATGTGAAAATCATAGGGAATTTATGTGTACTTGAATAGACTTTAACTCTTTATGTTGGATGAAAGGAAATCTGTTATATCATCAGATCGGTTACTTAATCATCGTGTCTTTCTTGAGAATTGACTGCAGATGTAACACACGAGTTGACAGGATATGATCCTCTCTGACCTGTAAAAAGGTATTTCTTGAGGAAGCCTCGATCCATCTCATGCTAACGTTAGTATACTACTCCCACTGGCATCATCAGTAACCAATAATAAGCTCTGGGAATAATAAGGTTTCCTCCATATGAGAAACCATACGTTATATCCTAACTTACTCTCCTGTGTAACAGTTTGTAGAACCCAGGTGAAGATCTTGGTGGCGACGTTCTTGGTGGAGGTTTGGAACACCTCACCTTCTGCCTTCACCATACATGCCATGGTAAAGCTGATGCTCAGAAGGCTCAGAAGTATCAGCAGCCACACCTGGCGAGGGAGAGTTTGGATATGATCACATACCATCAGAATTTCCATAGATGTGCGAATAATCACACGATTTTTACGGATCATTCCTGGTTTACAAATCTGACAGCCCGCTATGTGAAAATCATCAATTCGCGAATTCATCGATTCGCGACTCCTCACTTCTGACGTGAAAGGCTTGATGAAGCCGGCGACATCACTCTTCAGGCCTGGTCGAATCATGACCAGCGCCTGGTTGTCAATGTATACAGGCTCCGAGAAGTCGCTCACCATACTTCTGTCGGGAGTCACCAGAAATGGACCTATGGCAAACTCCACCTCCTGTATGGGAGGAGAAAGAGATAACGGCATCTACTGTATCATGTTGCGAAGCATTACAAACGACTACAAAGAGCAACAGAAAAGTGAGTCCTTTTTAAGGCTATTTGTGATAGCGGGAGATATCAAGAAGTCTCAAATTAGTGTGGTAAGAATAAGAATACAAACATATGTTTAGAAGAGAAAAAAGAGAAAATACATACTTTTCTCGTGACTAAAGAAACGTAAATGATATATCAGTCGTGAACCTGAAAACAGTCCTTCATCTTACACCTACCTCCCAGTACAGCTACCTCACCATCCACTGGTCACTTCACCAGACACTTACCTCCCTATGTAACATACCAATCATGCCAGACCACGACCCATTATCAGATTTTATGCCCCACAACTTGTCAGGAGGTCTCAGCAGTTCATAGCTTTAAGAAATGGAGACAGGAAATAGCACTAATTGGCGTAATGATCTTGCTGGTTTGCCCCTCATGATAATCTCATAATTACAATGGAAATGTTCTCAAGGTTTTTTGATGACTACTGACATATTTTCAGATACATATACCATTATTCATATGAGAATGTACTTCCGATTCACAATATCAAGTCTACAGTGAAATCTAAGTTTTGATAAAGAACTGCATTAATGGTTTTGGTTTAGAGAAGAAGGAACAGATAAATGTACTCGAAAATCTAAATTGGATACATAAGCTTCCATAGCTACTTACTCAAATTCGATCATCTCAGAGAGAATGTCTAATATGTTTCTCATGAATCCACTGAAGAATACATTTCCCTCCTCGTCGGTGGTCAGTTTGGTCCATGGAACCCACTGAAAAAGAGAAATTTGACATTTTGTGGCAATGTTTACAACGATAACATGCGATTCCAAAGTTATCATAGATGACATGTCAAACTGTACACTGAA
>NC_092243.1:13963483-14083483 GCF_036320965.1 Panulirus ornatus | reverse complement strand
ATGTTTGTTAGATATTACAAATAGAGATGTCCTTACTTAGAATGCAGTTCCAAGGTACACTTTCTCTAAGAGCGAAAGAATACATTAAGTAGACAGTAAATTCTTACTCTTTATGACAATGCGTCTCAGTAGTATACTAAAAAATGTAGAAGCTAACCAGATTGATTCCATTATCATTATAATGAAAGGTATGCTTCGTGGTGTAGTGGTTAACGTAGACAGCCGTTACGAATTCATTGGCTGCCTGGGGTCGAGCACATAGGTTTGAATCCCAGTTGAGTCAGTCAAACCACAGTAAATCTAGCCTTTCATCCTCCCATAGAGGTCGGTGTGATAAGATAGGTGCCTGACTTATTTCGGGTACATATAGAGTTAATAAGATGGCCTTAATTAGGGTATGCAATTATAGTGCTGCCCCAGCTAACATACAAAAGCAAATAGGATTACTTAACACGTGCCTAAACCTAGATCTCCTTCCACACAGATAAGTTTATAAAAATCATTCTGACCAGTTTGCAGATATTCACATTGAATGCCATTTGATTAGATAAGAAATGATAACATGCTAATATCAGAGATGGGAAGTATTCCTTCATAGCAGATCTGGGCATGGAATTTACGTACCTAGACTTCCTTGACAGCGCCCTGTGCAATATGCTTGAGAGACCTACCCGCAGTGAACACATATTAGACAACTTCTAAATCCATATGAAGATCCCGTTTGTATTGATGTAGGTCAAGAAAAGTTTGGGCTGAGTGTTCACTAACATATCACTTTTGAGGTAGCTTCCAGCTTTTCCTATGATGCTGGTCATTTCGAAAATCGTGATAAATTGCAGACTTTAGTTATACGAAATTCAGCGATCGTTGCAGAGCTCTTGACTATACAAGCTAAATAGCTTTCAGTGAGATATTCAGTGAAGTATGTAGATGTACGTACCGATGCATAACAAAAGTCAATTTGCAGACCTAAGCTGATTTGGAAGAACAGTGAAACGAAAAAATTACCTCTTGTCATTGGGAAATGATAAGAGATAAGAGATAACCTCTTGTTTCCGAACCGACGCACATAGCCACCTTCATAGAACATACAAACAGGGGTCCCGTGTTCGATCCTGGCTGTTGGAGGTTTGTTTGTTCTATGAAGGTGCGCGTTTCATATGCACTTTATTCGTATTCATATACCTCCGCGTTGTACAGTTAGGTTCGGTAAAACTGGCTGTTGGAGGTTTGTTTGTTCTATGAAGGTGCGCGTTTCATATGCACTTTATTCGTATTCATATACCTCCGCGTTGTACAGTTAGGTTCGGTAAAACGCTATCAGCTGGCTATGTGCGTCTGTTCGGAAATAACCGGTATAGACCCCGTTGCTCACCATTGTGAGACGAAGGGTATTCGAGTACTTAGTATTTCGAATAGTTGTTTCCTATTATACAGTCCCATAGCCTAGCGGTTAGCATGCCTGCCTCTTGCACAGGGGTCCCGGGTTCGATCCTGGCTGTTGGAGGTTTGTATGTTCTGTGAAGGTGCGCGTTCATATGCACTTTATTCATATATATATATATATATATATATATATATATATATATATATATATATATACATCACAATCACCACTGGAAAAAGAAAATAAGAAACAATTAGTGCTTTCGTTTATTACGTCCTCAGACAGAGTGAGGGAGATACAAGTGCTGAGGTCCTTAAAATCGCAGAGGAAGCAGTGAGGCGGGGCTATATTAATCCCCGTGGAGAGCAGGTCGGCTCTAATTTTGTGCCAGTGATCAAACATGATTTGATTGCATTTCTTTTACTGATACAATTTGATTTATCTACGGTCCTAGCTCCTTCCCAGTCGATATGGTGATCAAAGGCAGCTTTGTGTTGAAATAAGTGGTTGCTCTGTTGGGCTATCCTGTCTCCAGATATTTCCCAGATTGTCCTGATATAATATTGGTTACAATCTTTACATGGGGCGTTATAAACAGCAACTGTATTATTTGATGGATTAACTTTGATAAAGACTTCCTTGATGGCGTCAAATTTGAATACTACTTGTTCATTAAGTTTTTTGAGAATGTGAACACATTCGAGGGAAAATTCTTATGGAAGGGAAGAACAAGGGTTCTTTGGTAACTTTTACGTTTTGGCTTATTATTTTAGCCACTATAAAAACGTTTCCTTGCTCTATCCTGACACTGGTTAAGTACATTTATTGGGTATCTTAGCTTCTGTCCAATGTACTGAATAATTTTCAGTTCTTCATCTAAAAATTCATGATCTGAAATCCTATATACTCTCAGGTAGATAGATATGAAAACCGATCTTTTTGAATTAATATGATGATTTGAATAATAGTGCACATAGCACAGTATATTTGTAGGTTTTCTGTAAACCTTAGTTTTCAAGATACCTTTATCTCCGATGACCTCTACGTCCAAAAAGGCTAACTTATTACTCATTTCGACTTCATGCGTAAACTTTATGAAGGGAGCCAAAAACTAGGTACGTCGTCCACTTATCGGAGCCAAACTATGTTTTGTTCCTTTAAAGTGTTTAGCAAATGGCTCTCAAAATACTCCATGTAAGTATTTGCTAACACATGGGAGAGGGGACTACCCATGGCCATACCGAATTGTTGTGTATAATGTTTGCCCGCATACACAAAAGATGAATTATCTACACACAGTCTTATTGATTTAATTATGCTTTTTACTGGGGATGCCCTCGATGTTGCTTCCCAAGATGTTTGGGAGGAAGGTTAACACATCATTTACCTGGGGCGCTGGTGAACGATGATTTCACATTAGAATTCACAAATCTGTAAAGATGATTTACATCTAGGGATTTCAGCTTTCTAACCAAATCCTCGCTGTTTTTTATACGAATGAATCTGAAATGGTGCCCACAAAAGGAGGCAGTAACGTCACTAGGCTCTTGGATACTTTATATGTATCAGAACCTATAGAGCTTGTAATTGGCAGTAAGGGTATTGTTTGGAGTGTAGATCTTGATTGAGCCGTACATGTATGGTGTTAATGGTCTATGTTGAAAATAGTTTGATCAGATCTTCCCTGCCCTTCAAATCTTTTTCATCTCTTTATGGGATTTTCTTCTGTTTTTCCGTTGGATCCTTTAGTTCATATTATGTATTAGTAACATTTAGGAGATCGCACACTTTTTCTCTATAATCCCATTTGTTCATGATCACTGCAACATTTCTTTTAATTGTATGATATTTATCTACCTGTTTCAAAGTTTGTTTTTATTGAATTGATTAATCTGTGAATAAAAGACCGCGGATTTCATTTCAATGGAGGATATTGTGCTCAGAAATTTGGTATGGCAATGGATAACCCTCTTTTATCTGTATCAAGTATTCTTTACATGAAACTCTTTGAAACAAAGTTAGTAAAGGATACATAACTCTCTAATGCAATTTAATTAAGGTATGTAGATGAAGGTCTTTGTGTTAGGGACAACAAATGAAAATTTACTTAACAATTTAGTACGTTCTAATAACTTTAATGTAGAAATTGAAAATAATGGAATGTTACCATTTTTAGATTGCATGATTCACAGGGATAGAAACGTGTTTAATTTTAGTATATATAGAAACCTACAAATGTATGCTCATATATCCATTGTTACTCAGAAAATTATGACTAGAGTTAGATTAATGTCATTCCAGTGTACGCTCCTTAGGGCATTACTTATATATGCAGTCCAGAGATCATTGATGATTTTTGAGAAATATATTCTATTGGATCCGAGTTATATATATATATATATATATATATATATATATATATATATATATAATTTGGTATGGCAATGGATAACCCTGGGGATAGGGGAGAAAGAATACTTCCCACGTATTCCCTGCGTGTCGTAGAAGGCGACTAAAAGGGGAGGGAGCGGGGGGCTGGAAATCCTCCCCTCTCGTTTTTTTTTTTTTAATTTTCCAAAAGAAGGAACAGAGAATTGGGCCAGGTGAGGGTATTCCCTCAAGGCCCAGTCCTCTGTTCTTAACGCTACCTCGTAATGCGGGAAATGGCGAATAGTTTGAAAGAAAGAAAAAGATATATATATATATATATATATATATATATATATATATATATATATATATATATATATATATATATATATATATATATATATATTCCTATGTGTCCACGGGGAAATGAAACACGGTAAGTCCTTTAGTGCACTTTCGTGTAATAATCACATCATCAGGGGAGATACAAGAAAGAAATATAAGCCACTTGATATACAACGAAGAGACGTAGCTAGGACGCCATTTGGTAAACAAGTGATTGTACAAGACAGACAACGAGCGTATAATAAACTTATGTGGACAAGAAGGGGAATTTTTTAAAGATTTTATCAACAATAAAGCTATCCAATTTGTATAGACCTTCACTATTGATATTATGATTCTTTGTGTATTTGATAATAGAAGATTCAATGATATTTCTCGTGATACTGGAGTTAAAGTTGATAACTGAGATGGCATTACTCCAGTCAATACAATGATCATAGTTGGAACTTATCGGGTTTCATTTCCCCGTGGACTCATAGGAATATACTTGATCACGCGTAAAATTGTAATTCTTGAACTGTTTTTTCTTTCACTAAGATTCTAAACCTCTGTATGTTGTCCGCCTTTACATTTTCATCACTCTTTTCAGTTTTTTTTTTATCCCCAAATATTAGTCTAAGTATTTTTCTCCATTTTTTTTTTTTGTTTTTTTGATAAGCTGACTGCTTTGTATCATGTTATGGTCTCTGGTTCTTAACGTCTTTCAAAGAACTGTTCACCAAACTGGTTTGAAAAATCTAATACTTGAGATTTGGTCACCCCTCACTCTTCTCTTTTCCATCGCCAGGAAAGTTATGGCCTGAAACCTTTACCTATAACTCATTTCTATTAATTTCTTTGTGTGTGTGTGTGTGTGTGTGTGTGTGTGTGTGTGTGCCCCTTATTGTTAGTATTTCAAGGCAGTACTACAATGTTTTGCACACGTAAGCGTGGCTTAATCTTGTGACTCTTTCCTTTTTTCTATTATCTAATTCAAGACCAGTTCTCCGTTACGTGTTATTTAAGGGAAAATCTTGCACGTACTTGTCCTTGAATCTTCAAAACAATCAAAAGGAGGAAAACCTATCCGAGATGCAATCCTGCCTCTGGCGTTTCGTCACACACAGTTATCAGTGATGTCAAAAGACATTGGGATCGTTACTTATATTGGGTTTCAATTGCACACACACACACACACACACACACACACACACACACACACACACACACACACACACACACACACACACACACACACACACACACTATCAACTGCATTTAGTAACTCTATACTTTCCTTTAATAAAAGGAAGTGCGTTAACCACTCCTCGTCATTCACTGATAGGTCTTTATATATTTTGCTAAGGGCATCTCTAACAACTTCTGTCGGTTTACTTATCATTCACTTTTCAGTTCAGACAGTGCTATAATCTCTTTTCGAACTGTTCACAAAGCAGCTCTCTCTCTCTGGACACAAGCAAAGCTTATGGGCCTGATGGCATCCATCCCCGTGCACTGAAAGAGTGTGCATCTGAACTTGCACCTGCGCTTGCTCGTCTGTTCCGTTTCTGTTTAAAGACAAGAACTTTTTCTTTCTCCTGGAAGCATGCGTTGGTATATCCCATCCCTAAGAAGTGTGACCGTTCTAATCCCTCGAACTATCGTCCTGCTGCTTTGACATCTGCCATTTCCAAATTCTTGAAATCTTTCCTCCACTCCCATTTCCTTAGACTTCTTCAACCTTACAGTCTTTTCTCTAATCACCAGTTAAGCTTCCGTATGGCGAGGTCCACTTGTGGTATTCTTTCCTATCTTACTATGTCTGGTTATCGTCCCTGAAATATTTCTGGGAGTCTTATGTTGTTGCTCTTGACATATCTAAGGCTTTTGACACGGTGTGGCATCGGGGGTCTCATCTTTCAGCTCTCTTCTTTTGACTTCCCTCCCTCACTTTGCTACCTCATATCTAGCTTCCTCTCCGGCCGGTTTGTTTCCGTGGTTGTTGATGGATCAGCCTCTCCGCTCTTCTCCATCAACAGCGGTGTCTCTCAAGGTTCTGTCCTGTCTCTTATACTTTTTCTCTTTTTTCCATCATTGATTTCCTCTCTTCCACATATACCCAAATGCACTCATACGCTGACGACTCAACTCTGCATTCCTCCACATCCTTCAATTCTGCTACTTCTTTTCGCAGTTGATCTGCATCTCGTCTCAACACACTCTCTTTGATAAACACCCTCTTTGATAAATTTGGACAGGATATCTCAGTGGGGTAGATGAAATCTGGTTAAGTTTAGTGCCTCTAAGACCCAGTTTCTACCAATCTTTCTTTCCTCATAACTTTCCTCTCTCCTTTGGTTCTGTAATTCTACCTCTTGACTCACTGCGCACACCTAGTGTTACCGTAACATCCATTCTTTCATGGAAACCCCATATTGTGGGAATAGCAAAGTCTGCCTCAAAGAAACTACGAATCCTATTTAGATGTCGATTTTTTTTCCGAACAGTTGCTCCGTTTATGTAAATGATTGATCCGTCCTTGTATGAAGCACCGCTCTCACATCTGCATTGGTTCTAGATCTGCATCCTAACTTGGCAGAGTTGAATCAAAAGCGGTCCAACTCATAAAATTTCCCAGGATAACTTCAAAACTTGACCCGCTTACCTTACGCTTTGATGTTGGTCCACTTTTCCTCTGCTGTTGGTATTACTTTGGTTTTTGCTTCCGAGAGCTGGTTGCTTGTGTGCCCCTACCATTCAGTAGACCACGCAATATTTGGCAAGCTGCTGCGCTATATCATTACTGTGTGGCCATTGGCAACTCACTGGGTGGGCCTCTTTGATAACTGTTTCTATCCCTACACCTCAAAGCTTTGGAAATTTCTATTCTCTCATGTTTTTCCCAATAACTATGAACTGGCACATTTTACAAGGAAAGTTTTTCACTTCCTTCAAGATTCGTCAATGTTTTCTCTTGTGTTTTCTTTTAACCTTTCATCATCCTTTCTATATTTCAGTTAAGGCTCGGCTTTGATGTGGAATTTTGTCCGCGCCTGGAGCATCCAACGTAAAAAACAGGAAACTAACATTATTTTTCTTTCTAATAAGCTTCAATAATCATTAATAGACAAATGAATCTAATGTGTCAATGACAATTTTTTTTCTATAATGGGTTACCCTCTTTAAAGTATAAATGAATTATAATAAACCGTTATCATGGTAAGTTAGTATCTTACACGTTAGTGGGTTGACTCGAAAAACGATTAAGCTTACTTATGAAAGATATTACAGGTTTCTGGCAATCAAATACATCGTAGGGAAAATATGGTTTAAAAGTTTCATTATGTTTGCGGGATTTCTGTAGATTACACGGAATAGTCTTCCATTATCTGGAAGTAAGTCACAAATGTGTCATCATTGTCCCTCAGTGATAGTATTTTGGAGATAGACTAATGACTCGGAGGCAGTCAAGTAAAACATTTAGCCACGAACCACCGTTACAAGACAACTTTTTCTGTAGCAATGTAGTCTAGATTATTGTTAAACTCCCAAGTATCTTACGTACCTACCTTCCTCGAGCTTCGACTGCGAACAACGTGGAACGATATCTTTCCACTCTTATTTATATACCACCAAGAGAAGCTCATTTCTCAAAGAAAATGAAGAAATCGGCGATAGAAAATTGCGTTAACTCTCGAACGAGTGTCTAAGATCGTCGTGGGTTATCAATGAATATTCTTTAAACCATAAATAACAAATTGGTAAACTCCAGCTGGGCAATCCATAGCCTGAGATATAAGATATTGATCGCGATACTTTTGTCTGGCTTGCTTGTGTTCATATTAATGGCTGACTGCTTAAGAACAGTCCAGGGACTGTGACAACAGGGTAATTATTTGTTCCAAATACGTGTCGTCTGCTTAGTGAAGACATTTATGAGTCTGGAACACACACACACACACACACACACACACATCTATATATATATATATATATATATATATATATATATATATATATATATATATATATATATATATATATATATATATATATATTGGATAAGATCACAATTTTGCGCGTGATCAAGATATTCCTATGAGTCCACTGGGAAAATGAAGCACGATAAGTTCGCAAGTGCACTTTCGTGTAATAATCACATCATCAGGGGAGACACAAGAGAGAAATATAAGTCAGTTGATATACAACGAAGAGACGAAGCTAGGACGCCATTTAGTAAACATGCGATTGTCCAAGACAGACAACAAGCGTATCATAAACTTATCATTTTACAAATTTTATCAACAATAAAGTTATCTAATCACAAATATTAAGATTAAAATTCTTTGTGTATTTAATAATAGAAGATTCAATGATATTTCTCGTGGTAATGGAGTTAGAGTTGATAATTGAGATAGCATTACTCCAATCAATACATTGATCATAGTTTTTAACGTGATTAAACAAGGCATTTGATTCTTGTCCCGTTCCTATGCTATACTTATGCTGCTTAAGTCTAGCAGAAAGATCCTTACCAGTCTGCCCATCATAAAACTTATCAATTTCTACATGGCACTTTATAGATGCACCCAGGAGAATTTTCTGGTGAATTCCTGATGAAGATATTCTTTATAGAGTTATTGTTGCTGAAGGCAACATTTACATTAAAAGATTTAAGCAACATGGAAAGTAAAGTAAAATTATAATTAAAAGAGAGAACTAAAAGATTCTTGGTGTCAATGGGAGTTTCGGGCTCATCTCTATAAAATGATTTCTTTGCTAACTTAAGGATTTTTCAATGAAAGATCTAGGGTACTTTAACTTAGATCCAGTAGAGTATATCTTCTCAAACTCATCATCAATAAACTCTGGACTGCAAATACGTAATGCCCTAAGGAACATAGATTGAAATGATGATGATTTAACTCTGTCATGTTGTATATACAACTCTTCGCTGTATATCAACTGACTGTTGTATTTCTCTTTTGCGTCTCCCCTGATGATGTGATTAGTACACGAAAGTGCATCTGGGAACTTATCGTATTTCATTTTCCCCGTGGACTCAGAGGAATATATATATATATATATATATATATATATATATATATATATATATATATATATATATATATATATATATATATATATATATATATATATATATATATATATATATATATATATAGATAGAAATATATTGGATAACTTTATTGTTGATAAAATTTGTAAACAATTCACCTTCTTGTCCACATAATAAGTTTATGATACGCTCGTTGTCTGTCTTGGACAATCGTATGCTTACCAAATGGCGTCTTAGCTACGTGTGTTCGTTGTATATCAACTGACTGTTATATTTCTCTCTTGTGTCTTCCCTGATGATGTGATTATTACACGAAAGTGCACTTGGGAACTTATCGTGTTCCATTTTCCCGTGGACTCAGAGGAATATATATATATATATATATATATATATATATATATATATATATATATATATATATATATATATATATATATATATATATATATATATATATATATATATATTTTTTTTTTTTTTTTTATAAACTATTCGCCATTTCCCGTGTTAGCGAGGTAGCGTTAGGAACAGAGGACTGGGCCTTTTTTGGAATATCCTCACCTGGCCCCCTCTGTTCCTTCTTTTGGAAAATTTAAAAAAAAAGAGAGGGGAGGATTTCCAGCCCCCTGCTCCCTCCCCTTTTAGTCGCCTTCTACGACACGCAGGGAAAACGTGGGAAGTATTCTTAATCCCCTATCCCCAGGGATATATATGTATATATATATATATATATATATATATATATATATATATATATATATATATATATTTTTTTTTTTTTTTTTTTTTTTTTATACTTTGTCGCTGTCTCCCGCGTTTGCGAGGTAGCGCGAGGAAACAGACGAAAGAAATGGCCCAACCCCCATACACACGTACATACACACGTCCACACACGCAAATATACATACCTACACAGCTTTCCATGGTTTACCCCAGACGCTTCACATGCCTTGATTCAATCCACTGACAGCACGTCAACCCCGGTATACCACATCGCTCCAATTCACTCTATTCCTTGCCCTCCTTTCACCCTCCTGCATGTTCAGGCCCCGATCACACAAAATCTTTTTCACTCCATCTTTCCACCTCCAATTTGGTCTCCCTCTTCTCCTCGTTCCCTCCACCTCCGACACATATATCCTCTTGGTCAATCTTTCCTCACTCATTCTCTCCATGTGCCCAAACCATTTCAAAACACCCTCTTCTGCTCTCTCAACCACGCTCTTTTTATTTCCACACATCTCTCTTACCCTTACGTTACTTACTCGATCAAACCACCTCACACCACACATTGTCCTCAAACATCTCATTTCCAGCACATCCATCCTCCTGCGCACAACTCTATCCATAGCCCACGCCTCGCAACCATACAACATTGTTGGAACCACTATTCCTTCAAACATACCCATTTTTGCTTTCCGAGATAATGTTCTCGACTTCCACACATTTTTCAAGGCTCCCAAAATTTTCGCCCCCTCCCCCACCCTATGATCCACTTCCGCTTCCATGGTTCCATCCGCTGACAGATCCACTCCCAGATATCTAAAACACTTCACTTCCTCCAGTTTTTCTCCATTCAAACTCACCTCCCAATTGACTTGACCCTCAACCCTACTGTACCTAATAACCTTGCTCTTATTCACATTTACTCTTAACTTTCTTCTTCCACACACTTTACCAAACTCAGTCACCAGCTTCTGCAGTTTCTCACATGAATCAGCCACCAGCGCTGTATCATCAGCGAACAACAACTGACTCACTTCCCAAGCTCTCTCATCCCCAACAGACTTCATACTTGCCCCTCTTTCCAGGACTCTTGCATTTACCTCCCTAACAACCCCATCCATAAACAAATTAAACAACCATGGAGACATCACACACCCCTGCCGCAAACCTACATTCACTGAGAACCAATCACTTTCCTCTCTTCCTACACGTACACATGCCTTACATCCTCGATAAAAACTTTTCACTGCTTCTAACAACTTGCCTCCCACACCATATATTCTTAATACCTTCCACAGAGCATCTCTATCAACTCTATCATATGCCTTCTCCAGATCCATAAATGCTACATACAAATCCATTTGCTTTTCTAAGTATTTCTCACATACATTCTTCAAAGCAAACACCTGATCCACACATCCTCTACCACTTCTGAAACCGCACTGCTCTTCCCCAATCTGATGCTCTGTACATGCCTTCACCCTCTCAATCAATACCCTCCCATATAGTGAGTATTTTGAAGGTTTGTTGAATGTGTCTGATGACAGAGTGGCAGATATAGGGTGTTTTGGTCGAGGTGGTGTGCAAAGTGAGAGGGTTAGGGAAAATGATTTGGTAAACAGAGAAGAGGTAGTAAAAGCTTTGCGGAAGATGAAAGCCGGCAAGGCAGCAGGTTTGGATGGTATTGCAGTGGAATTTATTAAAAAAGGGGGTGACTGTATTGTTGACTGGTTGGTAAGGTTATTTAATGTATGTATGACTCATGGTGAGGTGCCTGAGGATTGGCGGAATGCGTGCATAGTGCCATTGTACAAAGGCAAAGGGGATAAGAGTGAGTGCTCAAATTACAGAGGTATAAGTTTGTTGAGTATTCCTGGTAAACATATATATATATATATATATATATATATATATATATATATATATATATATATATATATATATATATGTGTGTGTGTGTGTGATATATGTGTGTGTGTGTGTGTGTGTGTATGTGTGTGTGTGTGTGTGTGTGTATGTGTGTGTGTGTGTGTGTGTGTGTGTGTGTGTGTGTGTGTGTGTGTGTGTGTGTGTGTGTGTGTGTTTTCTTTATTATCTTCCTTCTTTCACATTTGTTCGCTGTCTCGTGTTAGTAAGGTATCGCCAGGAACAAATGCCTCACTTGCCTACATACCGAAACCACAGCTCTGTCCACAACCAGGACCCACGGACCTTTTCGTGGTATCTCCCGGCCGATTTAGATACCGTGCTCCACGCCACTGAGAGCACTGCGCCTGTTGTATATCAAATCACTCCAATTCATCATTCCGTGCACGCCTTTTACCCTTCTGCATGTTCAGGCCCCGAGTACTTCAAATATTTTTACTCCATCCTTTCATTCCAAATTGGCCTCTTTCTTGTCCTTGTCCCCTCCACCTCTGACATATATTTTTTTTTGGTTAACCTCTCCTTAATCATTCTCTCCATATCTCTAAACCTTTTCAACATATCCTCTTCAGTTCTGTCTCTTATACTTCTCTTATCACCACAACCCCCTCCTAATCTGATGCGCCTCATTTGATCAACCCTCCTCACAACACATGTTTTCATGCATATCATTTCCATCACCTCTATTCGCCACCGCACGTCATCTATAGTCCACACCTTACATCTATAGAGCGTCATTGGCACTACTGTACATTCAAACATACCAGTACCTCACTTCTCACACATTCGTTAATGCTCCGCTTTTATGGTTTCCATTAGCTGCCATGTCCACTCCCAGGTATCTAAAACGCTTGGCTTTCATGATTTTTCGCCGTTCATACTCACACTCCAACTATCCTGTCTCTCTACTCTATTAAACCAAATAACTTTGCTATAATTTACATTTACTCTTGATTTTCTCCTTAGGTTTTATTTTTTGCTATAACTTACATTACTCTTAATTATCTCCTTAGGTAATATTTGCACGGAGTATTTTGAAAGCCATTTGCTAAAGACTATAATAGAACAAAACATAGCTTGGTTCCACTATGTGGTCGACGTACTTTGCTTCTGGTGTAATGATATACCCAGTGAAGACTTTTTCCACAATTCAAACTCGTTAGCTCCCTCCACAGAATTTACTCATGAAGTCGAAATGAATAATAAGCAACCATTTTTGGATGTAGAAGTCAACGGAGATAAAGGTATCTTGAAAACCAAGTTTTACAGAAAATCTATGAATGTACTGTCTCATGTCCACTATCATTCAAATCATCATACTAATGTAAAAAGATCGGTTTTCATATCTATGTACCTGAGAGCATATAGGATTTCAGATCCTGAATTTTTAGATGATGAACTGAAAATGATTCAACACTGTGGACAGAAGCTAAAATACTCAATAAATGTACTTAACCAGTGTCAGGATACAGCAAGGAAACGTTTCTATAGTGGCTAAAATATTAAGCCAGAACGTAAAAGTTACCAAAGAACCCTTGTTCTTCCCTTCCATGAGAATTTTCCCTCGAATGTGTTCACATTCTTAAAAAACTTAATGTACAAGTAGCATTCAAATATGAAAACACCATAAGAAAGCCCTCATCAAAAATAGTTCCTCAAGTAATACAGGTGCTGTTTATAAAGTCCCTTGTAAAGAATGTATCCAATTTTATATTGGACGATCGGGGAAAGATTTAGAGTCTAGGATCTAACAGCATAAGTATAGTGTTAGGATGGCCCAACAGAGCAACGGTTTATTGCAACATAAAGCTGCCTTCGATCACCATATCGACTGGGAAGGAGCTAAGACCATAGCTAAATCAAATTATCTCATCATTGTTTGTTCTCTGGCACATATGATCATGATGTATATATATCCTCTGGCCATCTTAAATGTGACAAACTCTTAAATGAAATAATCATTAAGGAGTATCCACCAGAATAAACCTGTCCACACACAATGTAAGGTGAGGAAGGTCAGATTTCAGGTCACATAATTAGTGTCCACCTGTACTCCACGTCACAACATTGGTGCTTGTTGGTAACGGGCGGCTCCCATGCTGGGTACTGTAACAGAGGACCAAATGCATCTGCATGGTACATAACTGCCTATATGCAAGCTGGGATTTTCAAGATATGTACCGAGAACACAGGAAAAGAAAATTATCAATATCATCGGCGGTGATTATATGATTTTTCTTTTAGGCCTAAAGTAAATTTGGTAAAGTAGCACAACAACTCTTTGTCGACGCTGAAGAGTAACGTAGATGAAAGAAATATACACAGGTGAATGAAGGCTTTTAGCTTGCATCATAGAATTCAGAAAGATACATTACCTTTGTGATATAAGGACAGAATACGATGATGATCTAAGCTACAGTTATATATCTATTTTAAATGACAAAAGAGCTAATTAGTGGAGAGTGATACACAGTGGCGAAATTGATAATGAAAGAGGACATTAGACAGAGACACTAAAGCATATACATACATGCAAACACACAAACATATGCCTCCCTCTCTCTCTCTCTCTCTCTCTCTCTCTCTCTCTCTCTCTCTCTCTCTCTCTCTCTCTCTCTCTCTCTCTATCTCTCTCTCTCTCTCTCTCTCTCTCTCTCTCTCTCTCTCTCTCTCTCTCTCTCTCTCTCTCTCTCTCTCTCTCTCTCTATATATATATATATATATATATATATATACATATATATACATATAACATACTAACATACTAACCTCTAACAGCCAGGATCAAAACCGGGTCACCTGCGTAGGAGGCGGGAACATTACGGGGTTAGACTAAGATCGCTCCTAAAAGGGAAACGACTATTCGAGTACTGCGTAATCGAATACCCTTCGTCTCACTCTGCGTCTCCACTGGGTCATCTCCCATAGGCTCACACAACCAGCAGATAGCATTTTACACGTAAATAATGCGTATGTACGCGCACTACCATATAACATACTAGCCTCCTAGCAGTAGTGCTCCCGCCTCCTACGCAGGAGACCCGGGTTCGATCCTGGCTGTTGGAGGTTAGTATGTTATATATGTATATATATATATATATATATATATATATATATATATATATATATATATATATGTATATATATATATATATATATATGTATATATATATATATATATATATATATATATATATATATATATATATATATATATATATATATATATATATATATATATATATAAAAGCAAGGTGGAGGTTTTTACATTGTTTGTGTTGACGATAGCATGTTTAGTATCAGTCGTACTTCGCCTTCATCCATTCACGCAGAAATTGAGAACGACATCCACCTTGCGCACAGCTTGAGGTAGGAAGTGTATAGTGAATGACACGTTTGGTATGATTTATGTCCATGGCTTAAAAGTGCTGAATACAGAGGCTACTGAGGGAATTTTTAGGATTTAGATTACAATGTGCTGTTTTTGCTGGTTTTAATTTGGCATATTGATAACGTAAAACTTTTGAATTATCAAACACTGGAATTACGAAGTATATGTAGAGAAACATCTGTATGATACATACATACTATGTAGTCTCTGAGGTATAGGATCTTAAAACGAGTTCAAATTCTGGAGATGAAAAGCAATGTAATTCCTCAATGTCTTTGACTTAGAATGTAGAAAATTATCGTGGTATTATCATGTAAGGTTATATTCTGGTGGGTATTAATATGTGGTCTGCTGAAGTACTTTTCACTGCAGGTAGAATAATAGTACATCTGAGTCTTTGTTTACTATATTGTCATTCACCACAAAGGGATCCTTGACTTTTTTTTCATCTCAGTTTGCTGCCATTTTGTTCTTGAAAACATTTATTCTTGATTTATTTCGCTTTGCTGTCAGTCACTTCTTGATTGATATACTTCACTTTCCTCTCGCTATAGGTTTTGTGATCACTGACAATCTGCACTCGTCTTTCATTAGTGTTGTAAAGCAGGTAAGTTCTGCATCTATATCATATCATACTATTTAAGTGATTACGAAAGAAAGTGAAGGGTTTGTAACAGTCCTGATAAGCTCTGTATCCTAATTACAGTTGGTGCAGGAAAGTTGGCTGGCTGGCATGGAAGATAACTCACTATTTTTCTCGAGTGTTTTTATAGACACTACAGTACTAGATTTAGCGGAAAGAAAATGTCAAGAGCGATTGTTACATGGTGTACATTAAGCTGGTGTTTACCTCCCTCGACTCATGGAAACTATATGTCACAGATTCGTCCCAATGGTAATGGATCTGAAAGGTAAGGGTAATTCTGACTTCTCTCTAGTATTACTGGGAAACATTGGGATTGGCTCATATATTGATTTACTTGTTTATGAACTTTTCACCTTTATGTAGGGGAACAATAGTTGGCTCTGGATACTTGATAAAGCGCTTTCAATATCAAGGATTGAAAAGTTGTGTAGGGCAGAGTTCTGTGTAAAATGCCATCTGGACCGTGATATTCCAAGGACCTTTAGTTATGTTTAGTTAGGCATAATGGATTCAGTTGCAATAGTTTTGTAGGATGATTTTATGTGGTGAAACATTACTCCAATATGCTATAACATCTCGTTATGACTCAGGAGTAAGAAGGTAAGGAAAAATATTGAGAAATTATATCTTGTTTAGTGTTCCTGAAGTGGGTCCTTTTGCTCCTTAAGAAAGAATTTGAAATTATTGATATATTGAATTCATCTATGGCTGTTTCCTGGGGATCGGTGTCTAGTTATGGATGGGTAATAGGCACTTGAGCTCTGTAAGGAACTTCAAGATGCTTCTTGTTACAGTTCATGTAGATTTAGAGGCATTTGTGTCTAGCTATAGATGCTTTACATGGCTATTGATGTTCTCTGGAGAATTGTAAGTCCTTACGGAGAGTTGATACACCGGTTTGATTTTTGTGGGAAACATGTTTTAGTAAGAGACGTTGATTTTTCCTTGTACAGTAGACGGGAAATGGTGTCAGTTTTTTTTTTGTGGCATTTTCTGTGCCTCTGCTAATAACACTATTTTTATGTTCCAGTCTCTGTCTCTCTCTGTCTCTCTCTGTCTCTGTCTCTGTCTCTGTCTCTCTCTGTCTCTCTCTGTCTCTCTCTGTCTCTGTCTCTCTCTGTCTCTCTCTGTCTCTGTCTCTCTCTGTCTCTGTCTCTCTCTGTCTCTGTCTCTCTCTCTCTGTCTCTGTCTCTCTCTGTCTGTCTCTCTGTCTCTCTGTCTCTGTCTCTCTCTGTCTCTGTCTCTCTCTGTCTCTGTCTCTGTCTCTCTCTGTCTCTGTCTCTGTCTCTCTCTGTCTCTGTCTCTGTCTCTCTCTGTCTCTGTCTCTGTCTCTGTCTCTGTCTCTCTCTCTCTCTCTCTCTCTCTCTCTCTCTCTCTCTCTCTCTCTCTCTCTCTCTCTCTCTCTCTCTCTCTCTCTCTCTCTCTCTCTCTCTCTCTCTCTTCGTTAAGTTTAACACAAATTTTCTCTTTCAAGAAGGAAAGGGTATGGACCTGCCAATGATTAATAAATGAACTGAAGTTCGTAGGAAGATTTTTGGTTTTGGATCTCAGAATATATATATATATATATGTATACATATATATATATATATATATATATATATATATATATATATATATATATATATATATATATATATATATATATCTAATTTCTATACTTCGGTTGTATTTGATTATAAAAGTTGTGGGATGATTTTGCTAGAAGAGCAGTAGAAGCACTTCATCTACCAATTCTAACCAGAAAGGAAAAACTCTCGACTTCAAAAATCCATCATACGCCACTAATTTTGAGGACACAACATCGATCTTAAATTTCACGTCTGACTTGAAAGAAAAAAATAGCGAAATCTTTCTTAGCATTACTTTGTCTGTCACGACATTCTCTTGTACCTTTACTTTAATCACTGAACAGTTATATTTCTATATAACGGTAACAACATAATTAGTCGTATGAACCTGCATTAAACAGCATTAACGAACTAACTGCCAATAGTCTCTATTACAGCATTTTCCTATATCATGAGTTACTAAGTACTTTCCGATAACACTAATCATAGCATTTGAATAGATATTACCACATAGGCTATAACCGGAATTATTACAATTATGAAACACGTACACCTTCGTTCGTTGCCTGTATTATGGACAGCACTAAACTGTATGACTGATGTATGCAAACGTAATAATATCTCTGTTCCAACATCTGAGTACGAGTGATGGAACATCTTCACAGAGGTGTGTCCGATGCTGAATTGAAGAGAAAGCGGTTTATCACCTGATTAAATTCCTTATATCCTATGATTTGCTGCGTCTTGGTTGTTACTGGACGAAGAATTCTATATAGTCGTGCTGGGTTGAGACAGAGCGTGTGTGTGTGTGTTTTGTTGATACAGTATTATTTTGGGTGGCGTTGCTTATGGATAGACTGGGCACCTGAAAGAAAAAAGTGCATATCATACACTTATCCACATTTGTTCACCTCTCTACACTATATACTCAAGGTATGTGTGTACACTCTGACAATAGATTATTTACGAAGTGATAAATATATCAAGCTACGAGTTATGAAATGTCAAGATATCATGTGGAATAGCATCATGTTAATAAGGGTCGTTTTTATGGAAGTTTGCTATATATGTAGTTCATAAGAGTAAGATGGTGTAGGGTTGAAAGTGCCAAACAACATGCTCATAGATGATAGGGATAACACAACTGCAGACAGACACTGTCTCCATAACTTTTGATGGTAATTGGCTATATTCTCTCCTCACTGCCAGCATGATAAGATGGTGGTCATTCTAGAATACATCTTAAGTAATAGTCTTCTGTAAACTTGCAGACAAATAGTATTTCTGGTATATCAAACCGCAACATATATAGACCATACATATGCCTAGCTACTACAAAGAGTTCCCTTACTCCATTAGTTTACAGCGATAGGCTATATGTATATGTAATTTATTATACTACCTACACGGTCATGTCTAGGCAGAGCTTATAACCCTATATCAATTATGACTGTCGTCACATTAACAACTGAGTAGCTGGAATGCAAACTACAGCAAATATGCTTCAGTTTAACAACCAGTTTTCTTTGGAAATTCCTGGAGGGATAATTTTCCTACATACTTTTATCATCCCTGTTCTTGTTTGCGTAGTTGCTGACACTTCCATCGCCTAAGTTAGTATCCTACATGTATGAAATACATTTTAATTATCACTAATCACTGCTGTCTTTAGTCATGTACTCTGTGCGTTACCACAGGAGAAAATAAGGAGAAATAGATGAAGCAAGAGGTAGGGACCTCAGCTTAGCATCTCCAGTCTGCTTCCTGCTTATCAGGCCTAAGGCACAAGGTTATGACAAAAGCCACACTTAGCTAATGGGTTATGTGATAGTTGGATAGTTGCTGATGTGTGATGGAACCAGCGTCATAGAGCGATTTGTTGTCGACATATCTCTGGAAAATATATAGATAGAAGAAGAAGAAGAAGAAGAGGAAGAAGAAGAAGAAGAAGATGAAGAAGAAGAGAAAGAAAAATATGAATAAGGATAAGAGGAAAAAGAAGAATAAGAAAGAGAAGAAGAAGAAGAAGAAGAAGAAGAAGAAGAAGAAGAGAAAGAAAAATATGAATAAGGATAAGAGGAAAAAGAAGAAGAATAAGAAAGAGAAGAAGAAGAAGAAGAAGAAGAAGAAGAAGAAGAAGAAGAAGAGACAGAAGAAGAAGAGACAGAAGAAGAGGATGAAGAAGAGGATGATGAAGAAGGAGAAGAAGAAGAAGAAGAAGAAGAAGGAGAAGGGTAGAGGGAGAAGACCAATGTATTGAATGTGCGACGCCAGTCAAGAGGCGTCAGTACCTACCTGCAGTGTGACTCTCCCCAGCCGTGACTGTACCCCAGTGTCGGCGCCATCCTCCTCCTCCTCCTCCTCCTCCTACACACACCAGATGACATGCTCACACAAGAAGCTTAACGCACCAAGTAACAGGCCTGGAATTATTACGTGGTTGATATAATACATGCAATGGGTGTTGTAACGGCAATTGGTGATATATTAGCAACTGCTAATATACCAGCAGCCTGTGATATAACAGCAGATATGATATAGCAGCAGCTGGCGATATAAGAGCAAAAACATAAACACTTTTTGTGCAAATGAAATGTTCAAACATATGAAGATAAAGACAGACAAAGAAACAACACATATTTCGAGTATTCCTTTGGCTCCAAGTGGAGAAAGCGCATGGTCCAGATTTCTCATCTCCTTATGTGCTAAGGGCACTAGTGTGCCTCTGGGTTAGCTGTAACCCATACTCTCTAATAAGATCATTGCCGCTGTTCCAAGCTTTTCCTTCATCTTAGATGCATATCTTGGTGAAGGCCATCCCCTAGAGTGTAGAACTGATCTAATCCTTTTATCTCCCAATCATTCTCATTGCTGCTACCTCCAAGGTCTTTGAAAGATTCCTTCAGCTCTCTTTCTTGAATGTTTAAAATGCCATTTACTTCATTCGGGCCTGCAATACAACTTTCGTAGTGTAAGGTCTGCAGGTCATCTTGTCTCGTACGTTACTCACTATGTTATTGAAGGATTTGAGTCAATCTTTTGTCAAGACTCTCGACATCAAAGCATTTGATAGGGTTTGACGCGTTCTTACGCTGGTGATTCCATTCGACACACTTCAGCTTACTTTCCTTCACCCCTCACTCCAACGTTCATTCTTTTCTTTTCGCTATAAACATATGTCGTCTCTTGACATGGATTTACGCAGCCCCTTAAAATGAAATACCAATAACTGAGTAAATTCAATAATGAAAATGAGAATGCACAATCGCTGCCTATATCTCATTCTAAACCTCATTCGTTTCCCAATATGAATTTCAAAGCAGTACAGTAAATCAACTTTACAATATCATAAACATATCGGGCATAATGAAATTCCTTGCTCCAATTTGGAAACTCTCAGTATCACAAATTCTTGTTCCTAGAAGCTGAGTTGCTGCATAGATGCTGAAATTATTGCCTAGTGAGCAGCTGTTACACACCTACAGGGGTTTTATTCACTCCAGAACTAATATATATGACGTAGCACTTCCTCCTCTTCTTTCTTAGCCAGAGTGGATTCAATTCCTTCCGCTCACTTACCTCTCCCGCTATCACTTCTCTTCAATCGTCTTGAAGAGAAGTGTTGCTGTTTTCTCTTTATTCTGTGCATATCATTTGAGCCACAGACTTCTTGAAGTGTTTGCGCATGTCCCACCTAAAGGGGCCTTGACCCACTGCATGTGACTGGTTGCTGCTTCCCATAGTTTATGTTTGCAGACCAGGTTCACGAGGAGTGGCTGTTGTGATGCCTGCTTCTTTCCTTAAACAATGAAGCCGTGGAAATTCCTTTATTCTAATCTTTTCCTCGGCCATGACTATGACTCAGGTCAACAAAAACCTAAGGAGTATACCTGAAACCATTCTCTGCGGCGCGTAGCGTCTCCAGCCACCTTCCCCAGTGCAGCTTGGGATCAGACAAACAAAAGTCAGAATTTTTGTTCAATGCCATCCAGAAAGTATGATAAACACGCTAGCAAGAACAATGAAAATCTAAAGAAAAAAATACATAGACAAGAAATATAATGATGCCTTTTTCTATAAGCTCCAGAAAAAAACCAAAAACATGTATCACTCTTTGGAGTGGGCAGTGGAGAGGATATTCCGCTGACGTTTATCTTCTACACACTGACCAGCCAACCATCCAGTATATCTAAAATCCCCTGGTGGCCTATATCATACCATTATATCACCAGGAATATAAAACCTAATAACTAGGAAACAATTCCAAGAAACTGATACCAAATTACTATATTGCCGGTTTTGGTTGGTACTGGAGACGGTGAACGAATGAATCTTACGTAGTAAATTTCCATATATCCAACTCTCTGCTTAAGAACCACTGCACGTATTGTAGATACGTTGTCACTGCGAACACGTAGGTCACATCCATAGTGAGTGAGTGTATGTGGTCTTAGAATTGTCTTGAACACCTGAAGAAGGTGTTAAAGATTTATCGTTTGGTGGAGGTAGTTTACGTTGACGGTTTTGATGATCCTGGCAGTTGCTAATCCAAAGTCCAACCAACCAATCCACCAACCTACTACAGAATCTTAGTGAGATAATATTACTCTCCCCGACGCTATATGCGGTTGTTCGATGTACCGCAACTCTCGTAAAATCTTCGCGTGATATGCTATAAATAAGACGTAAAACTTGAGTAGCGGAGGAGCAATGAGGTTTTCAGATAGAGTAGTAAATGTATTATGGCCCTTAGCATCTTATGGTTATCATAGCAAACCGTGAGGTATGTTTATTTTTAAAAGTGCAAAGCTTAAAACCATGAAAGTCGTGTCCTGTTAGGAATAGACAGACCAATAATAGACGTTTTATGAATAGAAAGGGTTGACATCCTTTATATTGTGTCTTCTTATACTCCTTAATTCTCACTTCGTCTGAGTTGACTACAATTTGGATGGTTTTTAATCTCTGTTTTCTCAATCTTCATTAAGAATACACACACACACACACACACACACACACACACACACACACACACGTTTGGTGATAGGAAATCATGGAGACACTAGTCTTAAAAGTGTGTACAAGAAGAATTCTTATACCAACTTGTCGAAGAACAAATTAGGATGAGAGGGACTGAAAACACCATCATTGCTAGATCTTATCTTCACACATACAATGATGGATATGGAGCATATGATACATCAGTAGGAAAAACAATGTGGTCACGTAATGATCGAGTTTAATCATTTGGCAAATGAGAATATTCGAAGAGGAGAGGTGAGACAAGACCTAAAGAGGAGGTATAATCATGGACACAACATAAACCATGATGACGTCTATGATATATAGAATGGAAAATGGAGTTGAACAGCCGGGAACTAGAATTCTGTGATGGGAAATTTTCATAAAATTACAATGAAGGAATAGGAGCATTGGTATTTCTAGCCTCAAATTTAGAAGATATGTAAAGATAGAGGAAGAATGGTTTGATATAAGATGTCAAAAAGTAAGGAACTTCAAAGATTTGCAGTGAGGAAGATATGGATGGCTCCCCAGCCAGCTAGCCTTTGCAAGATAAAAGAATGCAAGATAAGAAAAAGGAACAGAGAAAGGGGCCAAGTGAGGATATTCCCTCTAAGGCTCAGTTCTCTGTTCTTAACGCCACCTCCCAAACGCGGGAAATGGCGAATTATATGTATGAAAGAAAGGAGAGACTTTGAAGATTATATTCTGGACAAAACAGGAGAGAGTCTAAAACTTTTGCATAGATTCATTAGGAGACATTTGTCAGCAACAGAGCAGCTCATCAGGTTCGTGGATTCAGAGGGATTAATTGCATAGGATCATGTAAGGATTTGTGAGGAAGTGAATAACAATATCACCTTACCTCCCAAGAGGAAGAAGAGTGTACCAGCGATTGCTTGGAAATTAAGGGGAGAAACACCTTCCCGACGGCCACTGCCAGGGGGCCGGAGACAATGTGAAGTGTTGGTGAACTGAGACTCCAGCCAATGATCCAGGATGCCTGACCACATAAGCCTTCGGATGCTGAGGATAAAGAGGCGTTATATCATTCATCATGACCACAGCAGGAGGGAGAGGATGGACTCCTCTGGAGTGAGAAATTCCTCGACGAGATTGTAGTAGTCTAGCGATTTCTTACTCGTGTCGTAACCAAACGCAAACGAATTACGTTAACGCCAATTGATTACATCTATCTATCTATCTATCTATCTATCTATCTATCTATCTATCTATCTATCTATCTATCTTTCTCTCCCAGGGTACCGAGATCAGAAAGCGTACACCAAACTACTGGACCACCAATAGAACAATAACCTGACATTCTGGAACTGGTTTCTACGGCCCATCACTGTAGGCCCGCAGGGTGTGACAGGACGCCCATTCCCTGATCCTAAGGACGTCGCAGATCGATCTCCGGGCATCTCGGTCACGTCTGTACATCAAAGCATACATTGTTCACATAACAAATCAGTCTAAACAGTTTTACCATTGTGCACCCGAGAGTTGAACCCATACTACCAAAATACAGCCGGCGGTGTAGACCCTGTTGCTCATGGATGTGAGACGAAGAGTATTCGATTACATGTAATTGAACAGTCATTTCCCTGTTCGGGGTGATCATACTCTATCAGTTAGCGTTCCCGAATACCACGCAAAAGGGTATGGGTTCGAATCCCGCCTGTTGGAGGGTATTACATGTTCTATGAAAGTGCAAATCCATATGCACTATGGTCGTGTTCATTCACGTCCGTGTCTTTACTATAAGGTTGTGTAAAATGTTAGCTGCTGGTAATGTGAGCCTGATGGAATTTGAAAGGTGTAGACCCCGTTGCTCATGGATGTGAGACCAAGGATATTCGATTACTTGTAATTGAATAGTCATTTCCCTATTAGAGTCTATCATAGCCTCGCGTTTAGCGTTCTCGAATACCATGCAAAAGGTCCTGGGTTCGAATCCTTGTTGTTGGAGGGCATTATGTGTTCCCTGAAGGAGGGCGTTCATATGCAATATATTCGCATATATATTTCTTTTTTTTTTTTTTTTTTGCTTTGTCGCTGTCTCCCGCGTTTGCGAGGTAGCGCAAGGAAACAGACGAAAGAAATGGCCCAACCCACCCCCATACACATGTATATACATACGTCCACACACGCAAAATATACATACCTACACAGCTTTCCATGGTTTACCCCAGACGCCTCACATGCCCCGATTCAATCCACTGACAGCACGTCAACCCCGGTATACCACATCGCTCCAATTCACTCTATTCCTTGCCCTCCTTTCACCCTCCTGCATGTTCAGGCCCCGATCACACAAAATCTTTTTCACTCCATCTTTCCATCTCCAATTTGGTCTCCCTCTTCTCCTCGTTCCCTCCACCTCCGACACATATATCCTCTTGGTCAATCTTTCCTCACTCATTCTCTCCATGTGCCCAAACCATTTCAAAACACCCTCTTCTGCTCTCTCAACCACGCTCTTTTTATTTCCACACATCTCTCTTACCCTTACATTACTTACTCGATCAAACCACCTCACACCACACATTGTCCTCAAACATCTCATTTCCAGCACATCCATCCTCCTGCGCACAACTCTATCCATAGCCCACGCCTCGCAACCATACAACATTGTTGGAACCACTATTCCTTCAGACATACCCATTTTTGCTTTCCGAGATAATGTTCTCGACTTCCACACATTCTTCAAGGCTCCCAGAATTTTCGCCCCCTCCCCCACCATATGATCCACTTCCGCTTCCATGGTTCCATCCGCTGCCAGATCCACTCCCAGATATCTAAAACACTTCACTTCCTCCAGTTTTTCTCCATTCAAACTCACCTCCCAATTGACTTGACCCTCAACCCTACTGTACCTAATAACCTTGCTCTTATTCACATTTACTCTTAACTTTCTTCTTTCACACACTTTACCAAACTCAGTCACCTGCTTCTGCAGTTTCTCACATGAATCAGCCACCAGCGCTGTATCATCAGCGAACAACAACTGACTCACTTCCCAAGCTCTCTCATCCCCAACAGACTTCATACTTGCCCCTCTTTCCAAAACTCTTGCATTCACCGCCCTAACAACCCCATCCATAAACAAATTAAACAACCATGGAGACATCACACACCCCTGCCGCAAACCTACATTCACTGAGAACCAATCACTTTCCTCTCTTCCTACACGTACACATGCCTTACATCCTCGATAAAAACTTTTCACTGCTTCTAACAACTTGCCTCCCACACCATATATTCTTAATACCTTCCACAGAGCATCTCTATCAACTCTATCATATGCCTTCTCCAGATCCATAAATGCTACATACAAATCCATTTGCTTTTCTAAGTATTTCTCACATACACTCTTCAAAGCAAACACCTGATCCACACATCCTCTACCACTTCTGAAACCACACTGCTCTTCCCCAATCTGATGCTCTGTACATGCCTTCACCCTCTCAATCAATACACTCCCATATAATTTACCAGGAATACTCAACAAACTTATACCTCTGTAATTTGAGCACTATATATATATATTTTGTCTAAACGTAAACTAGACTGCAGATAAGATATCATAAGAAGCATAAATTTCATCTCACTTTGCTCTTAAAAAAGCTATAAAACTTACATTCTATTAACTTTGGGAAGAACGGTCGAGTTTTTCTTGAAAGCCAGTGTCAACATAAAGTTGGTGTAAACCCTTTTCCTGCCAATATATAGATGACACTCCCCGCTAGTACTGGAAAGATATTATAAGACATATCAAATCATTTTACTATATATATCCCAATTAGTCTAAAATAGCTAAGTGAATCCAGAATTAAACAGTACTTCAATACTTGCAACTCTGCTTTAGATTATGGAAATACAGTTAAGTTTCCAGTAAAAAGAATCATCTTTGTAAATAAAATTCTCTAAGGATAAGATTTTAGAAGAACCATTCATTCTATATTTGAAGTTTCCTTTAACGTTTTCAGAGATATTCAAAGGACAACCGTGTTATTTCAGATTGTCGAAAATGAATTACGGTTTTCATGTAGCTGAAAGTCATGGGGCCTATTGGTAAAAAATAAAGCAGAGGGTATACATGCTGAAAATGACATGTATGACGACACTATGTTTTGGAAGTAGGACTGATCGAGTACAAAGTTACAAGATAAGAGAGAGGTATGGTAGAAAGTGCAGTGTGTTTAAGAGAAATAAACATAGTGTGCTGAAATGGTTCAGACATGGGGAGAGAATGAGTGAAGAGAGAGACTGACTGAGAGGCTATACGTGTCAGAAGTGAAGGAAACAAGGAGTAAGGGGAGGTGATCGAAAACCAAATGAGGAGTTCAGCCCATTCTCTATGGTGAGACTGAAGCCTCTTAGTAGAGGACCTCAGCTCGAGGATGAAATGATGTCACGGCCTCATGGAATGAATTCAGATTGGTCAAGAAATCTATAGAATTTGCAAAGTCAGGAAAACAGTGGGGGAAACAAAGGAAAATGTGAGAGTTAGGAGCCACATAGTATCTAAGTTTGGGGATTCTAACTGCTCAAGGTATTGGCGTTTTGTTTAGTGGGAGTAAAAATCTCTTCAAGGTGACTGATGAGTATGAGCTGTTCTTGCGTCTCTAAGATTGAAAGAGTGACTGCAGACTTTTGTGGAGATGCAGATATCTTGCTCTGGGTGAGTCATTTTGCCAGTTTTGTGCTGTCTAGATTGAGTCTATCTAACTAATCGTTTGCAACATGCACCCGTAAAACATGCTGATAGGTAAGATTACTATATTTTTTTTGAGGGGGTAGAAGACTTAAAGCAAAATTTTTTGTAGCTGTTTCTCCCTGACCTTTTTTCTTTTTTGTTTACTATTCTACATATCTACATCTTGTGTTCAGTATTTCAAAAGCCTGCATCTAAACGCTCACATCGTACGTAGGAAATGTAAGGGGGATCACCTGAAATCCCAAGACATGATCTTAATGCTGATTTCATGGCAGATGACAGCGAACTCCCCTCTGATGATAGCTTCTCGCGACCGCCAGCAGTTTTTGAAGGTGCCGGCCATTCCCTTCACCAATTTCTCCCGTATCGGGTCACCGGACTCGTATAGGCGAAAAACTTAACTAACATTAGCTATTCTGATCATTCAAGCATGTACTACGCATTTTGGAATACAAAGCTCACGTTCGCCAACGTAATCGAGGCTGGAAGTTGTGGCATATTACAATGATTCTCGACAATGGTGATTAACATTGATTTTGATAATCTTATCCTGGGAAAAAAGTGGCAAAATCGTACAGTTGATGCAACTGAACATCTGCAGGACTGACTCACTATGTGATCCAGAGTTGAGACGCCATGGAAGATCCGATTGTTCAACGAGGTCATCCAGGGAGTCGATGGGGATGGTGATACGAGGAAGCGTTAACTTGGCTGTGAGGATACCACTGTAGGAGGACATGAACACTAGGGACGCCAGGAGCCACGTGACCACTAGGACGCGGCCTCCGTCCTTCCTAGGCAGCCAGTGAGAACCTGTGGGTAAAGAACAAGGTCGCAAGGATAATCTCTCGAGAAGGACATCAGAACTAAGGGTGTTGAGAACCACGTCTTCGTGATCCTTCGTCTTTTCCAGGTAGTCACTCAAGTGCCTGTAGGAAGGAGGAAGGAGCGGAGAGCATGTATAATGCTGCGTAGTCAAGGAAATCTGGTCCTTAAGGCTGCTTCCACAGATACGACTAAGTAAATAAAAAGAATGGGAAAGTATTTATTCTAAAAGTTTGAAAGTGACACACGAGACAAAAAGATTGCAAGCTGTCAACTCAGAAAAAAAGAAAAAACATTTGGCCTATTGGATAATTATTTTGGTACAGATGTTGTTGACATTGCTCATGAAAATGCTTAATGAGCAATTAGCTATTGCTGATTATTAGTGTTATGGTGATACAAACATAAATGAAATGCAGGTTCATAGTTTCTGGAATAAGAAAACAAATAAAAGCGCTTATTTCTTGAACTCAAAGTTTCAATAGAAATTTATAGCCTGGAACAATTAAGTAAATGCTGATGTGATTAAGACTAGGAAGAGAACACGATATAACTCAATTTCAGACCCTTGTCTTCCGTGATGTGAATCATTCTTAAACAGCTCACTGCAGTCACATAGCCGAGGTGATAGTGGATCATCTCCGGTGAAATATTCACCTCTCTGAACTGTAAAGTGATTGTACACCACCGGATGCTATGTGGACATAACGGAAAAAAAACTCACGAGCATTTTACCAGTCATAATGAATAGATATGACAATTTAATCGACACACTTGATTGGATTCTGACATACATCTGTTGTGAATGGCTTGATGAAGCCGGCGACGTCACTTTTCAGGCCTGGTCGAATCATGAGCAACGCCTGGTTGTCGACGTGTACAGGCTCTGAGAAATCACTCACCGACTTCCTGTCAGGAGTCACTGAGAAGGGACCCAGGGCAAAGTCAACTTCCTGAAAGATAAAAAAAGTTGATGCTCCTCCCTTCTGCGCCAGTACGATGACTTAAGTCCTTGAATTGAATACTAGTATCAGTATTCAAAGAATACTAGTATTAGTATTCAGATATGACAACACCATCAAGAAAGCCTTCATCAAAAATAACCCATCAAATGATACAGGTGTTGTTTATAAAGTCCCATGTAAAGATTGTAACCAATTATGTATCGGACAATCGGGGAAAGATTTGGA
The DNA here is from genome assembly GCF_036320965.1 of Panulirus ornatus. NCBI lineage: Eukaryota > Metazoa > Arthropoda > Malacostraca > Decapoda > Palinuridae > Panulirus > Panulirus ornatus. Next base: position 14,054,302 of record NC_092243.1, on the reverse strand, counting down.
CACAAGAATCTCACAACATAAGTATAGTGTTAGGATAGACCAACAGAGTAATGGCTTATTTCAACATAGAGCTGCCTTTGATCACCATATCGACTGGGAAGGAGCTAAGACCATATCTAGGTCAAATTGTTTCAGCGAAAGAAATGTGATTGAATCATGTTTAATCTTTGGAACATTTGATCATAATGTACAATATGTCCTTTGGCCATTTCAAATGTGACAGACTGTTAACTGAAATGGTTATTAAGAAGTGTCCACCAAAATAACCCAGTCTATATACCATGTAAGGAGGTCATATGGCAGGACACATAATTAGTGCCCACCTACACTCCACGGGGATTATGAAACCCCGCTTCACTGCTACCTATGTGATTTTAAGGACCTCACCACTTGCGTCACCCCAGCTCCGTCTGAGGACGTAATAAACAAAAGCACTCAACGTCTCTTATTTCTCTTTCCAGAGGTGATTGTGCATATATCTCTTCGCGGTGAAGTGAAGGTTATATATATATAATATATAATATTAATATATATATATATATATATATATATATATATATATATATATATATATATATATATATTTTTTTTTTTTTTTTTTTTTTATACTTTGTCGCTGTCTCCCGCGTTTGCGAGGTAGCGCAAGGAAACAGACGAAAGAAATGACCCAACCCCCCCCATACACATGTACATACACACGTCCACACACGCAAATATACATACCTACACAGCTTTCCATGGTTTACCCCAGACGCTTCACATGCCTTGATTCAATCCACTGACAGCACGTCAGCCCCTGTATACCACATCGCTCCAATTCACTCTATTCCTTGCCCTCCTTTCACCCTCCTGCATGTTCAGGCCCCGATCACACAAAATCTTTTTCACTCCATCTTTCCACCTCCAATTTGGTCTCCCTCTTCTCCTCGTTCCCTCCACCTCCGACACATATATCCTCTTGGTCAATCTTTCCTCACTCATTCTCTCCATGTGCCCAAACCATTTCAAAACACCCTCTTCTGCTCTCTCAACCACGCTCTTTTTATTTCCACACATCTCTCTTACCCTTACGTTACTTACTCGATCAAACCACCTCACACCACACATTGTCCTCAAACATCTCATTTCCAGCACATCCATCCTCCTACGCACAACTCTATCCATAGCCCACGCCTCGCAACCATACAACATTGTTGGAACTACTATTCCTTCAAACATACCCATTTTTGCTTTCCGGGATAATGTTCTCGACTTCCACACATTTTTCAAGGCTCCCCAAATTTTCGCCCCCTCCCCCACCCTATGATCCACTTCCGCTTCCATGGTTCCATCCGCTGACAGATCCACTCCCAGATATCTAAAACACTTCACTTCCTCCAGCCTCTCACCATTCAAACTCACCTCCCAATTGACTTGACCCTCAACCCTACTGTACCTAATAACCTTGCTCTTATTGACATTTACTCTTAACTTTCTTCTTCCACACACTTTACCAAACTCCGTCACCAGCTTCTGCAGTTTCTCACATGAATCCGCCACCAGCGCTGTATCATCAGCGAACAACAACTGACTCACTTCCCAAGCTCTCTCATCCCCAACAGACTTCATACTTGCCCCTCTTTCCAAAACTCTTGCATTTACCTCCCTAACAACCCCATCCATAAACAAATTAAACAACCATGGAGACATCACACACCCCTGCCGCAAACCTACATTCACTGAGAACCAATCACTTTCCTCTCTTCCTACACGTACACATGCCTTACATCCTCGATAAAAACTTTTCACTGCTTCTAACAACTTGCCTCCCACACCATATATTCTTAATACCTTCCACAGAGCATCTCTATCAACTCTATCATATGCCTTCTCCAGATCCATAAATGCTACATACAAATATATATATATATATTCACCATCTCGCTCCCCACTCCGTCGATTGCATCAGCTTCACTACTTTTTTTCTTTAACTGTTTTCCTGATAAACACAAACTTTACCTTTATTGCTTTTATGATGGCGGGTTCAGCCACCTTACTACAAAGTCTCCGTTTTCTTTCAATGTGAAACAGATATTCTAAAGTAGCTTTGACTATCATCAATTGTAGCATTTACTTCATCGGTATCCAGTCATCTCTCAAGTCAATGATTTTCTTTAGCCACAGATGTTCATCATCTAAGCATCCGTTCGCCATTATTCGGTCATCTCACCAGTCCCTTCACTTACTACCTACCTCCCAGTCCATTTGCTTCACTATCCACAAGTCCCTTCACCTGGCACCTATCCCCATTATAGTTTCCTCAACATCCACCAGCCCTTCACTTGGCACCTACCTTCCAGTGCGTACAGTTGCCTCGCTATCCACCTGTCCCTTCACCTGGCACCTGCCCCAAGTACAGTTGCCTAAAAATCCACCAGTCCTTCACCTGACACTTACCTCCCTGTGCACCATGCCAATCATGCCGGACCACGACCCGTTATCAGACTTCGAGCCCCATGCTCCGTCGGGAGGTCGCAGCAGTTCATAGCTTAATGAGATAGAGAGTAAAGAAAATGAATAGATAGATAAATGAAGGAATAGATAAGTGAATGAAGAAATCATTAAATAAGAGAATTATTAGCAAAATCATTCTGCCAGGGTTCTCATAATCTTTAATTTTTAAGAATGAAATATAACTTCTTTGCTAATATCTGACTTATATGATAAGGTACACATACTATCACCGAGTTTTGCAAAATCTTTCTGATTCCTTCAGTATCACGTGAAGATTGAAATACTAATTACATAAGTACCGACATTCTTGTCTACCTCATAGTGAAGAAGAATCAGAGCTAAGGTATAATGAATCTTAGAATTACGTACGTAAACTCCAAAAGCTACTTACTCAAAATCAATGATTTCGGACAAAATGTCATAAGGTTCCTCATGAATCCACTGAAGACAAGGTTTCCCTCCTGATCGGTGGACAGCTTGGTCCATGGCACCCACTAGGGGCAAGGCAGATGTGAGGTTCTCATTCCAGGGCAACAAAAAGAACATATGATATCGAAGTTCTTATTGAGTGAGGGAGAACGGAGGGAGGGGATTCAAACTTTTCAGCGAATAGGAAAGGTCATTGATTATATCATATTCATTTTTCATTCTTTTCTTTCATACTCAGTTTCCATTTCCCTGCGTTAACGAGTTAGCACAAGGAATAGGCGAAGAAAGGCCATATTCACTCACATCCATTTTCCAACTATCATGTGTAAATACCAAAACCACAACTCCCTATAAACAACCAGGCTTCACAAACTAGTCCATTGACAGCACGTTGACCCCTGTCTACTGTATCGTTCCAATTCACCATATCCCATGCACGCTCTTTACGCTCTTGCATGTTCAAGCCCCGATCACTCAAGAACTTTTTCTCACAATTTTCCTAGCTCTCTGCAAGTATGACACATATATCCTCTTTGTTAACTTTTCCTCATTCATTTTCTCCATATGTTCAAACCATTTCAACACACCCTCTTCAGCTCCCTCTACCACACATTTTTATTCCCACACCTCTGTCTTACCCGTTTATTAATTATCTAATGAAACCGGCTCACAACGCATATCATTCTCAAACACTTCATTTCCAACACATCCACCCTCGTTCGCACATCCTCGTATATAACCCATGCCTCACATCGAAGTGATATTGCTGGGACTACTATATCCTCAATGAAACCACCTCGCACCACATATTGTCCTTAAACTTTTCAGTTTCAGCACATCCACCATCCTCATATCGTTATCTATGGCCCATGCCTTGAAACACAGCATTGTTGGGACAACCATACCTCAAACATACTCTGTTTCGCCCTCTAAGATGTCGACCTCCCTTTACACACAATTTTCAGTGCATCTAGATTCTTCTCCCCCTCACCATCCAACGACTCACATCCGCTTTCATGGTTCCATGTGCGGCAAAGTCTGCTCCCGGGTATCTAAAATACCTCACTTCCTCAAATTTTCTCCATTCAGACTCACATACCAGCTAACCTGTTCCTATGGCAAACATCATGACCTTGCTTTTATTCACATTTACTTTCAACTTCCTACTTTCACACAGTTTTCTAAGCTCATTCACCAACTTCTGCAGCTTTTCGCTCGAATCTGTCAACTATGTCATGGGCAAACAACGACTGATTTCCTTCCCAAGTCACTTTATCCCCTCCTGATTGCATACTCGCCCCTCTCTCCATCGGCCTCTCTCATCAGCCTATCCATATACAGAAGGATCGCACACTAGCTTTCACTTGGAACCACTCACTCTCCTTTCTTCCTACCCGTAAGCAAACATTATACCCTTGACAAAAATTTTTCACTACTTCTAGCAGCTCTCCTTACACTCCATATATATTTTCAAACTTCCATAAGGCATCTCTATCGACCCTGTCATGTGCTTTCTTCAGATTCATAAATGCCGCATACAAATCTAGGTATTTATCACACACATTCTTTAAGGCAAACACCTGACCCCCACATCCTCTACCACTTCTGAAACCACACTGCTCTTCCCCAATCTGATGCTCTGTACATGCCTTCACCCTCTCAATCAATACCCTCAAATATAATTTTCCATGAATACTTAACAAACTTATACCTCTGTAATTTGAGCACTCACCTTCGTCCCCTTTGCCTTTGTACAATGGCACTATGCAAGCATTCCGCCAATCCTCAGGCACCTCATCATGAATCATACATACATTAAATAACCTTACCAACCAGTCAAAAATACAGTCACCCACTTTTTTAATAAATTCCACTGCAATATCATCCAATCCTGCTGCCTTGCCGGCTTTCATCTTCCGCAAAGCTTTTACTACCGCTTCTCTGTTTACCAAATCATTTTCCCTAACCCTATCACTTTGCACACCATCTCGGCCAAAACACCCTATATCTGCCACTCTATCATCAAACAAATTCAATAAACCTTCAAAATACTCACTCCATCTCCTTCTCACATCACCACTACTTGTTATCTCCTTCCCATTTGCCCCCTTCACTGAAGCTCCCATTTGTTCCCATGTCTTACGCACTTTATTTACCGCCTTCCAAAACATCTTTTTATTCTCCCTAAAATTTAATGATACTCTCTCATAAGAATATATACATATATATATATATATATATATATATATATATATATATATATATATATATATATATATATATATATATATATATCAACATGCGTTGCATGTTGAGAGATGAAAAAGAATTCCACTACTATATTGATATAGTCTTAAACCTTTGCCAGCCGTAAGAAAACAAGAAGGAACTAGATATATATATATATATATATATATATATATATATATATATATATATATATATATATATATATATATATGTATATACCACAAACGCACACGCGCACAAACATTATCGCACGCAACCAAACACTTGCACTTACTTCTTCAGCAGCTACCTTGATGAGGGGTCTGGCGGAGGCCATGTTGATGGTGTCACATGGGATTCCCTCTGCTCGTCCACGAGTAGGGCTGGGTCGAGGGGTACACTGTCTGTGTGGTGGATGTTGTGGATGAGATACATATGCTACCTCTAAGGAAAATACATATATACTTTGATATACTTTGCTGTCTAAGTATCACAGACTAGCATTTGCATCCTAGTACTAACTGGTGTTTATGAGTTGATTTTACTATAATCAGACTTTAAAAGCATCACCATTGTATATCATAAACTGGAGTTTGATTCATTAGTTACAGAATTTTAGCGTTTGATGACAGATACGTTGCATGTTGAGAGATGAAAAAGAATTCCACTACTATATTGATATAGTCTTAAACCTTTGCCAGCCGTAAGAAAACAGAAGGGACTAGATACTACGATGCTCATATTTAGGATCATCTGAACCTTTTTTTCAGATCTTCGTTCTTGTTGTGAGGTACTTTCTCTTCGAATCTCATTTGGAGACTTTCCATGTGCTGAAAAGAGTTTACCTGCTATGTCGTCACATCTCACTGAAGTTTATTGCTTTTTTGATTGAGAAAAGTTCTTTTAATCAATTCCTTGATGTTAGGAAACCCTTGATTGAAGGATGAAATGATCCACCTTCTGTGAACAAGTTCCACTTTCGGTAACACGTTGAGACAATTGAACTCTAGTGTCACGAAAAAGTACTGATTTCACATTAGAGTTCAGCATATTGATAAATCTCTTGCACATGCGTATGTGTGTGTGTGTGTGTGAGAGAGAGAGAGAGAGAGAGAGAGAGAGAGAGAGAGAGAGAGAGAGAGAGAGAGAGAGAGAGAGAGAGAGAGAGAGTTTTTTTTGTACTGTAAAGTCTAATACTCTCAGTAGACGTTGGCCCTCAACACACACACCTATGCTTGAGAAACTCGAGAAACGACTTTCACGAGCCCATCTATCAGGATGAAGATCTATTAAGGATGTCATTACTGATGTCTCGCTACAAGCCATGCACCAGAAAATGGCATCTTGAGAAATCACGCTGATAGCCACCTGTCACATATCCTGACCTAACACGTCACATTTTTTAATATTCCTACGCGGGCGCCACTACATGATAAGCTTCATCCAAGACATCACGCCGCATGTAGCGCTAAATGCCTCTCAGTAACAATATGGTCCGTAGGTGTAGCAAGGGACCACATCGAGCAGAGACCTGGCCATTTTCACAATACATAATTTCCTCCTTCCTCGGTAGCATGGTTCCGGTCATGACAATAGACCTCTGTACATTCATTGTTCATTGTACATTCGGACTGAAAAAATAATCCATAATGACGTATCTCCTGTCAGCTAAACCTTACAGAAACTGAGGTCGGTTACCCATTAAAGAAGTACACACAGACGCGTTAAAATTGTCCTCATTCTCACAGAGGGTTATGGCTATGACCACCGTGTGGAGGGCAGCTTTGAGCGAGCAGCATATGACATGCCTGACTCTGAGTTGTACCCAAACACTTTACACATTCACTTTATAGATGAAAGCTTGGAATTCTTGAGTATCCATTTCCTGAGTGTTGTCGATGATTTATTCATCATGGTTCCAATATATATATATATATATATATATATATATATATATATATATATATATATTATACTTGCACTTAACCTGCCGTCTCCCGCGTTAGCGAGGTAGCGCAAAGAAGCAGACGAGGGATGGCCCAACCCACCCACATACACATGTATATACATAAACGCCCAAACACGCACATATACATACATATACATGCACAGACATATATATGTATACACATATACATATCCATACTTGCTGCCTTCAACCATTCTTGTCGCAACCCCTCTACACACGAAATAGTATTCCCCCCCCCCCCCCCCACCCCTCTAGCGAGGCAGCGCTAGGAACAGACAAAAAAAAAAAGCTACATTCGTTCACACTCAGTCTCTAGCTATCATGTATAATGTACCGAAACCACAGCTCCCTTTCCACATCCAGGCCCCACAGACCACCTCTCCATGGTTGACCCCAGACGCTTCAAATGCCCTGGTTCAATCCATTGACAGCACGTCGACCCCGGTACACCACATCGTTCCAATTCACTCTATTCCTGGCACACCTTTCACCCTCCTGCATATTCAGGCCCCGATCACTCAAAATCATTTTCACTCCATCTTTCCACCTCCAATTAGGTCTCCCTCTTCTCCTCGTTCCCTCCACTTCTGACACATATATCCTCTTGGTCAATCTTTTCTCACTCATTCTCTCCATGTGCCCAAACCATTTCAAAACACCCTCTTCTGCTCTCTCAACCACGCTCTTTTTATTTCCACACATCTCTCTTACCCTTACGTTACTTACTCGATCAAACCACCTCACACCACACATTGTCCTCAAACATCTCATTTCCAGCACATCCATCCTCCTGCGCACAACTCTATCCATAGCCCACGCCTCGCAACCATACAACATTGTTGGAACCACTATTCCTTCAAACATACCCATTTTTGCTTTCCGAGATATTGTTCTCGACTTCCACACATTCTTCAAGGCTCCCAGAATTTCCGCCCCCTCCCCCACCCTATGATCCACTTCCGCTTCCATGGTTCCATCCGCTGCCAGATCCACTCCCAGATATCCAAAACACTTTACTTCCTCCAGTTTTTCTCCATTCAAACTTACCTCCCAATTGACTTGACCCTCAACCCTACTGTACCTCATAACCTTGCTCTTATTCACATTTACTCTTAACTTTCTTCTTTCACACACTTTACAAAACTCAGTCACCAGCTTCTGCAGTTTCTCACATGAATCAGCCACCAGGGCTGTATCATCAGTGAACAACAACTGACTCACTTCCCAAGCTCTCTCATCCCCAACAGACTTCATACTTGCCCCTCTTTCCAAAACTCTTGCATTCACCTCCCTAACAACCCCATCCATAAACAAATTAAACAACCATGGAGACATCACACACCCCTGCCTCAAACCTACATTCACTGAGAACCAATCACTTTCCTCTCTTCCTACACGTACACATGCCTTACATCCTCGATGAAAACTTTTCACTGCTTCAAACAACTTGCCTCCCACACCATATATTCTTAATACCTTCCACAGAGCATTTCTGTCAACTCTATCATATGCCTTGTCCAGATCCATAAATGCTACATACAAATCCATTTGCTTTTCCAAGTATTTCTCACATACATTCTTCAAAGCAAACACCTGATCCACACATCCTCTACCACTTCTGAAACCACACTGCTCTTCCCCAATCTGATGCTCTGTACATGCCTTCACCCTCTCAATCAATACCCTCCCATATGATTTCCCAGGAATACTCGTCAAACTTATACCTCTGGCATTTGACTTTTATCCCCTTTGCCTTTGTACAATGGCACTATGCAAGCATTCCGCCAGTCCTCAGGTACCTCACCATGAGTCATACATACATTAAATAACCTTACCAACCAGTCAACAATTCAGTCACCCCCTTTTTTAATAAATTCCACTGCAATACCATCCAAACCTGCTGCCTTGCCGGCTTTCATCTTCCGCAAAGCTTTTACTACCTCTTCTCTTGATGGAGAGAGATGGGTGATTATTGGTGCATATGCACCTGGGCATGAGAAGAAAGATCATGAGAGGCAAGTGCTTTGGGAGCAGCTGAATGAGTGTGTTAGTGGTTTTGATGCACGAGACCGGGTTATAGTGATGGGTGATTTGAATGCAAAGGTGAGTAATGTGGGAGTTGGAATAATTGGTATACATGGGGTGTTCAGTGTTGTAAATGGAAATGGTGAAGAGCTTGTAGATTTATGTGCTGAAAAAGGACTGGTGATTGGGAATACCTGGTTTAAAAAGCGAGATATACATAAGTATACGTATGTAAGTAGGAGAGATGGCCAGAGAGCGTTATTGGATTACGTGTTAATTGACAGGCGCGCGAAAGAGAGAATTTTGGATGTTAATGTGCTGAGAGGTGCAACTGGAGGGATGTCTGATCATTATCTTGTGGAGGCTAAGGTGAAGATTTGTATGGGTTTTCAGAAAAGAAGAGTGAATGTTGGGGTGAAGAGGGTGGTGAGAGTAAGTGAGCTTGGGAAGGAGACTTGTGTGAGGAAGTACCAGGAGAGACTGAGTACAGAATGAAAAAAGGTGAGACAATGGAAGTAAGGGGAGTGGGGGAGGAATGGGATGTATTTAGGGAATCAGTGATGGATTGCGCAAAAGATGCTTGTGGCATGAGAAGAGTGGGAGGTGGGTTGATTAGAAAGGGTAGTGAGTGGTGGGATGAAGAAGTAAGATTATTAGTGAAAGAGAAGAGGGAGGCATTTGGACGATTTTTGCAGGGAGAAAATGCAATTGAGTGGGAGATGTATAAAAGAAAGAGACAGGAGGTCAAGAGAAAGGTGCAAGAGGTGAAAAAGAGGGCAAATGAGAGTTGGGGTGAGAGAGTATCATTAAATTTTAGGGAGAATAAAAAGATGTTCTGGAAGGAGGTAAATAAAGTGCGTAAGACAAGGGAGCAAATGGGAACTTCAGTGAAGGGCGCAAATGGGGAGGTGATAACAAGTAGTGGTGATGTGAGAAGGAGATGGAGTGAGTATTTTGAAGGTTTGTTGAATGTGTTTGATGATAGAGTGGCAGATATAGGGTGTTTTGGTCGAGGTGGTGTGCAAAGTGAGAGGGTTAGGGAAAATGATTTGGTAAAAATATAAAGGATGGAGTGAAAAAGATTTTGAGCGACTGGGGTCTGATCATGCAGGGGATGAAAGGCTTGCACAGGATAGAGTGAACTGAAGCCATGTGTTATACAGGGGTCGACGTCCTCTCAGTGGAATAAACCAGGGTATGTGAAGCTTTCTGGGTAAACATGGATGTAAGCAGATGCGGCCTTTCCTTGTGCCATGCGACCTTTCTTTGTTCCTGGCGGTACCCTGCTATGGCGGGACACGGCGATCGAGTATACATATATATATACACATATATATATATATATATATATATATATATATATATATATATATATATATATATATATATATATATATATATATATATATATATATATATATGTAATCCGTGTGTGTGTGTGTGTGTGTGTGTGCAGCAAGTAAATATGATATTATCCAACCACATGCACTTCGCGTTATTTCCCATTCTTGTTTTTTATTCTTTGATTTTTTGATGTCTGAAACAATAATCTTGATCGGAATTTGTACCTAAAAGACAGTTTCTTACAAAACACTTACTTTTACCCGTACTTAACTGGTTATATGTTCGTTAATCAATATGAAAAGTAGTATGATATATACCGCTCTATTATCATTTCTTCGCGTACTATACGCTGATAAACTAAAATACATATGCGAAAATCTTTTGAAAATTCAAGATAGATTTTCATGTATTGGATATACTCCATAAACATCGTATCACTTTCACATCGAGCGTGGCTGTATAACAAAACATAATTTTATCGTTAATTCTTTCGTTTATATCTAAATTGTAGTTGAGGACCATGGTTCCGAACTATTACTTCAACTGACGCTGTTTTTAGCGAAAGAAATATGAACAAGACTAAAATCGTCAAAATCTCATGTATCATAAAATCTCGTAAGTTTGTCTGAATTACATTTCTTCGTGGCATCAGCACCTAACCTTAAGATCGCTAAATAGTAACCATCGACTTTTTGCTGGATTAGCAAAATATTTGGATCATCTGGATACCGATCACATAAGACTTTCCTAAATCTCCTTGGATGATCCCGTCTCCCGGGTACACTAATGTCGCGGTCAGTAAATCTACATTTCTTTTCGCGAACAATACACACCTTGCAAGGGAAAAGCTATTTCAATAAGTCTCGACCTAAACTCTCTTTTCTCTGTTGCCGCTCTGTCTTTCCAGAGCCCTTCGCACTTTTCGAGTAAGGCTTTCGCCTCGAGAAAGACTCAGATCTTTCGTGAGGCCAATGAGGAAAGAGGAAGAAAAGCAAGATGCTTTGTAGCCTTTGTGAGCATTAAGCCTAGTGTAAGCGCTTACCTTCCTGGAGCTTCCACTGGGAAACAATGTGGAATTACGTCGGTCTCGTCCTTATAAGCCCCTTACGAGACTAGATCTAAAGTGAATTTTAACAATGCACGAACATAATGTCGTTAATCCTCGGACGAGCGTCTCAATGAACTTGGTCGTCGACTATCAATGAATATTCGTTCAACCGTAAATAACGAACCAGATGAGGTGTGGATAGGTATTACGCAGCTTGAGGTGTAACGTATTGATGACAATTTGTTTGGACTAGCTGGCGAGCATTTATTTTAATGGCTTAATTTTTGAGATATAGAACAGTCAACATTGTGACAGCTAGGTAATCAGTTGTCGACATCTTAATCTCCTCCTTCAGTAAAAAAGAAAAAAGCACACACACACACATATATATATATATATATATATATATATATATATATATATATATATATATATATATATATATATATATATATATACATATATATTATCCCTGGGGATAGGGGATTAAGAATGCTTCCCACGTATTCCCTGCGTGTCGTAGAAGGCGACTAAAAGGGGAGGGAGCGGGGGGCTGGAAATCCTCCCCTCTCGTTTTTTTTTCTTTTTTTTTTTAATTTTCCAAAAGAAGGAACAGAGGGGGCCAGGTGAGGATATTCCAAAAAAGGCCCAGTCCTCTGTTCTTAACGCTACCTCGCTAACGCGGGAAATGGCGAATAGTTTAAAAGAAAAAGAATATATAAATATATCAAACTATTTTTTTTTCAAACTATTCGCCATTTCCCGCATTAGCGAGGTAGCGTTAAGAACAGAGGACTGGGCCTTTGGGGGAATATCCTCACCTGGCCCCCTTCTCTGTTCCTTTTTTTGGAAAAATCAAAAAAAGATAGAGAGGGGAGGATTTCCAGCCCCTCGCTCCCTCCCCTTTTAGTCGCCTTCTACGACGCGCAGGGAGTACGTGGGAAGTATTCTTTCCCCCCTATCCCCATATATACATATATATATATATATATATATATATATATATATATATATATATATATATATATATATATATATATATATTGAAAAGGATCACAATTTTGTGCGTGATCAAGTATATTCCTAAGAGTCCACGGGGAAAATGACGAAAATGATAACCAGTTAAGTCATATTTTTTTGGTAATGAACAGATTGCATGGCGTAACGGCCAGAAAGTAGCTTTACACTTTATTTGATCATGAAGAGCATAGTAACGTTTGATTCACTAAGAATAACTGAGATAATGATTATCAATGACTCAAATATCTTTGGCACTTTATGATTGTAATAAAGATCTTTTTTGGAATTTCATTTTCGCACACTTGTAAACCATGAACAGCTGTTGTTGTGATTTTCGTTTGCTTATGAGCTCGCCACTGTACTAATCAAGAATCTCATTTTTCATGAATTTTACGTTTTCAGAGAGAGAGAGAGAGAGAGAGAGAGAGAGAGAGAGAGAGAGAGAGAGAGAGAGAGAGAGGCCCGGCTAGGTTAGATTGACCCAGGCCATTGCTGGTTCTCGACGCTGCTGTGACATATCTTGGTTCCTCACTGTTTACCTACACACGTAGAGATTATGAACATTGTGACAACAGTTCCATGTGTACTTACGTTACTATGACTGCTGATATCGTTGACGTACGTAAATATGTTGGTTAAATATTTTTGTGTAGTTTTGAAATGTTGTCAGTCTGTGATTTATTATGTTACGTTTTCCCCCTTTCATCTCTCCGTATCCCGTTTTCTTTCTTCTTCCTTCTTGATGTTGTTATACATTCTGATCCTCGAGTATAGTGCTTGATATGTTTTAAGGATACCGTGACTCCTATGAGTACTTGTTAAAAAGAAATGTAAATACATTTTATGAAGAAAACACCCTAATGATACCGTAAAAATTTGGTCTCTGGTTTAAACATGGCTTACGCTGGTGTTAGTTTGAGTCGAATTTACTTGATTTTAGGTTACGATTGTTGACGAAAAAAAAAAGAAGAAAATGCTTTAGGGTAGAAATACGATGTTGCAAACCGCCATCAGTGGCGTTAAGAGCCAGCAAGGACCCTGAGGCAAACGACCTCACTGGGGTCCTTTTTTTTCTCTCCTGTTTTGAATGATTAAAAAAAAAAAGTTTATAAAAGTGATCCTGCAGCGAGCTTATCAACTAAGCAAAAAACGTCACACCATCAGCTTTTTTTTTTAGCTCGTGGTACAAGTGTAAAGAAGTATATAATTAACATATATCTTTAACATCTATGAATCCACAACAATATATATTCTTTTTCTTGACAGTGTATTGAATAAGTACTCCCCTTGTGCGACGTTAGGTGGTACTGTATAAGATCATCCTAAGCACGGCTAATATAATTGGGAACAGAATGTTGAGTTTCAACTTGTGGAAACTGTTCAACCGTCGAAGCAGTGATGCCAGGTGTTTACATGGCGTTGTGGCTTGCCTCACCCACTCACTGTCCTTCGCGTCTGTCAACCGTCAGCAAGCAGCACAGACGAGCGGACAGAGGAAGCCGAGTGGCATATTCTGTAATGTACTTTGTGTATTGTGTAGTGATGAAGAAGTGAAGACGTGGATTAATTGGAATTTCAAACATACAGGATCTCTGGCAAGGAGCGACCCCCTTCTCTACTTCGCATGGAGGAGTTAGCACGACTGCTGATATTGGCAAGGCAATGTTCGGCATACTAATACAGAGTTCTGTCTTCTGAAATATGGTAAGTGTTTATTGGAACGATAGGTTATAGCTAGGTTAATGCTACGGTCTAGTTCACGTCATTCATTGATTAGGTTACAATACATTTCTTTTACATTAGCTTAATTTTTGACTGAATATCTTTATGCACTGTATATGTTTTCATCCCACTATTTATCTGATCGAAAATCCCGGCCAATTAGTGGTGAGCTCATGATTCTTTTTGTCATCTTTGTACCTACAGATGATTAATACTTGTTTCCAGTCAATCATATTTGAATAATTTCGGCCAATTATTAGGATTTTTGGGTAAACAAATTACTCGGCGTGGTGCGATAAGCCACGTATTAGCAGAGCAAACTATTGTATCACCTTCTGTCTTTTAGCGATTTGCATACCGTCATAGTAAATATTCATCTGAATATATGCTAGCTATGTAAGGTCTGTCCCTAATATTATGTAATTAAACTTAATGTATAAACCATTAAACTATAAAGGCAATTTAAGCAAGTACATCAAAGGATTTTGATAATAACATAAGAATTAGGAATTTGAGTATAGGTACGTCGTATATATTTGGTGAAAACTGAATATTTTTCTGCACTTGACATATTTTGCCATTTCATTAAATGTACAGAAATATGTAAATGGATCAAAATTCAAGGTTGATAAAACGGCAGAAATGAATCCTGTTATTACGACTGAAACAAGAAATTTGAAGTACGTATACTGTGTGTGTGTGTGTTTGGTCAGAGGTTAGAGATTTGTTCAGTTAAACAAACTGTAAAATATGGGAAGGGGGGCAAGGAGCGGGAAGTTAACCATAATATGAAATGCAAAGAAGGTAAAAAAAACAGGTGGGCTATTTATCTGGTTGAGACCTTTTCTGGTTACTTTTCCTGTATGTACCTCTTTGTAAACATTGTTGTCTGTGCTAGTTACTTTTTATGCGTCATGTTGCGTATTGTCTTACTGTGATAATCAGCCTAAGCTCTCGTGCATAAGGGTAGCCTGGGAGTTGAAGGTGTGTGGAAATGCTCCTCACCCCTGGTTGTCCGGTCGCTGAGCACTAGTGGTTGCCATTCAGTAACTGTCTGATACCAGGCGGCTTAAGGTGAAAAGTTGCACAGTGTTGTGTGGCGTTCAAGCAGACGACGCCTCTACCCAGGTTTCAACCTTCGCTTCGTTTGGTTCACCCTCGCTGGGTTCTTTCCTCGCCCGTATGTGGGAGTGTTCCTTGTTTGTCTTCTGTCAGCAACTACATTGCCGTATAGAACTACATACCTAGGAATCCAGCTTAGGATAACACATGGATAACGAATTGGTATAGTATCGAATCGGTGTTAATGACTCGTAGTTATGAGCTGTATCATGGTCGAGTCATCTTAACAGCAATTAATTCCACCTGAAGTGAGGAAAACAGTTTTTCTTAAGACTTTTGAGGTTGAGGGTAGTAAAAAGATGCAGCAGCACGTAAGGTTCACAGAAGTGTCAGTGTAGTAAACAAGAGTTTGGAGGTGTTACGGTGAGTGATAGATATAGCATGTGATTGTAACAGTAAAGGATTTTGAAGAGATTTGGTGGTGGTGGCAGGCATAATCGTAGGTCAGCAACAGGAGATACCTAGGAGAGGATCAGGGGATACGTAGGTTGTTAACTTCCAGGGACCTGAAACTGATAAACATTGCTGTCATCCACTCTCTATCTCTCTCGCATTCAGTTGCCAATCCTTCTTGCTTCACGTTAACAATATGTGAACCATTATGATTACCAAGATGCTGACATCATGCCAAATGGTGTATTATTAAGAATTTGTCCTGTGATCGTCATGTATTGATAACCTGGCTACACCAGCACCTTTCGTGTCTCCCTCGCTCCGTGTAGCTGGCTCCTGTTTTCATCCTCCAAAGCCTTGTTCCTCACGCTGCCTCCTCTTGTCCAGAACCATACCTCTACTGGAATGCACCGCTTCTCTATTGTGATACGCGGGAAATATATAAAGAAAGCCTGAAAAAATAGCATTAATAAATTTCTCTATTTTGAGTTACTAAAGAAATAGTTTTTAGATTTTAATACTCATTATATTCTCGGCTAGACTAGTATGACCAAGGTTATATTTCCTACCTTGGTTTAATGTTATAAAACTACTACTTTGTTGCTCAACATGCATGAGCAGAAATAAGCACATTACTCTTTGTTTGTCTTAAGGTATACAGCATAGCATGTTGTTTACAGTATATTGTAAACAGTTAATAAATGTACTAATATGAAGGCCAGTCACCTTGTGTATCGATGACATCATTTTTCTCGTAAATCATGGAAGTCGACAAAGGTTGAGGGAAATGTTATGAATTCCCAAACCATCTTTAGCTTTTCTCGCCTGGCTTGGCGGGTTCGGTCCATACCCATGTCCCAGTCTCGAATTTTCCAAAAGTTCTCGATTAGTTTCACCTCGCATCCTCTGGTCGACCAGTTGATGGTTTCACTTCTGGATGTCGTTCCCACCTCTGCCTTACAGTGTCGCTGGTATAGACTAATAGGCTCAGGGTGAGGGATTGACATGGCTCTAATTGACTGTAAAAATATTTTCCATAATGTGACTGTAATCTACAGTGGAGAATGTACCTACCAGAAGTCTCTGCTCCCCGGCCCACATGCAGTCCCAACATGTTCACATTAACACCAACTCCTGGCTGCTTCCTGAATGTTTTGGCAATGAAACTGGCGTCGAGTGGTTTCCAGCAGTGGTGCAACCCTACTTCTAATGATGAGGATAACTTTTCCTCCGGAAACATTGTATTTCTTCAGAAACTGAGGTCATCTGCTAGGTGTTTTAAGATGAAGTGTAGGAGAAATTTCCTCTGAATTTCGATAGATTTTTCGTTCTTGGCTGGAGTGTGACAGTGTATGGTATATGACTTCAGCCGTCGGCTAATTGCTTAGGAGTGGTAATGGAGCAGTGTGTGGTATATGATTTCAACCGTAAGCTAGTTTAGGAGTGGTAGTGGAGTTGCAGGTCTCTTATGTGCTGGACAGCTGACAACAACGGTCTATTGTCAACAGCTCAACCGGGCCACCTCCTGGTTTGTGGTGACCCGAGGCCGTCTACGTTTTGGTTCCGACACTAGTGATCTCCCCTCCTGCTAATGGATCCACCTCTGAACTGTTCGCGTACAAACTTCGACAGTGGTTTAACATCTCTAGTGACCGTAACACCATCACACCTACCTCGCTGGGTGATGACTTCAACCGACTTTGCTTTCCTTGGGGCCATACCTAAGAAAGACTTAGACAAATAAAGAGCAAGTTATGTTATCTTCGCTGAGTCCTCTTCTTGATCACCCTAGTCATGATCCAGAGCAAACACGTGACCTCAGGCTGCGCCGTAACTGAGGAAGATAGACAAGTATAGAACACGTAGTGTTGCTGCTACCACAGGATATCCTTCATGACCAAGTGGGCTGCATCGTCCACAGAAAATGTGGAACAGGGGTAAGATTTATTTTCCCCAATGGATCACAGAGGATTGAAGACACCATATGGTTGTTTTACTCACAACTCTTCACCCATACCGAACTACGCCATCGGTTGGCATGTATTGTGCTGCTGCTTCGGATTCGCTCGTTTGAGATTGACGGGATTAGCGAACAACGTTAAGGTGACGAGCAAACGTTTGTGGATGACTGTGCATGAACGCATGGGATGACATGCTCGACTGAATACCAACTCGCCTGGTCCACTGTGTAGTCGAGATCTTTTGTTGTTGGCGAGTCTAAAAACATGACTTATGTATAGGCTTGTTTTTAGCAGTAGTACTACATCTATTTCGTCCTTTATCACTGCTTGTTGGATCCTTGACGCTGATCATTCCAGTTTGAGATCTTAAAAAGTGTATTGGATTGTGTGTCGGATCCTTTAGTTCTTGTCAGCTACGTGAACAGGTTCATTCCGTCGTCTTTCGCCATAATCACTGAAAGTTCCACTGAGCGTCGTGTATTGTCCACTGTAACTCTTTCACCTCCATAACCTTTTTTCTCTAATCAGTTGTCCATTGATCCACTGCACGATCTTCATGAATGACCCGGGTAATAGTTATGATCATTTGACTCTGTCATCTCCGTGAGCTTATCCACCCATCGTCATCCATCATTGTTAGTGACGATTCCGTTGACACGCATGTGTGACACCTGTTCCGAATCCATGCGAACCCGAGGTTGAAAGTTGCTGAATCTTTTGTCCTGGTTGATAAGGGGTGTTTAGTTTTCACTGCTGCAGTCGGCTGGTTTGTTTGTGACCCAACGCCCCTGCAGCTTGAATTCACCTGTAGTTTGACTAGTTCTCGATGACCCTCAAGTTTTCTATTTTCTTTTTTCTTGTATACCTTTTACCCGGATTATAGTGCCGAAATCCACAAGGATGTTTCAAGAATCCTCATTTTCCCTTGGGAGAAGTACGAAGTTCTAGCGTGGTTCGTGTTTACGTAAGATCTGCTGGTGCGGTTGAACATAGATACAGGGACGAGGCTGTAGAGCAGGGATGAACTATCGTCTCAAAAAAAAGAAAAAAAAACTTCCTGTTTATCATAAGGATAATGACTCCTTGAGGAGATGGGACATACGGCCTGTACCGCCTCTGAACTGGTCACCTTTCCAAGAAGTGCGCCGTCGAATGTTGCTTGGAGCAGACCCCGCACCTTTCCCTGCAAGTGAATCTAGCTCTCGCATACCCAAACCTCTGAGAGCTGCAGCACCTCGTCAGATCATTGATCTACCCTCTATGTTTGAAATACCGGCAGTGTCTTTCCTTTCCTGCCTCCCTCTGAGGCAGTGGAGGATCACCTCTATGACTGAGATGTTTTACTTACCCACAGTTCTTTGCTCTGCCCACTGTACATGAAGCTTCTTTAATACACTACTCAGACTCTGCACAGTGTATCCTAGTCGCATCGTCTTGGTCGCTTAATCATCCCAGTTTACTTTAACATAGTTCATAGTTTTTCCTGGTAGCTGATGTTCTTACTCTAGGACATCCTGGGCTTTCTTGTTTTCACTTTAAACTGCCTGCCCCTTGAGGTCATGAAGTATCGAAGAATATATCTCTACGTTTATGGAAATAAACTCTAATAACTTCATCTATCTATCGAAGCTAAGTTCCTCTGGGAACTGGAATTTAGCACCTTTAAAAGCAAGCTGACATCTCCACCTCCTGGGCAGTTCTTAAGACGTCGTGAAGTCTATTGTCTTCCTTCTCTTGCTTCTTGCATTTTGTATTTAGCCGTTGGTTTCTTCTCCTGCACTAATGTGTTATCATACTCTAATTACATACGTGGCGAGGCCTTCCTATGCCTAGCTAGCACCAAGGATAAGTAAAACCATCCTGCTTGGTAGGCAGTCTAAGTATTTGGTATTCTGAGTGATAGTTCGGCAATGATAATACAAGCTAAGTCCAAGAAACAATACACACACAGTATACTAGGTTTAAAGCAGCTCATAGAAATTTCATTAAGGTTGTTACAAATGCGTACTGGATGATATGTTAGGTATTTTCAGGTGTTCTCCTTTCGAACGTCGGGCAGTTGAGTATCAGCCTCTGTACATAGGAGGCATTTAGTAAGTACAGAGATTCATGAGACTAATTTTCTGAGTACGCGCCATCCAAAGACAAGGGCCCAATCTGACGAATTTTTAACATGGTCTCGACAGTGTATATAAGATGAGGGATGTTAGTAATACAAGCGCCCAAGCAAGGCGGTGATGTGACTGATCCAAACATCAAATAGTCGCTTATTTAGCTTGGCAGTTATCTTCAGTGTGTTCATTACAGTTTACATTGCAAGGACGATCTTTAATTGACAGAGACCACTTTCCTCTTCTTAAAGACTAAAGTAATGATGTAAGAAAATTTCAAGCTGGTAATTTGTAGTCATTCCATAGAACTGAATAATCTCTTTCAACTCTACTAACGTTGACCTATGCACACCATGAACTCGTATCGTCTTCACTAGAAAAAAAAATGCACCAAGCATGTCAACATTATTTCAAATTATCTGATTTGTATAAGATAATATGCTCGGTACCGGTGTAGTAAACTATAATCATTAATTGGGGTGTGTGATGTCTCCATGTTTGTTTAATTTGTTTATGGATGGGGTTGTTAGGGAGGTGAATGCAAGAGTTTTGGAAAGAGGGGCAAGTATACAGTCTGTTGCGGATGAGAGTGACTGGGAAGCGAGTCGGTTGTTGTTCGCTGATGATACAGCGCTGGTGGCTGATTCATGGGAGAAACTGCAGAAGCTGGTGACTGATTTTGGTAAACTGTGTAAAAGAAGAAAGTTGAGAGTAAATGTGAATAAGAGCAAGGTTATTAGGTACAGTAGGGTTGAGAGTCAAGTCAGTTGGGAGGTAAGTTTGAATGGAGAAAAACTGGAGGAAGTGAAGTGCTGTAGATATCTGGGAGTGGATTTGGCAGCGGATGGAACCATAGAAGCGGAAGTGAATCATAGGGTGGGGAGGGGGGCGAAAGTTCTGGGAGCCTTGAAGAATGTGTGGAAGTCGAGAACATTATCTCGGAAAGCAAAAATGGGTATGTTTGAAAGAATAGTGGTTCCAACAATGTTGTATGGTTGCGAGGCGTGGACTATGGACAGAGTTGTGCGGAGGGGGGTGGATGTGCTGGAAATGAGATGTTTGAGGACAATATGTTGTGTGAAGTGGTTTGATCGAGTAAGTAATAATAGGGTAAGAGAGATGTGTGGCAATAAAAAGAGTGTGGTTGAGAGAGCAGAAGAGGGTGTTTTTGAAATGGTTTGGTCACATTGAGAGAATGAGTGAGGAAAAATTGACCAAGAGTATATATGTGTTTGAGGTGAAGGGAACGAGAAGAAGTAGGAGACCTAATTGGAGGTGGAAAGATGGAGTGAAAAAGATTTTGAGTGATCGGGGCCTGAACATGCAGGAGGGTGAAAGGCGTGCAAGGAATAGAGTAAATTGGAACGATGTGGTATACCGGGGTCGACGCCCTGTCAGTGGATTGAACCAGGGCTTGTGAAGCGTCTGGGGTAAACCATGGGAAATTCTGTGGGGCTTGGATGTTGAAAGGGAGCTGTGGTTTCAATGCATTATTACATGACAGCTAGAGACTGAGTGTGAACGAATGGGGCCTACGTTGTCTTCCTCGCGCTACCTCGCACACATAAAGAGGGGAAGGGGTTGTTATTTCATGTGTGGTGGGGTGGCGATGGGAATGAATAAAGGTAGAAAGTATGAATTATGTACATGTGTATATATGTATATGTCTCTGGTGTCCTACTGTCGAGGGACATAATCATCAAACCGGTAAAGGGAAGTAAAAGACAATGTTTTTTCATTAAGAACAAGCACCTGGGGTACATTTGAGAAGTAGCACAGACATAGCAGAACCATTGATATTTATAGATACATCTGATAAGAGTATAAATGAAAACAATTCTCTCCTGTGAAAGGAGACTAAAGGTTTTCTTGTGGTTTTTATTTTCAAAAATCAAGGTTTGGGCACTTTATTTTTTCTGAGTCAATTGACGCAATCAGATCTTGATAGGCAGTTGTCGTAGACACATTTCATATTTACTTCATTCATTAAGGTCACTGAATCGGTGGATCTCGACCACTATCACAATAACAGACTAAACCTCTAAAGCACTGAGTGGTCTGATGATGCTGTCGTCATTTATTTTCCTATTTGTATCTTGCTGATGCAAAGATCAGACAGAGGAAAAGACCATAATTCAGGCTGCATTTCTCTGGAATTCTAGTCTACTGAGACGGACCTGCTGAGAAATACCTTTCTACAAGCTCAGCACAATGGACAGGGTGAAAAATGTATACGTTGGAACGAGATCTAAACCACTGGTTTTCCTACTTTGAGGTGAACGACAACTATAAAGGCACATTATTTCCTCAACCATATCGTGGGCATAATTCAACCAGTTTGCATGACATCTGGTAGAAATTTTTCTCGTTACCTACCCTATATCAAGCAGACTTAAGATTTTTTATTTGATCATTTTGTGGCTCTCCTTTATGGGTCAAATGTCAATAAAAATTCTTTTTGCAGTTAAAACAAAGGAATTAAAGGAATTGGAACACCAACAGAACACTGGATCCTTTTTGAGGCTCTTTGTGATGGCAGACGATACCATAGATCCGCCGATTTGTGTGGTAAAAGTTAAAAGGAAGACAGATGATGCAGACCGAAAATCTGAATTCTGTCAGTGTGATTGAGGAGGAGGAGATGGTCATATTTCAGCCACAGCACATAAGATTTGGCACGAAGATGTCTTTCCATACATCCCACATCCTAATAATAACAAGTTTCTGGTTTCTTTTAGCTAGAGGTTAAAGGTTAGCACAACAATGATTTTCTCTCGCATATCCATTTCATTTCGACCAGTGTTAACGAAATTTAGTGTGTGACTGCATCATCGTATAAATGAAGTAATCGACTATTTGCAAAAGGACATTGAAGATGTTTTGCAAATAATGTCTTATACCAAAACAAAGATTACACAGACACCATGGAAAAGTCCTTGAGGCTTGGTTGGGGATAGTGGCTGTGGTATTGGTGCAGTAAACATGACAGCTCGGGACTAGATGAGTGAATTTCTTCGTCTGTTACTAGCGCTACTCGCTACTCCGCATATACGCTTCCCTTTTCTGCCATTCCATGACCAGCCACCTTCATATTTTATTTTTTCCTAATACCCCCCCTTCACGTCACTCTTCCTCGAATGGTACGTTTCCCCATGAACTTTTGAAAGCACTTTTTACAAAGTCAGATTGTCAAGTCTGATAACGGCAAGAGCTCTTCTTTATATAGTATTGTCTGGTCATTCAATCACAGAGTATCTTCTCTCGGACATCTTAAATGTAAAGGTATCTGCTTTGTTTTCAGTCGTAGTTATCTTTTTTGCTTTCAGTTTCTTTATTCTCTCTCTCTCTCTCTCCCCATCTGTTTCACTCCCTTGGCGGAGGTGGTTTTTGTCTATTCTCTTTGCCGCGCCCATACTTGGGCTTCTGGCATCCATCCATTCCACAAACATACGATCCCTCTCCATCGCGTACCTTATTGCACTCGACAACGCACACTTCACACGATTCGTGACTGATATTTGTATGTAACTGGGAGAGAGTTTTACACATGTTGCCCCGTTTCTTATCCATGTCTTTACTACTATGTATGTATGCACATAAACAAACGTTTGCATAAACCAGGTGACCATTTATCGACCAACCGCGAAGGGAGGATGAACACCTGGGTTAGGTGTAGGTTGACTCTCACGAGGCTGACCCCAGGCTGGTTCGTGTCTCACTAATGGTCGGTAACGCTAACCACTACGATCTTTCACGACCGTACGCAAACCTACATTTTTGGGAGGTTATTTGCCGTCACTCATTCCCGTATGATTTTTTTCTGTTACTGTCCCCCACACAACTGTTGTCTTGATCATTCTATTCAATCTCACCATCTTCTTCTTTGCACTGGGTAGCAGCTAATTCTGCAGTTGGTAAACATTCACCCAAAACACCTGCCTGTGCATGAACACGTAAAGCAGATGACTGACAAGAAGAAGAAAAAGAAGAGAAAAAGAAAATAAAATTACGAACAAGAAAAATGGAGAAAGGGAAGATGACCAACAAGAAAAGTCAAGAACGAAGAATGATTAAGCTGAAAGAAGAACAGGGAGAAGAAAAAAATAAGAAGAAAGAAGGAACAAGAAGATAATGAGCGAACAAACTAAAGGAAGAAGAAAAAAGAAAAACTGAAAAATTAAAGAAAATGAAAAAGATGAATAAGATGAAGAAACTCAAAGAAGAGAGATGATGAAGAAGAACCAGATGTCAGCCATCACTGTGATAAGGCCTGAATGACCGCATCACTTCATGACGTTTCCTCAACACTGTCCTCACTACCTTCCTCCACCTGTTGCCCCTCGTCTCCAGTCCTCTCCCGAGGGTTGGTGGGAGATGATCCGCGCGTCACATCCTCTTATACACAACGCGACGTCACTCGCCCATCGATCCGTAAACTCTTCAAAATTGTACGAACGTCATCCAGATTGTTGTTTATGCACGGTTTCCATCATGCCCGAGACCCACCTGATGCTGAATATTTGCCATCGTTTCAATACTGGAGCCACAGACTCGTATCCTCTCCTGGCATATGTATTTCCAAGGAACGAACAAAGAAATGTCGCAATCTTTCCTCTTAGTCTGGCGTGATGTTATCGTTATTGGTATTCCCCTGCGAATTTCAAAAACTTTTTAGCTTGATAGCTCAATCTTTTGTTTTTCGTTTGTCAAAATTTTTGTAGCGGAACGTAGTCTGATTAGTATAATCGAGAAGAATTATAGCGAAATTATCCTGTCTATTCCCAGATCCCACACGTGTGTATATATATATATATATATATATATATATATATATATATATATATATATATATGATCGGTTACTTTCCAGTACAATAACGCCATTAGTAATAACTTGATAACTAGTAGGCCAAATCGTGCAACAATTGCGAGAGTTTACGTCGTCAAATGCAAGGCATATATATATATATATATATATATATATATATATATATATATATATATATATATATTTTTTTTTTTTTTTTTTCATACTATTCGCCATTTCCCGCGATAGCGAGGTAGAGTTAAGAACAGAGGACTGGGCCTTTGAGGGAATATCCTCACCTGGCCCTCTTCTCTGTTCCTTCTTTTGGAAAAAAAAAAAAAAAAAAAAAAAACGAGAGGGGAGGATCACAATTTTGCGCGTGATCAAGATATTCCTATGAGTCCATAGGGAAAATGAAACACGATAAGTTCCCAAGTGCACTTTCGTGTAAAAATCACGTCATCAGGGGAGAAACAAGAGAGAAATATAAGTCAGTTGATATACATCGAAGAGACGAAGCTAGGACCCGTGGACTCATAGGAATATATATATATATATATACAGGCCAGATAGGAAAATCTGTAACGAAGTGGTGATACTGGCACCGTCATTCAGTACGCAGGGATGACCACAGAACTGTGATCACTGTCATGAAAATGATCACTCCATTAATCTTGAAAATCCTGTTATTCTATACCCCTCTGCTGATTATGCCACACGTAACGTCATTGAATCTGTCTTAATTGCTAATACTTGGAACTGTGATTTGTCCCCAGGCAACTTTAAAGCCCATCCTAGCATTAACCAAACCATTGAGAAATATGGCAAAACACGAGAAATAAAATTGTTCAAGACACACTCAGGTACCCCAGTCAACTCCGCCATGTAACCCCCTTTTAATCATTTTCCCTTGGTTGGTCTGTACTGATTGGTGCTAGACGGCGGGAATCAAGTTTGGTTTGATTTAAATGATTTTTTTTTAAGCACTGACACCTGATGAGGTGGATTGTCTCCACGAAACATGTCA
This sequence comes from Panulirus ornatus, assembly GCF_036320965.1. NCBI lineage: Eukaryota > Metazoa > Arthropoda > Malacostraca > Decapoda > Palinuridae > Panulirus > Panulirus ornatus. The sequence goes on along the minus strand of NC_092243.1, from coordinate 14,028,603 downwards.
GGCCACATGTGTAGAAAAGTTACATATCAGATAGAATTATATGAACTCTTACTGAAGAGCGATTACACCATATATATAGACAGATACTGTTAGATAGTAAGTGAAATATTTTCATATGTCGATAGTGAAGGTACTATGTAAAAAAAAATACACATTCAAATTATTTGAACAGAACAACAGAGCAGCGATCTGTCAGAGTAGTAAAAGGAAGCGGAACACACGAATGATACTTCACTATTATAATTTATTATATACAGAAAAACTTCTAGATACATTTTTCTCTGACAGTATGCAAACGTAACCTAAATTTAAATGATTACACTTCAGTCTGAATACAATTGATCCAGAAAAAACATATAAATCATATTGTACAAGATGGCATAATAATTTAGTAACGGTATTATAGAATAAGTTGCTCACCTTGGCTGTGGATGGCTAGGTTCCTGGTTTAGGTGCATTTATTCATGAGAGGTGAATAGTGGATGTTTGCGAGTGGGTCCTGAAGCTGCCTCGTAAACCAGGGAGAAACAGCTGTTCGTATATATATATATCATGCTATACTTCATCGCAGTTTCCCGCGTTAGCGAGGTAGCCGCCGAACAGAAGAAAGACCATATTCGTTCGCATCCATTCTCTTGTTGTCAGCTTGTGTAATACACTGGAACCACAGCTCCCTATCAATATCCAGGCCCCACAAACCTTTCAGTGGTTTACAACGGGCGCTTTGTGTGTGTGTGTGTGTGTGTGTGTGTGTGTGTGTGTGTGTGTGTGTGTGTGTGTATGATTACAATTTATGATTAATGATTGTGTTGCGGGAGAAAACTTTGTACTTGTATTCCGTCTTTTAACCTGTATGTGTGTGTACTATATCTTGTATATATCCACACAGACACCCACACACCCCAGTCTACGCCAGGTACTCGTATATATCGACCTGATGTGAGGGGAAGATGAACACTTGGGTTAGCTGTTGACCGACTACCATAACAAGGATTCAAACTCATGCAGGTCCGATCCCGTGCTGGTTCGTGCTGACTCGTGACCAGCAACGCTAACTGCAACGCCACAGAGGCCCGTGTGTGTGTGTGTGTGTGTGTGTGTGTTCCCATATATTCTTGGAGGCCCATGATCCATGACTGCTATATCAACAGTAACTTGGCAGGAAACAGAAGGATTTTCCTTTTCACCGTTAATCACGAAGAAAAACATTTATACCCAAAAATAAGAGATATAACGAATCTGAGATGGTTCTTGTGCCTGTAAGAGCTGATGCTAGATCCTGGTGAGATGGAGACTGTATGCCATGAGAGCTTTTGTATTAGCTGTCCGGCACCTCGACGAAAGCCTTAACCAGGTGCTCCATGAGGAAGATCAACAGAGCCAATGTCAAGCCTGGCGATTATACAATGTATCTTTGTCTATAAAATCCAGGGATAAAGGTACATTTATGAAGAACAATTAGAAACCATTATATATATATATATATATATATATTTTTTTTTTTCATACTATTCGCTATTTCCCGCGATAGCGAGGTAGCGTTAAGAACAGAGGACTGGGCCTTTGAGGGAATATCCTCACCTGGACCTCTTCTCTGTTCCTTCTTTTGGAAAATTAAAAAAAAAAAAAAAAAAAAAACGAGAGGGGAGGATTTCCAGCCCCCCGCTCCCTTCCCTTTTAGTCGCCTTCTACGACACGCAGGGAATACGTGGGAAGTATTCTTTCTCCCCTAATAATATATAAGGGAAAGGAAGAGAAAAAACCCTCACACATGTTCTTACAGCTCACTCTAAGCAGGGTGTTTTAGACAAGTGGATTCATACTCTACCAAATATAACAAGTTTCACCATTTTATTAATGTTCGAAAAAATCCTGTTCATTTATAAAAATATTAATTTTGCCATTCAAGATGTTTTCAGAAATTTTTATTACCAAATTATTACCATAGCTGTTTATAAGATATACTCTTTTATTGTACAAAATTATGAGGTTTTAAGTGAATACATTAAATAAGTATGTTTAAAATATGTAAGGCATCATTCTAAAAAGTTTTCATTTTATTACTAAAATGAAAATAACAGTATAATGTCAAATTCAAAACACATACATAGCACCCGCATATCCATTTTATTTACAATTTATCTCCTCATTAATGATTACTGTTTGTTCCAAGATTTTCAAATAAGTAATTGCATCATAATTTTCTAATACATTAATCATAAATTTCATATAATGCCTTATGTCATGACAATACTGCATGTGCACACTTTCAGTCACATATGAAATATATATATATATATATATATATATATATATATATATATATATATATATATATATATATATATATATATGTGTGTATATATGTATATATATATATATATATATATATATATATATATATATATATATATATATATATATATATATATGTGTGTATATATGTATATATATATATATATATATATATATATATATATGTGTGTATATATGTATATATATATATATATATATATATATATATATATATATATATATATGTGTGTATATATATATATATATATATATATATATATATATATATATATATATATATATATATATATATTATATGATGTATAGTTTGGAAAAAAAATGGTGTCAATAATTGTTTACGGGAAGAAACTTTAACACTCGTGTTGTCCCGTCTCTCAACCTTATATATTAAGCCTTGTCTTTAATCCCATATATGTGTACACACACACATGCATCCCAACATAAGCCAAATACCCATTGATCGACCAAACCTCAGGGGAAGGTGAATACCTTGGTTAGGTGTGGGCTGGTTGCCATCCCCAGGATTCAAACTCGTGCGGTCCACACCCGGATTGGCCCATGCTAACTCTGAATTTGTAACAGTAACCACTGCACCACTAAGTCGTGTGTGTGTGTGTTGGAGTAATGACACGTTACATATAAAAGAATAACAGACGGGGTAACGCAAGCGTAAAGCTCTCTCCCGGTAACACGCAAACAGCAAACGCAAAGAACGAGCAACGCCAGCAACACAAACAGAAGACATGCCTAACTTGTTTCTTGCTAAATATTGGAAGGTCTTTAGCCTCCCAGTCCTGCTTTGCATAAGTAAGCGGAGCGGAGGAAGTCCGTGTATATATATATATATATATATATATATATATATATATATATATATATATATAATGTATATATAATACACTACATAGGGAAAGGGAAGAAAGAATATTGCCAACATATTCCTGATGTTGTGGGTGACTCATGGGGGCGCAAGAAGTGGCCGTAAATCCTTCCTTCCTGTATTACGTACTAAGAAGGAACAAAGCAAATAGCCAAGTGAGCATCTTTCCCTCTCGGGCTCAGTCATCTGTTTTTGGCACTACCTCTCTTGCACAGACAATGGCGAGCATTTATGAAATATCATGCAACACCAAGACGCCTTCGATGCAGGGATCCTGTGACTAAAGCCCCTGTAACCCTCATCCAGGGACTCCTGCAGCCTCAAGGCTACGCTACAGTCAGTAGCAAGGACAACACTGACTCCTTACAAGGGAGACATTCTTTAACAAGATTGTGTAATTTCTTTCGCCAGATGATGAGCAGTCATACAGCATCCCCAAGAATTATCTTTCACGGGCAATGTATGTAACCTTAGGTAGACAATCCTACAACACACACACACACACACACACACCACACTCCCTGGTGTAGCTTTACTGACCGTCATGCGTGCGTGGGCAGTTCGGTATCGGATCCGCATAGGTTCGATTCCTGGTTGCGGTAGCTGGTCCACAGTCCACCTAGCTTTTCATCCTCCCCTCTGGGTTGGTCAGTTTACTGGGTACCTGGTATATGATGCGCTAAGTTGCCCTTGCCGTCTAGGCTAACATCAAAAAAATCTTACCCGCCGTCAGGACAAGTAGTGGTCCAGAAATGGATTGAAGACTGAGAGGGGAGATGCCCTCGCCAATATCTGCTGTTGGCGGCTTGAGGCACTGGGTAGTGTTGGTGATCTGTTCCCCCAGCCACTTGTTCAGAAGTCCAGACTCCTTCAGGACAGAGATGCTGGGAAGCACATATATATATATATATATATATATATATATATATATATATATATATATATATATATATATATATAGCTTCAGGACAAATGGCAGTTGATTGCAAAAAAAATAATGTTGCAAGCATATTCTGGAGGATATTTTCTCCCATTCTGAATGAGGAGCATTTTAGACTGTTTCATCACAGGTATTAAGTATTTACATATACGTTGCACTTACAGCAATAAGAATTAAATCTTAAGCACATCTTAATAAACACGTTCCCTATTAAGATACTCTTGTTGAGATTAGATGTCTGAAAGTGTGCAGATGTAACTCGGATGAAAAGAAAGGAGAGATAAGCATTATGTTTAGGAGAAGAAACCTGTATGTTCAGGCTACGAGTGAAACAAACCTTAAGGGTAAGAGGGAACAATAGTTTGGAAATGTCCAACATGTAACATTAGGAGCTAGATGAGACGGCAAGAGCTAAGGAGCTACTGAAGCAAGAGTTGTAGTAGTGTGTGGAAGCGTGTCGTGAAGTCATCCACTGATTTGTGTAGCTAAAAATGAAAGTAAATAACAAGAGATGAGTGATTATCACTGCTTATGTCCCTTACCAGAAGAAGGTTGATGATAAGCTTTTATGTCATGGTTGAATAATGTTCTCTCTTATCAATAACCCTGGATTCGGGATATGGGTTGTCTTCGATCGTACATAGATAGAAATGTCATTTAAGAGTTTTGCCAAGGGATTCTTTTATAGCTTTCAGCAGTATACGCTTCATATTGACGTTTATTTTGTCTCTTAATTATTTTCTCTACGAGATTTACATAACTTGCTCTATTATGTTTGTTATCAGTCTGTTTCTAATTAGCTGCTTTTCTTTAGACAACAGGCACTTTTCTATATCACTTTTCACCACCTTGGCTTTCTTTTAGAAATGGACTGTATACTATGCAGTCACGTACGTTTCCCCTCCTGCTTTGAAGGTTTTACTAAAGCTTTTCCAAGCTACGTTCATGTCGTTTTCATTTAACATGTAATCCCAGGTTCGCCTGTCGAGAGCAACGCAATGATCATTAAAATTTGGGATGTTTTGGACGTGTAGGTATGCAAAATGAGTCAAAAGAAATAAGTTGGTGAAAAGAGAAGCGGTGGTGACATTATCATGTAAGGTGAAGTACGGCAAAGCGGATGGAGAGAATGAAATATCAGTTGGATTTCTTAAGATAGGAAGTGACTGTGTTATTGATTAGGATTTTGTGTACGTATGGTTCATGGCAATGTGGCTGAGGATTGGCAAATTGCGTAAATTATATCTTTGTTTAAAGATAAAGGAGTCAAAAGTAAATGCTTAATCGACAGAGGTATGTGTTGTTTAGTGTAGCGGGTAATTTGTAAGGAACAGAGATGACCTAGAGGGTATGGCATGCACAGTTTCATACCAAGGAGGAACAATATAGCTTCAAAAACTGTAGAGTATGTGTGAATCAGGTGTTTGCTTTGAAAAATGTATGAGAAGCAATTAGAGAAATGGGAGGATTTTTTTGTGGCATTTGTGGATCTGGAGAAAGTGTAGAATAGAAAAGATCTGTGGATATTGTTACAAATATACGGTGTGTGAGGAAAGCTGAGTGAGTATGGCGTCTGTGTGAATAGGAAGAGAGAAGGGTAACTAGTTGAAAGTGAGGCTTGGTCTGTATCACGTGTGTGTGTTGTCATCATGGTTGTTCAGTTTTATAGATGGGGTTGTGAGGAAGCTAGATACAAGGGTCTGCGAGCAGCAGATCTACAGTCTATTAGAGTGAGGGGCTAGGCCCTGGTAGGTGAGTCAGTTGGTATTTCCTTATGATACGGTGTTGGTGGCAGATTAGAGAGAGAGAGAGAGAGATAATGCAAAACTGATGAGTGTTAAGGTGAATATAGGTAAGATTGATACGTTTAACAGAGGAAAGAGACAGGATGCTTGGAGTGTGGTTTGAATCGAGAGATCATGTGAGAAGTGTAGTGTTTTAGATGCATCACAGTGGACTTAGCAGTGGATGGATCTATGGGAGATAAGCCATAGAGCTGGTAAGAAGACGAAGGTCCTAGGCGCACTAAGGTCTTGTGTGGAAAGAGAGGTCACTGTCTGTGAGGACAAAGGAGGCTATGCAAACCTTGGACGCGTATATTGTAGAACCTCACACCATCAGATTTCTAGAGCTTATTGGCTACGTGATCAACATGTCGTAAATATGAAGGTAATCTGTCTTTTCATAATCCCTCTCCTATCCAGTGAAAGTAGAACATGTGATGTTGTACATATACAATCGCTAAACATCTACGAATAGAAGCTTAAGCCTTAATCCCTTTGCCTTATCATAGGTCGTGAATACTTCAGGTAATGATTTTTTATCAAGCCAGTTACTTTACATCACATAACTAAAGGTAAATAAGGCACTTACATTTCATTAGCTTTAGGAAGGTACGTGGACTTGGTCTTGAAGGCAATAGACAAGATCCCGTTCGTGTATACTTTGTCCTGGAGATGTATAGATGGCACCTCCCGCTCGTACTGCAAAAAGTTTGCATCATTTACACCAGTAGCATAAACCGCGAAGAGAGAGAGAGAGAGAGAGAGAGAGAGAGAGAGAGAGAGAGAGAGAAGGAAGAGCTTAGTCACCGCCATATGAGTATAAACAATCCTCTGTTCTCCGAAAGGGCTTAGAACCCTGAATGTAAAATCAGAGGTATGATGACCTCGTGAATGAGGAAGATAATATAAAATCACGACGCTGACCACATATGATATATGTCCCTTAACGTGAAGACGCGTAATCTATTATCTTAAGACTCGTTATATGGCGTTCATTCTTCACATTGATAGTTGAATAAATTTCAAGTTCAGATGTCACCTGATTTGGCCATCATCGTGTAAGTAGTTCTAAGTTCGTATCATAACACGTCCATCATCACAGTCGTATCTACTGTGTAAGCTCACCTGAAGTCCCAGGACATGGCCTTCATCATGGTGATGCTGTCGCAGATGGCAGCGAACTCTCCGTTGGCTATGTTCTCTCGGGCCGCCCAACAGTCCTGAAACGTACCAGCCTTCTCGGCGAACACTCGCTGGCCTGTCTCGTCCTCTGATTCCTATGTATAGTTCAAGGTGTAACGTTAGCACGGCTGTTCACATGTCCATCTCAAACTCTACTTGGTAAAGATATCAAACTTGTTGCCAAGTGATTCATGTTACAGCTCAACTTTCTCTTTTTAAGAATGGTTTGTTAGAGGTTTACGTAGGACGAGCAAAAACTTCTCTCGCCGAAAAATTTCACTGGAAGGATAAAAGTTCGTTGGAGCGCTATAGGCTGATCCCTATTGTCCATTTTGTATATATATATATATATATATATATATATATATATATATAATAATATTTGTGCGTGTCTGTGAAAAAATACCAGGAGGTATTGAGGGTAGAATGGCAAAAAGTAAGAGTGATCGAAGCTAGGTAGGGGAGCGGGTGAGGAATAAGAGGAAAGATACGACCCATGTATTGCCTGCGGCTCGTAGAAGGCGACAAAGAGGGCGACGGGGAAAAGGAGCTAGGCAGGGAGCGCTCGTGCACCTCGAAGGCTCACACTGGTTCTCTGAATGGTTGTGGATGTAACAGAGATGAGGAGAATAGAGAGACGGGTAATATGTTTGAGGTAAGGAACTAAGATGTTCTATGTTTGAGTGTAACAAAGGGGGAAGAATGGTTTGGGAATGTCTCTGGGATAAAGTCGGGGCTAATGAGAAGACTAGAGTTCAGCAACGGGTAGCACGACTGCTGAAGCAGGAGTTGTAGGAGTGTGTGAAAGAGTGGAAGGAAGTGAGCTCCAGATTGGTGTGGGTAAAAATGAAAGTGAGTTACGAGAGATGAGTGATTATTAGCACTTGTGCACCTGACCAGCGAGAAGAAAGCGGTGGAAGGGAGAGTGTTTTGGGAGAATATAACCAAGTGTATAAAGAATTTGATACAAGAGACTGGGCAGTAGTGGTGGATGATTCAAATGCGAAAGTAACGTGGTAGTTGTGGGTATAACTGGGAGACCTTGGGTATTCAGTAGAGTGAATGGAAATGAATAGATTGTAGGGTTTTGTGCTGAAAAGGGGCAGGTGAGGGATATACCTGCTTTAAAAGGACGGATTTACATACGTAAAGGAATAGGAAAGGTGGTCAGTTGGCATTATTGGATTACGCACTAGTTGAGAGCAGAGTAAAAAAAGTTCTTGGATGTGAATGTGGGCAGCTGGTGGAACATTGATTATTATCTGTTGGAGACAAGGGTAAAGATTTGTAGAGGCTTTTGGAAAAGAGGAGATTACATGGGTGAGGACAGGTGGTGAAAAAGGCTTTGATAGTAACATATATATATATATATATATATATATATATATATATATATATATATATATATATATATATATATATATATATGCGCGTGCAAAAAGTACACAAGTACTGAGTGTGCATCGAATGCTTGTAAAACCAAAAGGAGGAAATTACGTAGTGTCGAGAGCTTTTGCATGATTACATCAAGACTGACAAGGCAATTATGAGAAATCGCTTAACAGATAGCTCCTTGGAAAGATCAAATACTACTAGAAACACAAACATATAAACACACACATATGCGTATATATGTGGGTTTGTACGTTTTTTTTTTGTCTGAAACTGTTTGTGCCAGACTGGACAAGATATATGGCCACAGGACCCACGTCGCAGCTTACTGTATAGCAAAAGACATGATTCCTACAGCTTCGAAATATACTAGAGTTCACTGGAGGCAAAATTCTACTCGTGGATTCTTACCTGGAAGAAAGAATACATCATGGAAGCAGCTTCAAGTCGCCATGGAAGTTTGGACTGTGAGAGGAGGTCTTCCAGAGAGTCTATGGGGATGGTGACCCGAGGTACAGTGAGCATGGCTGTGAGGATACCACTGTAGGAAGACATGAACACTAAGGACGCCAGGAGCCAAGTGACTACTAGGACGCGGCCTCCGTCCTTCCTGGGCAGCCACTCGGAGCCTGTGACGGGGATGATAGATGTGCATAGTTGTGTGTGTGTGTGTGTATATATATATTTATATATATATATATATATATATATATATATATATTTATATATATATATGTATATATAAATATATATTTTTTTTTCATACAATTTGCCATTTCCCGCATTAACGAGGTAGCGCTAAGAACAGAGGACTGAGCCTTTGAGGGAATATCCTCATTGGTCCCCTTTCTCTGCTCCCCTTTTGGAAAATTAAAAAAAAAGGGAGGGGAGGATTTCCAGCCACCCGCTCCCTCCCCTTTTAGTCGCCTTCTACGACACGCATGGAAAACGTGGCAAGTATTCTTTCTCCCCTATCCCCAGGGATAATGATCAATTACTGTCATTATCATAATTGGTATTATTACTGTTTCTGTTAGTTTTCACAAGCACAAAAGAATTCATAAAGTTTACTTCAAAATACTTACTCTCCTGTGAGAGAGCCTGGATGGCCCACATCGTCGCCTTAGACCAGACGCTGTTGAGGGTTAGGCTGAAGATTCTGGCCTCTCTGCTCGCCACCAGACCCATGGTCGCGCTGATGCACAGGAAACTCGCAAAGATCATGAGCCAAACCTGGCGACGTATAGTACTACGATAGCTCTATTCATTGCGATCAGTTTAGGTCAGATTAGTTCAGGTCAGGTCAGCTCTGGTTACGTTAGGTTAGGTTAGGTCAGGTTACGTTAGGTTATGTTAGGTTAGGTCAGCTCAGGTTACTATAGGTTAGGTCAGGTCAGCTCGGGTTACGTTAGGTTGTTAGGTCAGGTCAGCTCCGGTTACGTTAGGTCATGTTTGGTCAGGTCAGCTCGGGTTACGTTAGGTTATGTTAGGTCAGGTCAGCTCCGGTTACGTTAGGTTATGTTAGGTCAGGTCAGCTCCGGTTACGTTAGGTTATGTTCGGTCAGGTCAGCTCCGGTTAGATTAGGTTTTTAAGTGAAGTTTGCTTGCCGCTATAATTATATTTCTCTACATAAGCATTTGCTCACACATACCTGCATGAAATGTAGTGTTACGTAAAAATAGTTAATTTTTTTTTTTTTTTTTTTTTTTGCTTTGTCGCCGTCTCCCGCGTTTGCGAGGTAGCGCAAGGAAACAGACGAAAGAAATGGCCCAACCCACCCCCATACACATGTATATACATACATCCACATACGCAAATATACATACCTACACAGCTTTCCATGGTTTACCCCAGACGCTTCACATGCCCTGATTCAATCCACTGACAGCACGTCAACCCCGGTATACCACATCGCTCCAATTCACTCTATTCCTTGCCCTCCTTTCACCCTCCTGCATGTTCAGGCCCCGATCACACAAAATCTTTTTCACTCCATCTTTCAACCTCTAATTTGGTCTCCCTCTTCTCCTCGTTCCCTCCACCTCCGACACATATATCCTCTTGGTCAACCTTTCCTCACTCATTCTCTCCATGTGCCCAAACCATTTCAAAACACCCTCTTCTGCTCTCTCAACCACACTCTTTTTATTTCCACACATCTCTCTTACCCTTACGTTACTTACTCGATCAAACCATCTCACACCACACATTGTCCTCAAACAGCTCATTTCCAGCACATCGATCCTCCTGCGCACCACTCTATCCATAGCCCACGCCTCGCAACCATACAGCATTGTTGGAACCACTATTCCTTCAAACATACCCATTTTTGCTTTCCGAGATAATGTTCTCGACTTCCACACAATCTTCAAGGCTCCCAGAATTTTCGCCCCCTCCCCCACCCTATGATCCACTTCCGCTTCCATGGTTCCATCCGCTGCCAGATCCACTCCCAGATATCTAAAACACTTTACTTCCTCCAGTTTTTCTCCATTCAAACTCGCCTCCCAATTGACTTGACCCTCAACCCTACAGTACCTAATAACCTTGCTCTTATTCACATTTACTCTTAACTTTCTTCTTTCACACACTTTACCAAACTCAGTCACCAGCTTCTGCAGTTTCTCACATGAATCAGCCACCAGCGCTGTATCATCAGCGAACAACAACTGACTCACTTCCCAAGCTCTCTCATCCCCAACAGACTTCATACTTGCCCCTCTTTCCAAAATTCTTGCATTCACCTCCCTAACAACCCCATCCATAAACAAATTAAACAACCATGGAGACATCACACACCCCTGCCGCAAACCTACATTCACTGAGAACCAATCACTTTCCTCTCTTCCTACACGTACACATGCCTTACATCCTCGATAAAAACTTTTCACTGCTTCTAACAACTTGCCTCCCACACCATATATTCTTAATACCTTCCACAGAGCATCTCTATCAACTCTATCATATGCCTTCTCCAGATCCATAAATGCTACATACAAATCCATTTGCTTTTCTAAGTATTTCTCACATACATTCTTCAAAGCAAACACCTGATCCACACATCCTCTACCACTTCTGAAACCACACTGCTCTTCCCCAACCTGATGCTCTGTACATGCCTTCACCCTCTCAATCAATACCCTCCCATATAATTTACCAGGAATACTCAACAAACTTATACCTCTGTAATTTGAGCACTCACTCTTATCCCCTTTGCCTTTGTACAATGGCACTATACACGCATTCCGCCAGGCCTCAGGCACCTCACCATGAGTCATACATACATTAAATAACCTTACCAACCAGTCAACAATACAGTCACCCCCTTTTTTAATAAATTCCACTGCAATACCATCCAAACCTGCTGCCTTGCCGGCTTTCATCTTCCGCAAAGCTTTTACTACCTCTTCTCTGTTTACCAAATCATTTTCCCTAACCCTCTCACTTTGCACACCATCTCGACCAAAACACTCTATATCTGCCACTCTATCATCAAACACATTCAACAAACCTTCAAAATACTCACTCCATCTCCTTCTCACATCACCACTACTTGTTATCACCTCCCCATTTGCGCCCTTCACTGAAGTTCCCATTTGCTCCCTTGTCTTACGCACTTTATTTACCTCCTTCCAGAACATCTTTTTATTCTCCCTAAAATTTAATGATACTCTCTCACCCCAACTCTCATTTGCCCTTTTTTTCACCTCTTGCACCTTTCTCTTGACCTCCTGTCTCTTTCTTTTATACATCTCCCACTCAGTTGCATTTTTTCCCTGCAAAAATCGTCCAAATGCCTCCCTCTTCTCTTTTACTAATACTCTTACTTCTTCATCCCACCACTCACTACCCTTTTTAATCAACCCATCTCCCACTCTTCTCATGCCACAAGCATCTTTTGCGCAATCCATCACTGATTCCCTAAATACATCCCATTCCTCCCCCACTCCCCTTACTTCCATTGTTCTCACCTTTTTCCATTCTGTACTCAGTCTCTCCTGGTACTTCCTCACACAAGTCTCCTTCCCAAGCTCACTTACTCTCACCACCCTCTTCACCCCAACATTCACTCTTCTTTTCTGAAAACCCATACAAATCTTCACCTTAACCTCCACAAGATAATGATCAGACATCCCTCCAGTTGCACCTCTCAGCACATTAACATCCAAAAGTCTCTCTTTCGCGCGCCTGTCAATTAACACGTAATCCAGTAACGCTCTCTGGCCATCTCTCCTACTTACATAAGTATACTTATGTAAGTATAAGAATGTAAAGCTACCATACTCCCTGAACTATATCCACGTTTATTAAACTTTTTGAAACTGTCATCTGCCTACCTCGGTGGTGAATGGTTTGAGGAAGCCGGACACGTCGCTCTGTATCTTGGGCCTGACCATCAGGATCGCCTGGTTGTCGCTATAGACCGGCACAGAGAAGTCACACACGCTCTCCCGCTGTGGTGTCACGAAGAACGGCGCGATGGCCAGGTCCACCTCCTGATGGATCGTGGAAAATAAATGTCTTTAGTTGAGTTAGGTTATTCGTCCATTCTGCCCGTGGTAGGGAACGATATCTTTCAATCTTTATAAGAAAAATCAAAAAAAATTTCAATTATTATAAAAAACAAAAAATTTATCTTTTAATCATCATAACAAACAAAAAAATTCTTTAGTTTCAAATCGGCGTCACAGGAATGTTGTGTATGCAATGGTAGATCAAGGATGGAACGTTGCAATGTCTGATGTCCTTTATGTGGTCTTATTTCAGAAGGCAACTTCTGAAATAAGTCTTCCTGAAAGACTTTTAAGGTATATCTCCTCTTCTTTCCCTCCTCCTTCAGCATTTTGTTGTTTTTCATTTCGGGTCTGATCTCTAGGAGGACTCTTGATCGTGACTGTTGTTTTACAGTAAAAGAAAATTAAAAATGGGTTGGAAATAAGATGTTTCAGGACACTTTGTGATGTGAAAATGGTTGATCTATTATGTAATGATAAAGAGGGTTGTGCGAATAGAAGAGTGTAGTTGAGAAAGCTGAAGAGGGTGTGTTGAAATGGTTTAGACTTGTGGAGAGATGAAGTGAGGAGAGGTTGACAAAGAAGATATCTATATATATATATATATATATATATATATATATATATATATATATATATATATATATATATATATATATATATATGTGTGTGTGTGTAAGAACTAGAGAGGAGCATTTACTAACAATGAAACCTTGGGATGCAGGAGCTTTTACAGCTTTATGTGAACAATGTAATCATTTACAAAAGATGAGGGCACTGTTTCCTTTTGACCTATTTGGTTCAAAGATCACGTAATCTTTACCATGAAACTCTATTCAGGTATTGGTATTACACTATATGTAGTCTAATTCTCCACACAGCAACTCAAGCTGAGGAAAGATTATCATAAGATTTGAAACTCTTATTAAAAGTCTTTGACACCAATGCATTGGCATCGAAGCGTATGGTAGAGATCACTGATTGTCATCCGGTCGGTAGGTAGAACATGGAGATTCAGAATGTTACCATCGTATATGAACATACAATATATGTTATCATCTATACTAGAGTCCCGGGGAGTTCAACTTTGTGATTGCTTGTTGTGGCAATAAGTAGCTAAACGTTAATAAAGACAATTTGCCATAAAGCCTAATATAAACTTGACAGACCCTAGCATAGCAGAGTGAGAGGTGGTTTATATCTTTGAATCAGTTGTGGTGGGGCGTCTTCTTTAAAAGGTTGGATACCACTTATCTAAAAGTATACTGCAGGATCGTGGTACTTATCAGGGAAAAAAGTGTGGAAGGTGTCTCGTTGTACCTCTTGTATGAGATCGAAATGAGTTTGTGTGTGTCTATGCATCAGTATTCAAGGTCATGAAGACTTAAACGGTGAAATATTTGCTCCCCTTTAAAACATAGGTATGTCTTTCTATTACCTCCTGGTAATACATGAGCTTCTGTTCTTATCTACTATCACGATCTGCTTCATTGCGACTGTCGCTATTTGAGCTGTGTTATATCCCGTTGTGTAACTTCTTATCATCACGTCTTGATGTGCAGCATATTTGGTTTGCGTCCGAAATGCATATCAAATATAAACACCTAAGACTGATAAGACCTTGAGTAGAGAGGCTAAGCTCTCTTGTACCTTCGAGGAAGTGCTTAAGTGAACATGAAATACTTGTGTTTGCACCCACCTGTCGCTGGAGCATGCCCAACATCCCTGTCCAGGAGCCGTTGGGCATCGGTCCTCCCCACAGGTTACCTGGAGCCAAGGACAGCTCGTACCTGAAAAGAGCGATCTCATGAGTGGGGGATGTGATGCACCGAAAGGCTGATTATGTATGAATTACTCTGAAAATGGATTGAGATGGTGCACCTTCGTTTAATTAATGAAATATCATTGATATGCACGCATCAAATAGAAGCGCCCTCGTATACATGGACAATCGTTTAGATGAAATCATATAACGAATGGCGTCATGGTTTAACTTACGTAAAACTGAGCATCTCAGCAAGAAGTTCGAGCAGATGTTTCATTGGTCCGTCTATGCTGAAGCTTCCGTCATCACGAACGGTGATCTTGGAGTAGGGCACCCACTGTGTGGAGGGAGAGAGCTCCTCTGGTTATGGGGGAAGGACAGGCCTTGACTGAAAGGCAAGGGTTCATACCAAGATAACAACAACTGGCAAATCTTGACAAAATGGAAAGCGATTTTGCCCATCCATGCAGGGTGTGCTTGTAAGAATATTTCCTTGATATTAAAGGATAGAACACTTCTTATTTGCACGGAATGCAAAAGGGAACACATGATGAGAGGTAATCTTAATTCTATATAAGACTGCCAGCAGTATTTGTGGGTAAAGGCAAAAGGGAATGTATTTTTCCAGGAAGGAAAGCTACAAGCCTTTCTTGAAGAAAAAAGGGAACAACTATTCCCCGATGCTAGATAGATAATGAGGAAAACTGAATCCTGATTACAGAAATGGCAAAGCCCTTGTTGTCTATTATGTTGTATTGTGGAAAACTCAGCCACAGTATTCAATATTCGTTACTCTCTATACACTAAATTATGCTTTTTCCCATTAGATTTAAGTCTATTATTGTGAAAGTTCTCTTTATCATACCACTCGCTGTCTATTATCATTGTACCCTCTTAATTGTAAGCTAAATGAACACTCTAAGTTTCTCATGTATGGTGAACCCCTTGGTCTTTGACGTTCTCTTCGCTCTTCATATATTTACCCGTTGGGTTCTTTGCTGGTAGAAGCTGTTATATTGTCAATCATTCCACTAAGTATTTTCTCAATGTTCCATTCATTAAATTCTAAAATGTTTTCGTCTACCTATCTGTAGAGTATATTTGTCTATTTACAGTTTTATTGTGTCTTCTTTTGATACCATCGTCTTACTCGCGCGTCATCTGCAACCACCTAACTGTTTGAGATTATTATCCAGAACATCACTGAATCTGTTGTAGTACCAGACGATACTCCAAGAGAATGTTCTACACTTCACGATTTCATTTACCAAAATTTGGAATTTTCCCTTTGCTAAACATTTTTTGACCCATTTTCTCAGGTTAAATTGACCGTTTTCTATTCCTTCATTCCCGACAAAATCGCACAATTTATATCGTCAATTTAAGAAAATCTGGAGAAAGTGTCCCTTTCCTTTCCTCATAATGCAGTTTCATATCTATCACTAGTGAGCTTGTTAGTTGAGCTTGTATACCTAGGGTGAATCCATGCTGGCACTTTGACAGAGTTGTTAATCATTAGTTTAGTTATGAAATTCTTTATATCACTGCTCCATATACTATTATATACTATTTATACTCATATATAAGGCTAACTGGTCCATATAGTTTTAGTATTATTCTAGATCCTCTGCTTCTATATCACTGCTCCATGTGCTATAATATACTATTTATACTCATATATAAGGCTAACTCGTCCATATAGTTTTAGTATTATTCTAGATCCTCTTTTGCGTACACATGCCATAACGAACCGACTCCATGCTTTGTCTCATTGAAATCCTTGTCCTTTTCAGAAAGGTAAGTGCGATTCCTATCAAGGCCCAGCCAGTCAATTGCTTCAGGTATGTGCCATTCTGTTTTTCTTTAATACATGTGAAGGTATGATCATCACACTAATTGAATATTTCAGCATCAATGTTTTCTTTCTTTTTGTATGGATTACCGACTTCAGTCGGTTAAATGCCATTTGGTATAATGTGAAAATTTGTTCGATTGTATTGTCACATCTCATTGCTTAGGGATGACTTAAACTAGATGTGAATGTCTC
The DNA here is from genome assembly GCF_036320965.1 of Panulirus ornatus. NCBI lineage: Eukaryota > Metazoa > Arthropoda > Malacostraca > Decapoda > Palinuridae > Panulirus > Panulirus ornatus. The sequence continues at coordinate 14,011,782 of NC_092243.1, read as the reverse complement.
GTATACATCTGTTATCTTTGTTAGCGTTTTCTTCATTTTGCGATGCTATATTTACAGTTTTAGACTCGTGCGTGTATCGTTGAACAAATCATTATCCGATATGGTTTTGTCTGTGTTTTTTCAATGATTGCTCTACCTTTGCTAGTAGCACAAGAGATTCCTCCATCCTAGCCTTTGGCGGTCTGTATGTCACAATGTGACTTGCATCTATAGCTGGTATATTTACAGCCATTGTTTTGCGTTTTCTATGGCCCAATTTTGTAAAGTCATGTCCTTCCAAATCCCTGTTTTGCATTTATCGATTCACAGTGGCTCGCATCAGCCTGCACTGAAGGTCTTATAGTATTCCAGGTGTCCCTCGTTCAGATGGGGAAAGGAGACAGAGGACCTATTACGAGGGTTTGCCAGAAGGCGTAGCATTCCAGAGAGAGAGAGAGAGAAAGAGAGAGAGAGAGGGATTATGTACTATCTATATAATCAGGAAAAGCGAGTGCGAGTGCATGATAATCCTACCTCTCCCGCCGCTATCCTAAGGAACGGCTTCCCTGTTGCCATGGTCGGTGCTACTGAGCCACTATCCTCTCGCTGCGCTGTCTTGTGTCTTCCTAGCCTTAAGAAAACAATAGATCGTAATCGTAAAGCAGTTAGTAGACATGGGTTAGTAGAAATGGGTGAGAGTAAATTCTCATACATAGAAAAACTGAAAATATGCATATTGTCCTCTTAAGATATTATTTACCGAATGATATTCGAAGACTAATGTAATTTCTATTCTAAATACATTAGTATAAATCAGTTTGTCTATCACTATATTCATTAACTGTCATTAAGATTAAACGTTTATCAGATTTTCTTGTAGGTACAATTTTTTATGAGCAACATTGAGGGAAACTTTGTTCCAATATTGGAGAAGTTTATTTGTGAAGAAACTTTTCAAACATTTCTAATGTATTCTTTTACCTTTTAAGTTGCAATCCATCTGTCAGAGTAACTCCATTGCTCTATATTTCTTACAGATCTTCATGATTTTTGCTCTTACTGATGAAAGTTTTCAGTCTGCGCTTCTTTAAAAGAAAAAAAATTTAATTTTCTCAGCCTCTTTCTTCGGGAAAGTTTCCCATAGATTTTTTTTCTCATCCTCTTTTTGTACTTGACCCAATAGCTGATGTATTTACGTCGCTTTTGGGTGAGGACAAGACAGTTGATGAGCAAGTATTCAATGTTGCCAGGGTGAAAATTGCATCTTGGGCGTGACGACCCTTGTGATATGTTGAAATGGAGTTTGTTCTGGTGGAGACGTGGGTGGTGTCCTGGAGTTTGTACTGGTGGAGACGTGGGTGGTGTCCTGGAGTTTGTACTGGTGGAGACGTGGGTGGTGTCCTGGAGTTTGTACTGGTGAAGACGTGGGTGGTGTCCTGGAGTTTGTACTGGTGGAGACGTGGGTGGTGTCCTGGAGTTTGTACTGGTGGAGACGTGGGTGGTGTCCTGGAGTTTGTACTGGTGGAGACGTGGGTGGTGTCCCCAGCATACACGAGAGAGTGTAATTCGTTCGTCGTAAGACCTTAGTGTCAGAGGAGTGTGTGATTGTCTCGTGGGCTGGTGGAATACAAATTGTATGTAGAAGTTTCCAGGGGTTTGTCTTTCTTATCTAAATCTGGTATCAGTATGTGTTCTGATGGGGTATGAATTATACTGACGTTTGTAATTTTGAGGTTGAATATCATGTGTGTCGTATGTGATGCCAAATATTAGTACAATTTTGTCTGTTGGAAGTAGTTTTACCATTCAGGGTGACGGGAGGGTGCAAGTTATTGGATTTATATCCGTCAGGGAATGAAAGAGTAACGGTAAGCTTATGAAGTGATGCAAACATTCTGCTTTGGGTAAACCAGAGGACTAACTGCCATGTAGTTGATGCTTGCGTCATCGTACAATGCTAAAACATTATTGTGAAGACATTTGCCTGTGAGAGGTCCTTTTTATACTGTTGGTTTTAGGAGCCGAGTCACGTAGGAAGAGACTGAAAAAGGTTGGTAAGAGACCTTTTCCTCAAGGCTTTGGAGATGATGCCATGGTGAGGCACTCTAGCTCTGAGAACAGATATGAAGCTGGGGAAGTACTTTTTGTCACTGCTGTATGAGGATTCGTCGGAGGACGGTGTCGAAAACTCTACTGATATTTCTTGCCACTCATACTGTGCGGGAGGGTTGCTGTGTTTGGATGAAACCAATTATGATGTATCATACCAGGTATTTATGGAATGTTGTGGTGGATTAACTTGAATGAATGTGTGGAAATTGTTAGAAAAGAGAACCTAATGGTCATGCACCGCTCCTGATCATGAAAATAAAGATATATATGAACCTAAAAATGATTACATAGAACTATATATTTTCGCTTCCTATGAAAAGTTCATTAATACTTTCACATTAAGAGTATCGTTTAATCTTTTTCCGAAATGTTTTATTTCCATTTTCCCCTAATTCATATTTTTTGGAAGTCCGTCAGTGTATGTTCCACGGTGCTATTGCAACTACAGTTTTGTCATAGTAAAGCAGGTCTCCTCTCCATTAGGTGACCATGGGTTAGCACAGAATGACTTCTCCTCAGTTAGCAAAAAAGTCTCTCATAATGGCAATATCTCAAGAAATGGAAGGCCAAGTGTCTACACCATTCTTTATGTCGCATAGTTTATTTTTTTTATGGGTTTCCAAGTACTGTCTAGTTTGACATTTACAAGTCGTAATCACTTTATTTGCCAATGAAATAATCATGAAGATTGATTTTCTTATATATTTTGCTATATGTAGTAGCTTTAGCCTCAGTACTTGCTATATCATTTCCGCTGATACCAACATATCCAGGACAAAAGCAGAATTATACACTCTTGTGCTTTGAGTGTATTCTGACAATCTAATTTCCGACTTTATGAATTGTGCTTTGGACTATATTGTGATACAGATTGTAAGAGTTTATGGGAATCGAAGTAGCTTGTAACGTGTTTTTTTTCCTCAGTAATTCTATATAAAAGATTAGATTTACATAATTCGGCGTTGCATGTTGAAGATTTATCATAGTTTTGCTATGTAAGGTTCTTCCGTAACTACAGCAAAATTTATGCCATCATATAACATATTGGGCTGTCAGTAGACATCTTTAGTATGTTTGCATGGACGGTACAGTACCATGCTGGAGTAAGAAACATTATCATCTTTCTTTCTTTCAAACTATTCGCCATTTCCCGCATTAGCGAGGTAGCGTTAAGAACAGAGGACTGGGCCTTGAGGGAATACCCTCACCTGGCCCAATTCTCTGTTCCTTCTTTTGGAAAATTAAAAAAAAAAACGAGAGGGGAGGATTTCCAGCCCCCCGCTCCCTCCCCTTTTAGTCGCCTTCTACGACACGCAGTACCTACAAAGTTTGATCTTGGAAACCTTCCAAGAAGACAGGCAAAGAAATTTACTTCAGTGTTGTCCAAAATGCTCTTTAGCAGACTTTAGATGTTGTTCAAATAAGTGCTCTTCGCAGCAAAAAACGGAAGATAAAAATCAGATATATAGGATAGGAAGGTGTACGTTCGAACCTGAAGAATACTTGAAGGCAAGTTCTTCGGGACTTGAATTCATAAGGAGTTCGACTGAATCTACGTAGCCTCTCAACTGTAAAGGACCTGAATGCTTTTGGCATATTCTAATACCATGATTATTGATAACATCAACTATTACAAAGGATCTGAATACTCCTGTGCATACCAAGAGTATGGAAAACGTCGACCATTCTCAGGATGTCATCAATGCTACGAATACTTGAAGTCCAGTTTCGACAAGGGGCAATAGTAGGCAGCGTGTATGAGGCCTTAGAATTATCATTACCACCTGAAGAAGGTGTTAAAGATTTTTTTTTTTTTCGATTGGTGGATGTTGACGGCCTTAATGACCCCTGGCAGTTAATAGACCTAAAGCTCAAACAACCAGCCAGCCAGTTTCGACCTGCATAATGATTTATGAACTTCAGTGTGATTTTCCTATCAGTTCTTAAAGATCTGAAATGAGACCCATGTCAGTCTATTAAGTCATGCCTAATTACATTGCCTCCTCATCACATGGAATGAAAGTGCTTTTCAATCATGCATGTACATTGATGACATTTCGGTTAATCTTGAGAGATGTGTAGTCATAATTCTCCGCTCGGAGACATTTCAAACCGAGTTATATGCCAAATCGGTAATCTTTTCAACAGCAGCTTGCAAGCGACTTGCAACAGCTTCGGGAGATGAATGGATACAGTAGATGGCAAAATCATCGACAGAGTTAAATCAACATCCCCTGATCTGGTGTCTATCAACACTATTAGAATTATTAGCACTATCAACAGCAGCGATGGAGCAGGCAACGACTCCTTCCTGTGGAAATCTTTATAATATGTTCACACCAAACCCTCAACTTTTCTTTCTTTCAAGATCTGTTGAATGAACTTGCCCATTATGTGGAAATGCCTCATCATTCCAAATCTCCAAGATGTATCATAGGCCTTTTCTAAATCAATGAAACGGCGGTTTATAACTTATCGACTGGGGAAAAGCTAAGACCATAGCTAAATTGAATTGCTTGTGAAAGAAATGTAGTTGAATCATGTTTGATCTGTGGTACATTTGATCATAATATAAATGTCTTTTGGCCATTTTGAATGTGACAAACTGTTAACTTTAATTATAATCAAGAAGTATCCACCAGAATAACCCTGTCCACACACAATGTAAGGAGAGGAATGTCAGACACTTCAGGTCACATCAGTAGACCTCGATGCTCACCTGCTTTCCACGGGGATTAATGAAGCCCCGCCTCACTGCTACCTCTGTGCTTTTAAGGACTTCAACACCTGTACCTCCCCCACTGTGTCTGAGGATGTAATTAACGAAGGTTCTCTGTCCTTATTTTCTCTTTCCAGTGGTGATTGTGCATATATGTATGTATATATATATATATATATATATATGTCAATATTCGTTTTCTTCCGTACCTGTTCATTTCCTGCGTCAGCGAGGTAGTTCCATGAATAAACGAAGTGAGGCTTCATTCACTCGCATCCATTCTCTATCCGTCTTGCGTAATGCACCGAAATCACAGCTCCCTGTCCACAGTGACCAGGCCCCACATAAGTCTCCGTGGTTTCCACCAACTGCTTGATATGGAAGGGTTTGTGGACCCTAGTTGTAGATAGGGGGCTGGGGTTTATTTGTATTACACAAGACAGAGAATGGATGCGAGAGAATATTGGTATCTCCTCTTTTCTTGCGCTATCGCGCTATCTCGCTAACGAGGGAAACTGATTTTATTTGATATATATGTGTGTGTGTTTGTGTGTAAGTTTGGTACGAAAACACCGAAAATTATCTTTACCGAAAAATGACGATTGATATAGTCCACAAGAAATCATAAAAAAATGCGCATTTGAGATGAAATAGAGACTTTTCATTCTTGTTAGCAATGACTTCTAGTTTTTCACTCAACTATGAATAAAAAAGGTTTAATATCTGTAGACAAATGATTTCTTCACAACGTATATTCACATATCACTAAGAATCGAAAGAATGCGTTTGTCCTTATGATTCATCATTACACAATTATGCGAGTATGAAAGTGGGAGATAATGAATGTGTGTAGATATGGTGACCCATCGTAATTATCTATTTTCTATGATAGATAAGGGATGTCTCTTCCATAAATCGGTTTCCGAGTAACCACCCAAGTTACTGATCAGCGTAATAAATCCTATTAGACTGTCTAGATAAGTGATAAATCACACTATTTATTTCTGAAAGTTTGTTCTTGTCAAAAAAAAGTTTTACATATGTACTGAAGATCTCACAGGAAACTTATTACTCTTCCTAGGCATCAGACCTACTAACTCAGTCAATATCTAGACTTTACCCGTTAAACAAAACTATATCAAAGGTTTTAAAGTATCCTTCTATCCTTCGTTATTCACCACTTATCGTAGGCGTCACGAACCTGTGAGAGAGCGTGCTCGTCACTCCTTCCCACAGTTGCACAAGACTCCAGCCTACGTTGGGCCCCGTTCCTCTCTCCTGACCGACCCGGCCAACTGCACAATGACGAATGTTGACGTCTGCCGTCATCCCTCGTGACCTTATAGATCATAAGATTTCACATGTGACGAGGTTGTTAACAATGTAATAGCACGATGATGGCTGTCACTTATGCAAACGCTTCTCTCAGAGCATCTGTCACTTTCCCCATGAATATTTGTATGTCGATACAATCTTGAGTATTGACCATCCAATCAACACAAGCTCATTTTCGGAGCAGCAGTTTCGAGTTATCATCTGTTCCTCCCGGATTATAGATTGGTTAATAATATACACTGTTTCTATCTCGTATTCTGGTATGCGTTGTTGTTTATGCAGGACCCAGGTGTGTGTGTCTATGGAGGTATGTTTGGTTATCTATCATTTCCAGTTGACATGATCTTAATCTTATTAAAGTTTTGATGTATGTATGATTTCCTGTATTACTTTTGCATGTGTGGGTTAGTACTCTGCGTGTATGTACTTGTGAGTATGTGTGTGTGCTTATCTATTTGTATATCTCGGCATCTGAATGAGTCTGTTTCATTCACCACTTCTTGTGTGTGTACGCGTTCGCGCGATTGTGTCTATGAAGTGTTAGGTAAGTGATAACGGTGTTTATTGTTTATCCGTAAGAAAAATCGTGATTATTGTATATATATATATATATATATATATATATATATATATATATATATATATATATATATATATATATATATTCCTACGAGTACACGGGGAAAATGAAACGCAATAAGTCCAAATCGCACTTTCGTGAAATAATCACATCATCAGGGGAGACACAAGAGAGAAATATCAGTCAGTTGATATATAACGAAGAGACGTAGCTAGGACGCCATTTGGTAAACATGAGATTGTCCAAGACAGACAACGAGTGTATCATAAACTTATGTGGATAAGGTGAATTGTTTACAGAGTTTATCAACAATAGAATTATCCAATTTGTATTGACCATGACTAATATTAAGATTATAATTTTTTTGTGTTTGATAATAGATGATTCAGTTATATTTCTCGCGGTACTGGAGTTAGTTAACAACTGAGATGGCATTACTCCAGTCAGTACAATGATCATAGTTTTTAACATGGTTAAACAAGGCATTTGATTCTTGTTCCGTTCTTATATTTATGTTGCTTATGTCTAACAGAAAGATCCTTACCAGTCTGCCCAACATTAAACTAATCACAATTTCTACTTGGCAATTCATAGATGCACCCAGGAGAATTTTCTGGTGAGTTCCTGATTAAGATATCCTTTATAGTATTATTGTTGCTGAAAGCAATATTTACATTAAAGGATTTAAGCAACATGGGAAGTAAAGTAAAATTGTCATTAAAAGGGGGAACTAAAAGATTCTTGGTGTCAATGGGAGATTTGGACTCAACTCTATAACATTCTTTGCTAACTTAAGATCTAGGGTACTTTAACTTAGATCCAATAGAATATATCTTCCCAAACTGCAGTCCAGAGTATATTGATGATGAGTTTGAAAAGATATATTTTATTTGATCTAAGCTGAAGTACCCTAGATCTCTCATTGATAAATCCCTGAAGTTAGCAAAGAAATCATTTTATGGAGTTGACCCCAAACCTCCCATTGACACCAATAATCTTTTAGCTCTCTCTTTTGATAATAATTTTACTTTACTTCCCATGTTACTTAAATCCTTTAATGTAAATGTTGCCTTCAGCAACAATAATACAATAAAGAATATCTTAATCAGGAACTCGCTAGAAAATTCTCCTGGGTGCATCTATAAAGTGCCACGTAGAAATTGATAAGTTTTATATTAGGTAGACTGGTAAGGATCTTTCTGTTAGACCTAATCAACATGAATATAGTATAAGAACGGAACAAGAGTCGAATGCCTTGTTTAACCATGTTAAAAACTATGATCATTATACTGACTGGAGTAATGCCATCTCAGTTATTAACTCTAACTCCAGTACTACGAGAAATATAATTGATTCATCTATTATCAAATACACAAAGAATTATAATCTTAATATCAGTGAAGGTCTATAAAAATTGGATAATTTTGTCGATAAAATTTGTAAACAATTCACTTTCTTGTCCATATAATAAGTTTATGGTATGCTCGTCGTCTGTCTTGGACAATCGCATGTTTACCAAATGGCGTCCTAGCTACGTCTCTTCGTTGTATATAAACTGAGTTATATTTCTCTCTTGTGCCTCCCCTGATGATTATATATATATATATATCAATCGATAGAAAAAATTGTGCATCACAATATATATTTTAACATCTATGAAGACAATATATAAGGCTAGAATTAATAAAAACGGTAACATCCTTGGTTTCAAGTCAGTTTTATCATATGTTCAATATTTTGTACACAGTGGGAGTACATATCATCTTGCAATGACCTTCAACAATTGAAACTGGGCAATAACATGTTGAAGTTGATAGCCTTAATGTCCCTGGCAGTCGAGAGACCTAAAGCCGCCTGCGCAAACAACCATTCACACTTTCACAATGTTATACAATTCTTATGAAGTAGATATGATATAGAATACTGCTCATACTACACATTTATTATTCTCCTTTTCCTACCTAAAATATTTTGATGCAACCTCCTTAAAAATAGGTAAGTTTTCTGCTGGTAATCGGGAATACCTTGATTTTGATAAGGACAAGTATGAGACAAGTGAGTGAGCAAGAAATATGGTAAGAGGGCATTTCTAGATTACATACTAGTTGAAAGGCGCGTAAAAGAGACTCTCGAATGGGACTGTTCTGAGAAGGGCAGATGGTGGGATGTCTCATCATTGCTTTCGGAAAGAGGAAATCATGTATATGGGTGGAAAGACGGTGGTGAAAGTGACTGAATTTGGGAAAGACTTTTGTAAAGGATTATCAGGAAAGACTGAATGTAGAATCGTAAAAGGTGAGTGTAGATAAGGTAGGAGAAGAATGGGAGGTATTTAGGGAAGCGGTGCCGACATGTGCGAGAGATGAGTGTGGCATATGGTAGGTGGGCAAATGGGAGAATGTAGTGAGTGGTTAAATTTTGATTTCAATGTTGTTAGTGAAAAGTAGGAGTTGTATGGGAATTAGAGAAGTAGTGCGAGTGATTTGGAGATGTACAACGGAAAGGAAAGGGGGTAACACCAGGACTCTTTCTTAGAAAGTGTTCGTAGTGTAATCGTTTTATTGAAATGTAGCTTACTTCAGCTTCCTTGTTTCCATTCCCTGTCATGTCCACTCTTTCGTGTCTAAAGCATCCCAAATTCATTCCATTCACATTCCATCTAACTCCCTTCTCTCCCCCATGCTGAACTTAATGACCGTATTTTTACTGACCTCCATTCTTAAAATTCGTCACCCATACTTGATCACACTCGGACACGAGCTTCTACAATTTCTCTAGAAAATGTCACCAGAGCTGTGCCATCAGCAAGCTGCAACTGAATCCATTTCTTATACCTACCATCCCCCTACTTCCAATTGCCTGTAGATCCAGCCTTCTCTTGGAGAATCTCCCTCACCACCAGGAAGCATCAAGTTTGCCTGAGCTTCCAAATTGGTTAGGTTTCGAAGCTGTATCTTATAACCAGGATGCCACCAGCTCGAACACAAACACCACCAAGCTGAAGGCGAAGCCTAGAAAGAAACTGAATATTAACATTTATCGTAATAATCAATAAGATTAGTGGCAATAGAAGCCTCTAAACGATAAATGCAAGAAAGAAACCTACAAATGTATGATACTGCAAAAAAAAAAAGAAGAAAATGGGTAACCCTATTGAATTGTCTTTTTTTTTATTGTTTTTTCAGAGAATGGATTTCGAATTACAGGACATTTTAGAGTTAGGCTATGGGACTATGGGTCTTATGGAGAATAGGAAACCTGAAAATTAGGAATAAAGCAGTTTCAAATTCGGGTATTTGTGTGGTCAAGTCTTCTAATAACGCGTTTAATATCCGACTGACAGGTATTTGCCAACCAATCTCTCTCCTTCAGGAATGAATAGGAAACAAGAAAACATTAAAATTGGAACTACCATTTTACCGAATAACTTTCATCGACCGTAGATATGAACTGTCCTGATCAAGAATATATATATATATATATATATATATATATATATATATATATATATATATATATACATACAACGAGCGTTCATGAACGCTCGTTGTATGTTTTGGACAATCACATGTTTACCAAATGGCGTCCTAGCTTCGTCTCTTCGATGTATATCACTGACTGTTATATTCCTCTCTTGTGTCTCCCCTGATGATATGACTATTACACGAAAGTGCACTTGGGAACTTTTCGTGTTTCATTTTCCCCGTGGACTCATAGGAATATCTTGATCACGCGCAAAATTGTAATCCTTTCCAATATATATATATATATATATATATATATATATATATATATATATGTATACAAATGTGTGTGTGCGTGCATGCGTTTGCATCATTTTTCCTGCGGTATAATAAACCAGCGTCTATATCAACTTCAAAACTTCAGACGTTCAACGGCATAACAGAAACGTTTAGCAAAAAGTCAAAACCTTGCACCACATGAATATATGCCATACGGTTTTCATTAGAGCTACGAGAATTCCTTTCGGATTCTGCTTACAACGCCAGTGAACTTTCATGATGCGGACCTGCTGAGATGAAGAGCAGAGGTCCTGAGAAAGCGGTGAGGTTAAGTGGCGAGATGCCGTCTCTGCGGTCAGCGGTGGGAGGCCTCAGGCACTGCGTGGCGTTGGGCATCTGTTCCTTCAGCCACTTATCAACGATGCCAGACTCCCTCAACTTGACTATGCTGAGGAGGAAGACGTAATGGACTAAGCAAGTATGAGGACAGGGACCTGGATGGTATTGCTGTCAATGAAGTTAAACTCGAGGGGGAAGGAAGAAGAATGGTTTAGAAATAGCTAGAAGTATAGCCGTGGGCTAGTCTGAGGGTGAGAGCAAAGGATGATAATGTCCTTTTGCTGAGTGAGGAGTTGTTGGAAGGTGTTATAGAGTGCAAGGAAATGAGCCTCAGATGGATATGGATGATATGAAATTGTAGCACGAGAGTTGGGTAACGGTCAGTACTTATACAACTGGCGAAGGAGTGAGGAAGAGACGAGGATGTTGACAGGTGTGATTGCGTAGGAAACTTTGATATGAGGGATGGAGTAATGATGACTACCTTAATGCAAGAGTTGGTGATATGGCCTTTCAGAGTATGATTAGAAGAGATGGGATAACCCGCTGTAAATGAAAATAGTTGATATCTTGAGTTGTATGCTGAAAAATATCAGGTAACTGAGAATACCTAGTTTGAAATAGGACAATACGTAAGTATAGATGGCTGGGGAAGTTACTGGTGAGCGGGCCTTATTTAATTATGAACTGATTGACAGGCGTCTTAAAAAGGGCCTTTTGAATGGAAATGTGCCGAGAGAATCAGTTGGTGGGTTGTCTGATCGCTGTCTGATGGACGCGAAGGTAGACGTTTGAAGGTAGTTTGGGAAGTGATGTGGATGGCAAGAGGGCTGTGAAGGTGAGTGAGCTCAGAAAAAGAGGGCTCTTGTGACCAGGTACCAAGAAATAACATGTAAAGATTGGCAAAAAAATGGGTGAAAGTAAACGAAATTTGGGGAAGAGGCGCGAATGCATCATGATCAGTAACGCAAACTGCAACACCTCGGAGGTCGATCTTTAACAAGCATCCAACAACTGATTCATACCTGGGTTTTCATGACTTTTATTCGATACTGTCGTTGTGTTACCCTCAGTATAGAAATCTCAAGATGCAGAGTAGATCTCTGTTTGGCTTACATTTTATTGGCTCCAGGAAGGTAGGTGGAGTTGATCCTAAACATCAGCGAGAGGAGACCGTTGTCGTACACTCTCTTGCTGGACTTGTACAGGTGGCATTCCCCGCTGATGCTGGGGAAGAAGTTTAATGGTAACAAAATGGTGATGGGGTAGAATGTTAAACTTATCGGTTAATCCCACAGACGACGACTTACGTTCCCCAGAAAACAAGAGATCATTCGCATATTAATGTAATATGACTTCTTGTAGGAACTTAGATATAACTAGATATCATAACACTAGGAGAAAATTGAAAATTTGCAGATGGTAACCTAATAACAGAATTAGTAAGACCAAGAAATGTATCATAGCACTAAGAGACAATGGAAAACTTGCAGATGATAACCTATTAACAGAATTAGTAAGACCAAGAAATGAAGTTATCTGTAACGTACATAGATCAGGTGGGGGAAGCATACTAAATGTTACTTTATAGTCTAAACGTAACCAGGTTTTACATCCTCGATCCTGACAAACATGTCTCGTTGTATTTCGAAATCACAATTGCTAGAGTAGTATAGTGACCCATGTAAACAATAGGAAGAAGGTGGTATTTCTTTATATGAAGATATTGTCACTCACAAATAAAAAGAAATGATAATCGTAAGACATTTCAAAAACTGTAGCATAAACAGTGTTTCTTGACAGGTGACTGGAAGGGAAACAAGTTAAGAGGTTTACTAGTAGATTGTCTTGCGTATCAAATGATATACGAATAGGAGTCTAGCTAGCTTTTGTGAAGTCGGTGAAAAACTTGGGAACAGTAGCACACAATCCAGACTCTAAGGAAGAGCATTCCCACAGCTTAGCTATTCAAGGAAAGGAGGCACCACAACAGCCAATCCTCAAGTTACTGCTTTACACACACAAGGTGTGGGAAGCAGCAGCAGCCATGGCTCCAAAACCTTTGAGAGTGAGGACACATGCAGACAAGCACAAGAGAACAATGGCCGAAGTAATACCTATAGAATAAAGAGAGCGGCGACGATGGGTGAGGAGGAACCCCTTTTTTTCTCTTTAACTACTCTGTCTTATAACAGATGAATTAGGATTTTAGAACCATATCGTTGTCGTCCTGCGAATCCCTCGCTATAGACCATCAGGACTTCTGGTATCTATTCATTCCAAATAGTTCCACGAAAAACCCCGAAGCTTGAGACTTGAGTTGTAGCATCTAGACTAGAGGAAAGACTATCCGTATTCAAAACACTACCTGAAGTCCCAAGACATGGCCATGCGGATGGTGGTGGCGTCACAAGGGACAGCGAACTCGCCTTCGACGACGTCTTCCCTTGGCCGCCCAGCAGTCAGGCACTGTTCCCTGCTTCTCAGAGAAGGCCTTGCGTTGCACCTCGGTCTGGGAGTCCTGTAGGAAGGATGAGCCACAGGGGTGATATCAAGAGGGATATTAAGAGTACAGTAAAAGGTAATATTATAATTCTTCATGTAAGAGGCAAGATCCAGTCTCTACTGGCAACAAATGAAATGACAATGCCTCCGTCGACGAACAGTATTTGTTTTGACCATAGTACTGGAATATTCTACATTTTTTTTCATGACTTTCATACACTTGTCTACATGAGGTGAAATAATGAAAAGTCATAAAGTAATATGTATAGTAAACATCTTTATAAATATATCTGACTAGGTAGATGTACTTGTGCAACTAACTGATTAATCCATTTAATGTGACTGCAAACGAGAACCAATGAGTGGACTTGCCACCTAGATATACCCTGAATATCTGATAGACCAGAGAGCCATGCTGCAGACGCCAGGGCAGGTCCGTCTGGGCCACCAGGTCTTCCAGAGAGTCTATGGGGATGGTGACCCGAGGTACCGTGAGCATGGCTGTGAGGATACCACTGTAGGAGGACATGAACACTAAGGACGCCAGGAGCCAAGTGACCACTAGGAGGCGGCTTCCGTCCTTCTTGGGCAGCCAGTGGGAACCTGTAGGAGAGAGAATGGAAAGTTGAGCATGGTACGTGGGGGGGGTACATGTGAAGGACATAAAAATATGAGGAAGTGTTTAACGTAGTAAAAGAAAAAGAAATGGTGGACAGAGACAAGGTACCTGAAGTAGAGAGTGTCTGAAAAAATATGAATTGTGGGAGGGAGATGACCTGGTACAGAGACGTCTTATACAAGAGACAAGAATAAGAACACAGCATTTCAGATATTTGGGAAGCGTGTTTAGTGAAGAAGGTAAACATGACATTGATGCTGAAATATCAACAAGAGCGTTCAAAGGCAAATCATAGCCTGGATTTATGAGGAAAATCATGGGAACAACAAACGTGCATTTACCACTGAACCTGAGGCTGTGAGATGGACTAAAGTCTAACCAAACTCTAGGTGTGGAACACGGATGTGTCATGGCTGAACAGCTGAGAGAATGTGAGCTGTGGAGCTTGACTAAGGAGGACAGACAGTGAGAAACAGCGATGTGAGGGATATGTCTGGTATAAAGAAGAGTCCTTGATGAACTTAAGGTTCGAGATCTGACGTGATACTAACACAGGGAAAGGATGGGTACTAATGGTTTGCGTAAAATAAGTGTATACCTACGAAGATAGCGTGGTACTATCCATGGAGAGGGTTTACACTTATAGGACTGTAATCACCGAAGTGTGCAGAGGACGATGGTATACTCCATAGATATATAGGCTGACAGACAATTAGATTTATGATTTACACTTACTCTCTTGTGAGACGGTCTGCACAACCCAGAGACCAGCTTTCGAGACGTGATTCTTAACTGAGGCTTCGAAGATTTTCCCCTCCGCCCACACTAGACACGCCATGGTGCAGCCTGTTATCGCCACACTGGCTAGTATCAATAGCCAGACCTGGACACAGGAATAAACACATATTTCCTTTAATTCCTTGAGTCAGAGATTGCCATAGTGTAGTTGGGGCACTAAGCAGAAAGTTCAATCGCAGCCCATTTGAGCCTGATATGATGTTCTATAAGAAAATTGAATCTTTTTTTCTTCGTTTCACTTTGCTTTATCTGTGAAACTGTTATTGTTAGTACGAATACTAGAAATAAATTCGGATGATATACAGAATAAGAAGAGTTGTGGGGCCTTTGACCTGTATGGTCCCAAAGGTAGTCTTCTAGTTTGCCGTCGCCTATGGCTACCAGTGCTTGAACACAGCGTTAAGACTCTTGAGCACTACAGCACGACCTGGGAGCAATGAGGCACGACCCTTGAGTATGATGGTGTGACCTTTCACCTGACCTTTAAGGGTTAGGTTACGATATCCCTTTGGACTCGGTAAGGACAACGAAAGGACTGATCAGTACGGGCGGGTCTACCGTTTAGTTTTGATGTCGTCCTTAGAGATCAGGGCAAAAGTAACTTAAGGGTCGTACAGATCTGCTCAAAGGGTAGTACAGTCGTGCTCAAGGGTCGTACAATCTTGCTCATTATTCTCAAAAGGTGAGGTTAACATAAATGACGTATGTGTCAGTGTTGACGAGGGAGGCGTCTGGCCAGAGTGGCAACGGCTCTGTTCTTTTAAGCCAGAGTAGGTCATGAGGGGGACGGGGGTCAGGGCTGGATAGCAACGGCTCAGTTCTTTTAGGCCAGAGTAGGTCATGAGGTGAACGGGGTCAGGGCTGGAGGGCTTTCAGGGTCTTATGACGGACGCTCAGCACCGTCAGCGTGGACCACCGGTGTACGTCGAGTGGAAGTGGTTTTTAAAGGATGTTGAGGATGATGATGGCGAAGATGATGGTGATGGTGGTGTCGGTAGTGATGATGATGTGTGGTAGGGATGATGATGGTATGATGACGATGATGACAGTGATAGTGTGGTGATATGATGATGATGATGACAGTGATGGTATGGTGATATGATGATGATGACAGTGATGGTGTGGTGATGATGATAGTAATGATAACCTTATCTGTAATGATTATGATGGCATTGGTGGAAATGAAGATGATGGTGATGGTGTTAAAGGTGCTTATATGTTGATAATGATACTGATGATGATAATGCTAATGACCATAGTAATATTTGTAATGATTATAATGGTATCGGTGGAGATGAAGATAATGATGGTCATAATAATGATAATGTTAGAAATGGTGATAACGATTAGGATGATAATGATAATTACTGACGATAGGTATGTTTGTTAATGTGTACTTTGTGCCATTTGTACACGCACGTAAATAAGTGTCAAACTGACAAAGAAGAATGACAATAAACCTCCTACAATATATCTAAACTTAACAAATCTCACATCTCCGACTCATTTCATCAGTAATTCACTTTCACTCTAATGCGATTCATGACGTAAGTAATAAACAGATATCACAGAATCATGAGCAGGTCACAATCAAAGATATTCGTTTAATTCAATCCGTCTTCAGTCTCACCAATCTCCTTTTCTACTCTCTCTCTCTCTCTCTCTCTCTCTCTCTCTCTCTCTCTCTCTCTCTCTCTCTCTCTCTCTCTCTCTCACGCCATCAGTCCTTCCTCCCCGTCTCGCTCACCGAAGCTGTGAAGGGTTTGAGGAAGCCTCCCACATCACTCTGGAGTGTCGGACGCACCATCATGATGGCCTCGTTATCGATGTGGATCGGTTCGCTGTAGTCCGCCATCTTCGCCCGTATGGGCGACACGAAGAACGGAGCAATAGCAAACTCCACCTCCTGCAAGGGAGGAAGAGCAAGTGTGGTGGCTTTAAGTGGCTGATGGAGTGTGTGGCAAAATGTGAGTAGCTAGTGGAGTGTGGTAGATATACTGTAAGAGCCTAATTCAGATTATAAGTATCTAGATATGGATAAGTGATGGTGAAAATGCCAGAATGGGTTGCATTTATATTCAGCTATTTTTCTTTATCATAATTTGTCGCTGTCTCCTGCGTTAGCGAGGTAGCGCAAGGAAACAGACTAAAGAATAGCCCAACCCACCCACATACACATGTATGTATATACATACACGCCCACACATGCACATACCTTTACATTTCAACGTATGCATACATATACATACATATACATATATACACAAGTACATATTCATCCATGCTGCCTTCATCCATTCACCCCGCCACACATGAAATAGCACCCCCTTTCCCCAGCGTGCGCGCGAGGTAGCGCAAGGAAAAAACAACAAAGGCCACATTCGTTCACACACAATCTCTAGCTGTCATGTATAATGCACCGAAACCACAGCTCCCTTTCCACATCCAGGCCCCACAAAACTTTCCATGGTTTACACAAGACGCTTCACATGCCCTGGCTCAATTCATTTAACAGCACGCCGACCCCGTTATACCACGTCGTTCCAATTCACTCTATTCCTTGCACACCGTTCACCCTCCTGTATGTTCAGGCCCCGATCGCTCAAAATCTTTTTCACTCCATCCCTCCACCTCCAATTTAGTCTCCCACTTCTCATCGTTCCCTCCACATCTTTCCTCACTCATTCGCTCCATGCGACCAAACCATTTCAATACACCCTCTTCTGCCACACTTATTACCACACATCTCTCTTACCCTTTCATAACTTACTCTATCAAACCACCTCACACCACATATTGTCCTCAAACATCTCATTTCCAACACATCCATCCTCCTCCGCACAACCCTATCTATAGCTTATGCCTCATAACCATAAAACATTGTTGGAACCACTATTCTTTCAAACATACCTATTTTTGCCCTCCAAGATAACGTTCTAACCTTCCACACATTCTTCAACACTCTCAGAACCTTCGCCCCCTCCCCCACCCTGTGACTCACTTCCGCTTCCATGGTTCCATCCGCTGCCAAATCCACTCCCAGATATCTAAAACACCTCATTTCTTCCAGCATTTCTCCATTCAAAGTTACCTCCCAATTGACTTGACACTCAACCCTACTGAACCTAATAACTTTGCTCTTATTCACGTTTACTCTCAGCTTTCACACACTTTACCAAACTCACCAACTTCTGCAGTTTTCCACCCGAATCAGCCACCAGCGCTGTATCATCAGCGAACAACTGACTCGCTTCCCAAGCCCTTTCATCCACAACAGACTGCATACTTGCTCTTCTCTCCAAAACTCTTGCATTCGCCTCCCTAACAACCCCATCCATAAACAGATTAAACAACCATGGAGACATTACGTACCCCTGCCGCGAACCGACATTCACTGGGAACTAATCACTTTCCTCTCTTCCTATTCGTACACATAAAAACTTTACACTGCTTCTAGCAGCTTGCCTCCCACACCATATATTCTTAATACCTTCCACAGAGCATCTCTATCAACATTATCATATGCCTTCTCCAGATCTATAAATGCTACATACAAATCCATTTGCTTTTCTAAGTATTTTTCACATACATTCTTCAACGCAAACACCTGTTACACACATCCTCTGCCACACTGCTCTTCCTCAATCTTATGCTCTGTGCATGCCTTGACCCTCTCAATCAATACCCTCCCATATGATTTCCCAGGAATACTCGGCAAATTTATACCTCTGTAATTTGAACACTAACCTTCATCTCCTTTGCCTTTGTACAATGGCATTATGCATGTATTCCGCCAATTCTCAGGCACTTCACCATGAACCATACATACATTGAATATCCTTGCCAAACAGTCAAAAACACAGTCTCCCCCTTTTTTAATAAATTCCACTGCAATACCATCCAACCCGCCGCCTTGAAGGGTTTCCGCTTCTGCAAAGCTTTTACTACCTCTTCTCTGTTTACTAAATCATTCTCCTGACCCTCACTTCGCAAACCACTCTCGTAGGTTCCTTAGGTCTCAGAGTTTGCTTTTAGAATAACCTATGTACTACCACAAAATTTCACATCTGGCATCATGAACCTCACTATTTTCGTACAACATGCGAATGACCAACACTTTTACGTCATGAGCGTTGATGCAGTACCACTTCTGAAGTATATGCCACTTTCAAGACACCTTCAGACTTCAGAACAAGGTTAGAGAAAGGACATAAAATAGATGGAAAGGAGCTGAGGTAAGCAAGAACTTCGAAAACTAGTATGGGCTAAGAAATGCATGGTAATCGGTCAGGTTGCAATATGGCTTCTGAATACGTTAATCAAAATATCCTTCCATCACCTTCTTAGAGAAGAGACATTGCTATGAATCAGGTCAGAGAGCATCTAGAAGAATTATTTACTTTTATCTTAATGTGAAGACGTCACGTCATACGCCTGTATCTTAACATTTATTGTCCCTTTTCCCATTAGCATATAAACATATCAACTACACGACTGATGCTAGATTAACGTTTCAGTTAATATCAAACAATCCATGTAGCTGGTGCTTAACCATCTCTATAACTAATGCTAAGCATGTCTTAAAATAAGTACGAGAAATCCCTTAATTCATTGTCGAACTATCAATAGAATTACCACTAAACTATCTTAATGATTAATTCTATCACAATACTTAGCTGTAAATCACAATTATAAACAATACTAAACCTTGTATGTAATTAATCTTGTATTTTTTGAATTACCACAATCTATCCTTCAGCTATCTTTGTACAATTTAACCATCCTTACAATTAATAAGATAAGATACTTTATTCGTCAAATTGTTATACAAAATGTAATACAAAATGAAATTCGTTTTGGCTTTAGAGCTCCGTAGTAGTTGTAAAAAAAAAAAAAAAAAACATGAAAATATTAACAAGAAATATTGCATAGGTTATTTCATATACTTAATACTTAACCATCCTTATACTTACTACCGAACCATTACTGCTGCACATCATAAGTATTTTTAACATCCCTATAATTAGTAATGAACCATCTATATAATTCGTATTCAATCGATATTGAACCAACACAATGATTAATACTGAACCATTTTCATAAACAGTACTGAAATATCCTTATAATTAGTACTGTACCATCCTTGTACATAGTACTGAACCAACCCTATACTTAGTACTAAACCATCCTCATAAAGAGTACTGAACTATCTTCATGATTGGTAGTGAGACATTGTCTCTTACACATAACAAGGTACAAACACTGACCTCCCTCTTGATCATCCCCAACATACCGGTCCACGACCCGTCAGGTAGAATGACTCCCCACTGGCCGTCAGGAGGCCGCACCAGCTCGTAGCTAAAGGAGAGTAAGGAGTATTGAACACGCGAGCAGCATAGAGAGAGAGGATCAATAGGAGAATCAGTCTTAAGAATGACAAAAGCATTGGATTAATATCAGATCTAACATGACTAGAAGGATCAACTCGCAAGAAAGGTGACAGAATCTATTGTTTCAGAAGTTACATATTCACTAACCTCTCAATATTTTGAAATGCGATTCTCATAAACAACGTACTCAAATGGGGAAGGTATGATGATCGGCTCAAATGTTTTTCACAGCCTAGTGTCACAAGTTCTTTAAATATTTCGGAAAGTTAAGATAACTTCTATGTACGCGGCTTTTCCATATATAATGCAAGTAAATTTTCGTGTGTACAGAGTTACCCTCGGCGTATTTCTATTAATCATATTGTATTGATCTCGTCGAAGAAATTTATTACCCCAAAGGAGTCCTTGATTCCCCTGCTGCTGATTGTACCACAGCCTTGAAGTTGCAAGAATCCCTAGAGAATGGATTCTGGGGTTTTGTGTGTGTGTGTGTGTGTGTGTGTGTGTGTGTATATATATATATATATATATATATATATATATATATATATATATATATATAGGGGATATATATATGGGGATAGGGGAGAAAGAATACTCCCCACGTATTCCCTGCGTGTCGTAGAAGGCGACTAAAAGGGGAGGGAGCGGGGGGCTGGAAATCCGCCCCTCTTGTTTTTTCAATTTTCCGAAAGAAGGAACAGATAAGGGGGCCAGGTGAGGATATTCCCTCAAAGGCCCAGTCCTCTGTTCTTAACGCTACCTCACTAATGCGGGAAATGGCGAATAGTACGAAAGAAAGATATATATGTATATATATATATATATATATATATATATATATATATATATATATATATATATATATGTAAAGGTGAAATCGCACTTCATTAGTTCATACAATTTCATTTAAAATGTAATTTTTCTATATGTGTGACACATGTTTTCGTGGAGACAATCTACCTCATCAAATGCCAGTACTTAACATAGTTATCTAAATCCCAACATCACACTTGAGTCCCGCCGTCCAACACCAATCTCTGTAGACCACCACTGTCTGCTATGTCTGGTCGTAACCGCTGGAAGGGAGAGTGATTAAGGGAGGTCACGTGGCGGGGATTGACCTGGGTAGCTGGGTGTCTTGAACAACTTTTTTGTTTTCGTGTTTTGTCAAATCTCTCGTAATTATTTCGTGAATTCTAGTATGGGCCTTGAAATTGCCTGGGGGCAAATCAAAGTTCTTAGTTTTAGCAATTAAGACAGATTCAATGGCGTTGCGTCTGGCATAATCAGCAGATGGGTATAGAATAGCGGGATTTTCAAGATCTTTGGGGCGATCATTTTCATGATAATGTTTGGCGATCGCATCTTTGTGGTATTCTCTGCGTACTGAATGACTGCGCTAATAACACCTCTCCGTTACAGTTTTCCCAGTCTGGCCTACATGAATGTATTTACATGCCTTGCATTTGACAGCGTAAACACTCCCAATTGTTGCATGATTTGGCCTACTCTTTATCAAGGTCTCGCTGATGGTATTATTAAACTGGAAAACACACACACACACACACACACGGGGTGGCTACTTACTCAAAGTCCATTACATCGGCGTATATGTCAAGAACAGATTTCATCGGTCCGTTCATGATGATGGTTCCATTACCGAAGTCTTGTAGTTTTATCCAGGGAAGCCACTGTGAAGGTGAGGATTTCTTCGTTTATATATATATATATATATATATATATATATATATATATATATATATATATATATATATATATATATATATATATTTTGTATTTATATATATCATATTTATATATATATATATATATATTTATTTTGCTTTGTTGCTGTCTCCCTCGTTAGCGAGGTAACGCAAGGAAACAGACGAAAGAATGGCCCAACCCACCCACATACACATGTATCATGTATATACATACACGTCCACACACGCAAATATACATACCTATACATCTCAACGTATACATGTATATATACACACACAGACATATACATATATACACATGTACATAATTCATACTGTCTGCCTTTATTCATTCCCATCGCCACCTCGCCACACAAGAAATAACAACCTCCTCCCCCTCATGTGTGCGAGGTAGCGCTAGGAAAAGACAACAAAGGCCCCATTCGTTCACACTCATCCTCTAGCTGTGATGTAATAATGCACCGAAACCACAGCTCCCTTTCCACCTCCAGGCCCCACACAACTTTTCATGGTTTACCCCGGACACTTCACATGCGCTGGTTCAATCCATTGACAGTACGTCGACCCCGGTATACCACATCGTTCCAATTCACTCTATTTCTTGCACGCCTTTCACCCTCCTGCATGTTCAGACCCCAGACTCAAAATCTTTTTCACTCCATCTTTCCACCTCCAATATGGTCTCCCACTTCTCGTTCCCTCCACCTATGACACATAATTCCTCTTTGTCAATCTTTCCTCACGCATTCTCTCCATGTGACCAAACCATTTCAAAACGCCCTCTTCTGCCCTCTCAACCACACTCTTTTTACTACCACACCTCTCTCTTACTCTTACATTACTTACTCGATCAAACCACCTCACACCACATATTGTCCTCAAACATCTCATTTCCAGCACAGCCACCCTCCTGCGCACAACTCTATTCATAGCCCACGCCTCGCAACCATACAACATTGTTGGAACCACTATTCCTTCAAACATACCCAATTTTGCTTTCCGAGATAATGTTCTCAACTTCCACACATTCTTCAAGGCTCCCAGAATTTGCGCCCCCTCGCCCATCGTATGATTCACTTCCGCTTCCATGGTTCCATCCGCTGCCAAATCCACTCCCAGATATCTAAAACACTTCACTTCCTCCAGTTTTTCTCCATTCAAACTTAACTCCCAATTGACTTGACCCTCACCCCTACTGTACCTAATAACCTTGCTGTTATTCACATTTACACTTAACTTTCTTCTCTCACACACTTTACCAAACTCAGTCACCAGCTTCTGCAGTTTCTCGCACGAATCAGCAACCAGCGCTGTATCATCAGCGAACAACAACTGGCTCGCTTCCCAAGCTCTCTCATCAACAACAGACTGCATACTTGCCCCTCTTTTCAAAACTCTTGCATTCACCTCCCTAACAACCCCATCCATAAACAAATTAAACAACCATGGAGACATCACACACCCCTGCCGCAAACCTACATTCACTGAGAACCAATCACTTTCCTCTCTTCCTACACGTACACACGCCTTACATCCTCGATAAAAACTTTTCACTACTTCTAACAACTTGCCTCCCACACCATATATTCTTAAAACCTTCCACAGTGCATCTCTAACAACTCTATCATATGCCTTCTCCAGATCCATAAATGCTACATACAAATCCATTTGCTTTTCTAAGTGTTTCTCGCATACATTCTTCAAAGTAAACACCTGATCCACACACCCTATACCACTTCTGAAACCACACAGCTCTTCCTCAATCTGATGCTCTGTACATGCCTCCACCCTCTCAATCAATACCTTCCCATATGATTTCCCACGAATACTCAACAAACTTATACCTCTGTAATTTGAGCACTCACCTTTGTCCCCTTTGCCTTTGTACAATGGCACTATGCAAGCATTCCGCCAATCCTCAGGCACCTCACCATGAATCATACATACATTAAATAACCTTACCAACCAGTAAACAATACAGTCACCCCCTTTTTTGATGAATTCCACTACAATACCATCCAAACCCGCTGCCTTGCCGGCTTTCATCTTCCGCAAAGCTTTTACTACCTCTTCTCTGTTTACCAAATCATCCTCCCTAACCCTATCATTTTGCACACCATCTCGACCAAAACACCCTATATCTGCCACTCTATCATCAAACACATTCAACAAAATCAAAATACTCACTCACTCCATACTCACTCCTTCTCACATCACCACTACTTATCACCTCCCCTTCACTGAAGTTCCCATTTGTTCCCTTGTCTTAGGCACTTTACTTACCTCCTTCCAAAACATCTTTTTATTCTCCCTAAAATTTAATGATACTCTCTCGCCCAAACACTCATTTGCCCTCTTTTTCACCTCTTGCACCTTTCTCTTAACCTTCTGCCTCTTTCTTTTATACATCTACTAATTTGCATTATTTCTCTGCAAAAATCGTCCAAATGCCTCTCTCTTCTCTTTCTCTGATAATCTTACTTCTTCATCCCACCACTCACGACCCTTTCTAATGTGCCCACCTCCCACGCTTCTCATGCAACAAGCATCTTTTGCGCAAGCCATCACTGCTTCCCTAGATACATCCCATTCCTCCCCCACTACCCTTACCTCCTTTGTTCTCACCTTTTTCCATTCTGTACTCAGTCTCTCCTGGTACTTCCTCATACAAGTCTCCCTCCCGAGGTCACTTACTCTCACCACTCTCTTCACCCCAACATTCTTACTTCTTTTCTGAAAACCTCTACAAATCTTCACCTTCGCCTCCACAAGATAATGATCAGACATCCCTCCAGTTGCACCTCTCAGCACATTAACATCCAAAAGTCTCTCTTTCGCGCGCCTGTCAATTAACACGTAATCCAATAACGCTCTCTGGCCATCTCTCCTACTTACATACGTATACTTGTGTATATATCTCTTTTTAAACCAGGTATTCCCAATCACCAGTCCTTTTTCAGCACACAAATCTACAAGCTCCTCACCATTTCCATTTACAATACTGAACACCCCATGTATACCAATGCCACATTACTCACCTTTGCATTCAAATCACCCATCACTATAACCCGGTCTCGTGCATCAAAACCACTAACACACTCATTCAGCTGCTCCCAAAACACTTGCCTCTTATGATCTTTCTTCTCATGCCCAGGTGCATATGCACCAATGATCACCCATCTCTCTCATTCAACTTTCAGTTTTACCCATATCAATCTAGAGTTTACTTTCTTACACTATCACATAGTCCCACCACTCCTGTTTCAGAAGTAGTGCTACTCCTTCCCTTGCTCTTGTCCTCTCACTAACCCCTGACTTTACTCCCAAGACATTCCCAAACCACTCTTCCCCTTTCCCCTTGAGTTTCCTTTCACTCAGAGCCAAAACATCCAGGTTCCTTTCCTCAAATATACTACCTATCTCTCCTTTTTTCTCATCTTGGTTACATCCACACACATTTAGACACCCCAATCTGAGCCTTCGAGGAGGATGAGCATTTCCCGCGTGACTCCTTCTTCTGTTTCCCCTTTTAGAAAGTTAAAATACAAGGAGGGGAGGGTTTCTAGCCTCCAGCTCCCGTCCCCTTTAGTCACCTTCTACGACACGTG
Organism: Panulirus ornatus; assembly: GCF_036320965.1. Classification (NCBI taxonomy): domain Eukaryota; kingdom Metazoa; phylum Arthropoda; class Malacostraca; order Decapoda; family Palinuridae; genus Panulirus; species Panulirus ornatus. The sequence continues at coordinate 13,986,325 of NC_092243.1, read as the reverse complement.
AGGAATGCGTGGGAAGTATTCTTCCTCTCCTATCCCCAGGGATGATTATATATTTTTTTTTTTTTTTTTTATATACTTTGTCGCTGTCTCCCGCGTCTGCGAGGTAGCGCAAAGGAAACAGACGAAAGAAATGGCCCAACCCCCCCCCCATACACATGTACATACACACGTCCACACACGCAAATATACATACCTACACAGCTTTCCATGGTTTACCCCAGACGCTTCACATGCCTTGCTTCAATCCACTGACAGCACGTCAACCCCTGTATACCACATGACTCCAATTCACTCTATTTCTTGCCCTCCTTTCACCCTCCTGCATGTTCAGGCCCCGATCACACAAAATCTTTTTCACTCCATCTTTCCACCTCCAATTTGGTCTCCCTCTTCTCCTCGTTCCCTCCACCTCCGACACATATATCCTCTTGGTCAATCTCTCCTCACTCATTCTCTCCATGTGCCCAAACCATTTCAAAACACCCTCTTCTGCTCTCTCAACCACGCTCTTTTTATTTCCACACATCTTTCTTACCCTTACGTTACTTACTCGATCAAACCACCTCACACCACACATTGTCCTCAAACATCTCATTTCCAGCACATCCATCCTCCTGCGCACATCTCTATCCATAGCCCACGCCTCGCAACCATACAACATTGTTGGAACCACTATTCCCTCAAACATACCCATTTTTGCTTTCCGAGATAATGTTCTCGACTTCCACACATTTTTCAAGGCTCCCAAAATTTTCGCCCCCTCCCCCACCCTATGATCCACTTCCGCTTCCATGGTTCCATCCGCTGACAGATCCACTCCCAGATATCTAAAACACTTCACTTCCTCCAGTTTTTCTCCATTCAAATTCACCTCCCAATTGACTTGACCCTCAACCCTACTGTACCTAATAACCTGATTATATATATATATATATATATATATATATATATATATATATATATATATATATATATATATATATATATATATATATATATATATGTTTTTTTTTTTAAACTATTCGCCATTTCCCGCGTTAGCGAGGTAGCGTTAAGAACAGAGGACTGGGCCTTTTTTGGAATATCCTCACCTGGCCCCCTCTATTCCTTCTTTTGGAAAATTAAAAAAAAAAGAGAGGGGAGGATTTCCAGCCCCCCGCTCCCTCCCCTTTTAGTCGCCTTCTACGACACGCAGGGAATACGTGGGAAGTATTCTTAATCCCCTATCCCCAGGGATATATATATACATATATATATATATATATTATATATATATATATATATATATATATATATATATATATATATATATATATATATATATATATATTATCCCTGGGGATAGGGGAGAAAGAATACTTCCCACGTATTCCCTGCGTGTCGTAGAAGGCGACTAAAAGGGGAGGGAGCGGGTGGCTGGAAATCCTCCCCTCTCGTTTTTTTTTTTAATTTTCCAAAAGAGGGAACAGAGAAGGGGGCCAGGTGAGGATTTTCCCTCTATGGCCCAGTCCTCTGTTCTTAACGCTACCTCGCAAATGCGGGAAATGGCGAATCGTATGAAAAAAAAAAAAAAAATATATATATATATATATACATATATATATATATATATATATATATATACATATATATATATATATATATATATATATATATATATATATATATATATATATATATATATATATATATATATATATATATATATGGGTGTCTGTAGTTAAGAATTAGAAAATTGTAGTCATTATATATAAGCAATGCATATACTGTATATAAGGTTATACGGAGGAGGGTGGATGTGTTGGAAAATGAAATGTTTGAGGACAAAATGTGGTGTGAGGTGGTTTGATCGATCGAGTAATGAAATAAGGGAAATGTATGGCAAAGAAAAGAGCGTGGTTGAAAGAGCAGAGAAGAGTTTGGACATACTGAGAGAATGAATGAGGAAAGGTTGAAGAGGAGGATGTGTGTCATAAGCGAAAGGAACAAGGAGAAATGGGTGAATAAACTGGAGATAGAAGGATGATGTGGAAAAAATTTTCAACGATTGGAACCTAAACATGCATGAGGGTGAAAGGCATGCTTAGAATAGTTAATTGGAACGATGTGTTATCCTTGGGTCGACATGCTGTAAGTGGACTGAACCAAGGTATGTGAAGCGAACAGGTTAAACCATGGGAAGATCCGTGTGGCCTGGCTGTGGATAGGGGACTGATTCAGTGCATTACACATGACAGCTAGGGAATATGGATGTGAGCGGATGCGATCTTCCTTCTCCTGTTCCTAGAGCTATGTAGCTAACATGGGAAAGGGCAATAAAGTGTGAATAATACTATGTATATGTATATATATTTATATATATTTATATACATATATATATATATACATATATATATATATATATATATATATATATATTTTTTTTTTTTTCCAAAAGAAGGAACAGAGAAGAGGTCCAGGTGAGGATATTCCCTCAAAGGCCCAGTCCTCTGTTCTTAACGCTACCTCGCTATCGCGGGAAATAGCGAATAGTATGAAAAAAAAAAAAAAATATATATATATATATATATATATATATACGTGTGTGTGTAAGGTGGGAGTAGCTATTGTAGATATCATAGTACTAATCATCATAATTCAAGTGAAAAGATCTGTGTCATGATTACAATAGCATTAGAAAACAGATGTCCACCTTGCAAGCCCCTAGGGTGTAAACCAGCTACATAATGCAGGTCTAAGAGAAGAAAAATCTACTACAGAAATAGGGGAAGGTCACATGAACATCCTCAGGACCCACCTCCTCAGTGGCTATCCTGATGGTGGGCCTCGCCTCACCCATGACAGTGGATCAGTTGATCGTCGTCTTGGTGAGGGAACCCGATGGGTCTTCGTGGAATTTGCAGATCCTTTTTTTATTCAGGCGTTCTTTACCTCTAAGGATACTATATCGTCTGCTTTCCGCTGACTCGTGTCACCTTCTGCTGTGTGTTGTCCTCGACAACCCCTGCTGTTGAAGATGGTGGTGGTTGTAGAGACTCTAACAGCTGTAGCGGATCCGACTACAGGAATTTCCTTACGGAGACTAATCTGTGAAACTATATCATGACAAACTTTTATTTTAGAATTACTTTATTTTGATAGATTATCTAATGTCCTCAAGTTTCCCTTCATTTACTGGTACGGTGTTCTCCCGATTCTGTTAATATATTTTTGATTTGTGGAGGTCTATCATCAAAGGAACATCTGCTGGGAATCCATTGCTATGAGCAAACTGCTCACTGGGTGAAGAGTTAATAAGGTGCGGTAATTCATTAATGCTAAGGCGCCAATGCTACCAATATTTATTCTTAGTATGTCACCCATTTCCCTTTGTTCAACATCAAAACACCAGATTTCAATCTTGTAATAACGTAAACATGTTGTGAATAGCCATATCCACTACTGTCATGGAAACTCCACATAATTAACGTCATAAAATCTACTTCCTTTAGTTAAAGTTAGGGGTGTTAGTTTTATAAAGGTGCTTTAATTATTGTTCATGTGAATTGGTATTTTGTATCTACAGGGGCCTGAATCGCCCCAGAATAGAGTACTACGTACATAGCTGCACTGGCTTTCCGGGATGGCCGTGACTGAGACATGAAGTGTTGGTACCAAGTCGGTCGTAATAGATATTCTTTTTTGATGACTAAGAAAACATGTGAAGCTTTCATGAATAACATTAAAACTGTCCTTAAATGTACTGACTGTCTTTCATACATTTCTCTTTCTTTTCTCTTGCTTAAGATCTTCATTTGAAACATTGTATCACATCTTCAGACTCAGCAGTGTACATCTTTCAAAGAAAAAGTTACTAAAGCGTATTGTTTTAACTATCTTTCAGAGAAGTTTGACATCCTTATCAAATTAGTATCTACTTGTTTCTACAAGACACCGAACTTGTGGACACTTAACAGAAATAACACGTCTTGTATACTAGTGTTAAATCGCCATGATTCTTTACTTCATGGATATAAGATACTTGAATATCGTACTACAGCATCGTCACTACAAGTTTTATAGATATCTGGGATATTAAAGACAGTATGTTAGAATAACTTTTTTTGCAATAAAACTACAAGGTGAATGTCAAAATGTTACTATATATCATTTTATATACGCTCTGTCTTGATCAAGAACAAAACATACACATCGCTCTCATCCAAGAAACCAGACTCATACCCAGATCCCCACTCCTCCCTCTCTTATATGACTAGAGAGCCCGAAAACTAATGAAATATCAAGGTCAAGGAGGCAGTATAATGACAGTAAACCACAGCATCCTATTCACAGACGCAAAACCGATCACAAACAATGATAACATTCTTAGAGAACATTACAAATGAATAAAACTACAGAACTCTTACTATAATATCGCCAATACCAATATTAACCTCTCCTTATCACAGGCCTTCCAGACACACTGACCAACCACAGAACCTTACCAACACACCCAAAAAAGTATTTCTGTGGAGATTTCGCATTCTGTATGGCTCAACAATCATAATCAAGATCACAAAGGAGAACTGCTCATAAAACAGCTGCATACCTTTAACATTTTCAACCTGCGTAGCCAGTCAACTTAAGGGTTGATTCGTCTGATTCCACTCTTAGCAATGGATATAAACTCGTGGGCCAACGTCCTACCTCGAATGATTTTTCAAGATGTTTAGCATATAAAATTATTTGCCAGTTAGAATGGTTGAGAACAGCACTAGAAATACTTTTAAGATTAACCTTGATAAACTTTTCGCTTCAAAACCATGACAGCCAGTATTTGCTCCTCCTTAGTCACACACGTACAGGTTGCAGGTTTTGAATCATAATTATTCCTCTTTACTCTTGCCACACCAATCTGTTTCTGACATCTTCCAGTATCAGTAAGTCTCGTTAGAACCCAGTCGCCTGTTGACGTTTGATATTTTTTGTCTTAGCTGAAACAGCAAGGGCAGCTGAATGCACTACCCAAGACATCTCATTAACAATAGTTATTTACCTATTAGGGGGATCATAGCCTAGTTGTTAGCGTTCCCGACCACCACGCAAAAGGTCTTTGATTTGAATCCTGGCTGTTGGAGGGTATTGTGTGTTCTATGAAAGTGTGCATTCATATGCATTATATTCATGTGTGGGTGGGTGGACAGGTGTGTGTATGCTTATATGTGTCGGTGAATTACTTTGGGTTACGATAAAAGCATAGATTTTGGATATACAGTTTTCCAGAATTCTTCAGTCTTACCAGACGTCGCAGAGTAGTTCCAAGATGGAGAGTGCGACCAATTAATCTAGACATATCGTATATATAGGGCGAGCCATGCAAATCCTGGGAAAATGGAAGTTTTAACAATGCAAACATGTCATGAAGAAGGCGAATTATTTAGAACTCTCATTAAATCCACCTGGCAGGCTTCGATGAATATATGACATCTCGGAGGTCTGAAGATGAGCCTGCATTGTTCATCATGACATTCATTAATCATGTTAATTCTCGTGCAGTTCCTTGATTCCTTCGATCCTTCGGAGGTCATAGAATGATCATTATCTGTGTCTGAGATGTGTTGGAAAGGAAATGTTTCAGTACAATGTTGTGTGAGGTGGTTTGATCGAATATGTAATGAAAGGATAAGAGAGATGTGTTGAAATAGGGTGTATTGAAATGGTTTAGTTCATATGAAGAAAATGAGTGAGGAAAGATTAACAAAGAGGATATATGTGTCAGAGGTTGAGGGAACAAGGAAAAGCGGGAGACCAAATTGGAGTTGAAAGGATGGAGTGAAAACGATTTTGAGCAATCGGGGCCTGAACATATAGGAGGGTGAGAGGCGTGCAAGGAATATAGTGATTTGGAACGATGTGGTATACCTTGGTCGACGTACTGTCAATGGACCGAACCAGGGCATGTGAAGCGTCTGGGGTAAACCATGGAAAGGTCTGTGGGTGCTTGGATGTAGTAGAGAGGGAGATGTGGTTTCGGTGAATTACACTTGACAGCTGGAGACTGAGTATGACCGAATGTGGACTTTTTTGTCTGCTTTCCTAGCGCTACTTTGCTGAAGGGGGCTGCGATGCTATTTCCTGTGGGGCAGGGTAGCAACAGGATGGATGAAGGCAACCAAGTATAAATATGTAAATGTATATATATTTTATGTATAAGTATGTGTGTGGGCGTATATATATATATATATATATATATATATATATATATATATATGGTGTGGGAGGCAAGTTGTTAGAAGCAGTGAAAAGTTTTTATCGAGGATGTAAGGCATGTGTACGTGTAGGAAGAGAGGAAAGTGATTGGTTCTCAGTGAATGTAGGTTTGCGGCAGGGATGTGTGATGTCTCCATGGTTGTTTTATTTGTTTATAGATGGGGTTGTTAGGGAGGTGAATGCAAGAGTTTTGGAAAGAGGGGCAAGTATGAAGTCTGTTGGGGATGAGAGAGCTTGGGAAGCGAGTCAGTTGTTGTTCGCTGATGATACAGCGCTGGTGGCTGATTCATGTGAGAAACTGCAGAAGCTGGTGACTGAGTTTGGTAAAGTGTGTGAAAGAAGAAAGTTAAGAGTAAATGTGAATAAGAGCAAGGTAATTAGGTACAGTAGGGTTGAGGGTCAAGTCAATTGGGAGGTAAGTTTGAATGGAGAAAAACTGGAGGAAGTAAAGTGTTTTAGATATCTGGGAGTGGATCTGGCAGCGGATGGAACCATGGAAGCGGAAATGGATCATAGGGTGGGGGAGGGGGCGAAAATCCTGGGAGCCTTGAAAAATGTGTGGAAGTCGAGAACATTATCTCGGAAAGCAAAAATGGGTATGTTTGAAGGAATAGTGGTTCCAACAATGTTGTATGGTTGCGAGGCGTGGGCTATGGGTAGAGTTGTGCGCAGGAGGGTGGATGTGCTGGAAATGAGATGTTTGAGGACAATGTGTGGTGTGAGGTGGTTTGATCGAGTAAGTAACGTAAGGGTAAGAGAGATGTGTGGAAATAAAAAGAGCGTGGTTGAGAGAGCAGAAGAGGGTGTTTTGAAGTGGTTTGGGCACATGGAGAGAATGAGTGAGGAAAGATTGACCAAGAGGATATATGTGTCGGAGGTGGAGGGAACGAGGAGAAGTGGGAGACCAAATTGGAGGTGGAAAGATGGAGTGAAAAAGATTTTGTGTGATCGGGGACTGAACATGCAGGAGGGTGAAAGGCGTGCAAGGAATAGAGTGAATTGGATCGATGTGGTATACCGGGGTCGACGTGCTGTCAGTGGATTGAATCAGGGCATGTGAAGCGTCTGGGGTAAACCATGGAAAGCTGTGTAGGTATGTATATTTGCGTGTGTGGACGTATGTATATACATGTGTATGGGGGTGGGTTGGGCCATTTCTTTCGTCTGTTTCCTTGCGCTACCTCGCAAACGCGGGAGACAGCGACAAAGGAAAAAAAAAAAAGAAAAAAAGAATATATATATATATATATATATATATATATATAAATATATATATTTTTTTTCTTCTTTTCTTTATTATACGATGTCGCTGTCTCCCGCGTTAACGAGGCAGCGCAAGGAAGCAGACGAAAGAATGGCCCAATCCACCCACATGCACATGTATACACATACACGTCCACACACGCACATATAAATACGTATACATTTCAACGTATATATTTCAACGTATACACAGACATATACATATATACACATGTACATAATTCATATTTGCTGCCTTTATTCATTCCCGTCGCCACCCCACCACACATGAAATGACAACCCCCTTCCCCAGCACGCGCGCGAGGTAGCGCTAAGAAAATACAACAAATGCCACATTCGTTCACACTCTATCTCTAGTTATGTATAATGCATCGAAACCACAGCTCCCTTTCCACATCCTGGCCCCAAAAAACATTCCATGGTTTACCTCAGACGCTTCACATGTCGTGGTTCAATCCATTGACAGCACGTCGACCCCGGTATACCACATCGTTCCATTTCACTCTATTCCTTGCACGCTTTCACCCTCCTACATGTTTAGGCCCCGATCGCTCAAAATCTTTTCACTTCATCCTTCTACTTCCAATTTGGTCTTCAACTTCTCCTCGTTCCCTTCACCTCTGACACATGTATCCTCTTTGTCAATCTTTCTACACTCATTCTTTCAGTGTGACCAAACCATTTCAATACACCCTCTTCTGCTCTCTCAACCACACTTTTTATTTCCACACATCTCTCTTACCCTTTCATTACCTACTCGATCAAACTACCTCACACCACATATTGTCCTCAAACATCTCATTTCCAACACATCCACCCTCCTCCGCACAACCATATCTATAGCCCACACCTCGCAACCATATAACATTGTTGGAACCATTGTTCCTTCAAAAATAGCCATTTTTGCTTTCGGAGATAATGTTCTCGCCTTCCACACATTTTTCAACACTCCCAGAACTTTCGCCCCCTCCCCCACCCTGTGACTCACTTCCGCTTCCATGGTTCCATCCGCTGCCACATCTACTCCCAGATATCTAAAACACTTTACTTCCTCCAGTTTTTCTCCCTTCATACTTTCCTCTCAATTGATTTGTCCCTCAACCTTACTGTACCTAATACCCTTGCTCTTATTCACATTTACTTTCAGGTTTCTTCTTTCACACGCTTTACCAAACTCAGTCACCAGCTTCTACAGTTTCTCACCCGAATCAGCCACCAGCGCTGTATTATCAGCGAACAACTGACCCACTTCCCAACCCCTTCATCCACAACAGACTGCATACTTGCCCCTCCCTCCAAAACTCTTGCATTCACCTCCCTAACAACCCCATCCATAAACAAATTGAACAACCATAGAGACATCACGCACCCCTGCCGCAAACCGACATTCACTGAGAACTTATCATTTTCCTCTCTTCCTACTCGTACACATGCCTTATATCCTCAATAAAAACTTTTCACTGCTTTCAGCAACTTGCTTCCCACACCATGTACCTCTTAATACCTTCCACAGGGCATCTCTATCAACTTTATGATATTCCTTCTCCAGATCCATAAATGCTACATACAAATCCATATGTTTTTCTAAGTATTTTTCACATACATTCTTCTAAGCAAACATCTGATCCACACATCCTCTACTTCTTTTGAAACCACACTGCTCTTCCCCAATCTGATGTTCTGTACATGCCTTCACCCTCTCAATCAATATCCTCCCATATAATTTCCCAGGAATACTCGACAAACTTGTACATCTGTAATTTGAACACTCACCTTTATCCTCTCTGCCTTTATACGATGACACTGCATGCATTCCGCCAATCCTCAGGCACTTCACCATGAGCCATACATACATCGAATATCCTCACCAACCAGTCAACAACACAGTCACCCCCTTTTTTGATAATTCCACCACAATTCCATCCAAACCCGCCGCCTTGCCGGCTTTCATCTTTCGCAAAGCTTTCACTTCCTCTTCTCTGTTTACCAAATAATTCTCCCTACCCTCTCACTTTGCACACCACCTCGACGAAAACACCCTATATCTGCCACTCTATCATCTAAGACATTCAAGAAACCTTCAAAATGCTCACTCCATCTCCTCACATCACCACTACTTATTACCTCCCCATTATCCCCCTTCACCGATGTTCCCATTTCTCTAGTTTTACGCACTTTATTTACCTCCTTCCAAAACATGTTTTTTTCTATTAATGATACTCTATCCCCCGAACTCTCATTTGCCCTCTTTTTTACCTCTTGCACCTATCTCTTGACCTCCTGCCTTTTTCTTTTATACATCTTTTATACATTTTGTACACAATGTACACTAGTAGCGAGTGTGCGGAAAATGCAGGGTAAACTATAAGGAAAAAGAAAATACGGTGTCAAACGCGTTCGTTTAATCAGATCGTTAACAATGAGTACAGAGAGAGAGAACCAGACTTTGATATACTAACCACCACTGGGCAGGGCAAGCAAATGATTTGAAAAAGAAAACAAGTGAAGCATATGTCATTTATTGGCACAAAATCTTGTTTTCATATGAAAAACTTTGTTGATCTAGGAAACAAATTCAGTAGTGCCCGGCAGTTTATCAATCTATTTATAAATTCATCAATTTGTTATTCACCAAAATCCCTGCTGATGGTTTGTTGTAGGTTTTGTCTGAACCGCATGCCAAACATACTTTTCCATTGCCTACAAGTTCGTTCATTCATTCACCATTAAATTTATTGGGTTTAACGGACAGCGACCAATGCGGACGGTCATTAAGCCTGACCTACAAGTATCAGAATTAATTAATCTATTTATCAAAACACGTAAGCCAAACTTTCCAGCTAGACCCATAGTGAGTTCAGTTGGCTCCATCACATATGAATTGTCAAAGTGGTTAGTTTCTTCATTAAGCCATTTAGTGGGTATGATATCAAATTCTAGTAGGAACAATGTAGATTTGGTTAACAAACTTAATGATATCGATGTTAACTTTCATTTCAAACTTGTTAGCTTTGACGTTTCATTTGTTCACAAAAGTTCCAGTTAATGACTTCTTAGAATATCTATTTGATTTTTTGGATGATATTCATTTACCTGTTTCAAAGTCTGTTTTATACTGAATTGATAAGATTGTGTATCAAAGACTGCGTGTTTGAATTTAATGGAGAATATTATGCTAAAAGATTTGGTATGACAATTAGTAACCCTCTTTCACCTGTACTAAGTAATCTTTATATGGAATTTTTTGAAACAAAGTTACTAAAGGAAATCTTACCTTCTAATACAATCTGGTTTAGGCATGTAAATGATGTTCTTTGTGTTTGTCCAACAAATGGAAATTTACATACACTTCTCCCTTTACTTAACAATATAGTACCTTCCATCAAATTTACTGTAGAAAATGAAAATAATGGTATGTTACCATTATTAGATTACATGATTCATAGGGATGGAAACAAGTTTAAGCTTAACAAATACACAAAACCTATCAATGCATGCTCACATATCCATTATTACTCAGCTCAACATGAGTAAAATTATCATAATTCTAGTCTGTTCTTTAGGATATTACGTATTTGCAGTCCAGAGTTTATTGATGAATTTGAGACGATATATTATTGGATCTAAATTAAAGTATCCTAGATCTTTCATTGATAAATCCCTTAAGTTAGCAAAGAAATCATTTTATAGAATTGAGCCCAAACCTCCTCTTACTTCCCGTATTGTTTCAATCCTTTAATGTAAATTCTGCCTTCAGCAACAACAATACTATAAAGAATATCTTAGCCAGGAACTACAGGATGCATCTAGAGAGTGTAATGTAGAAATTGACGAGTTTTATGCTAGGCAGACTGGTAAGGATCTTTCATTTAGACTTCAGCAAAATAGATATACAATAAAAATAGGACAAGAACCAAATGCCTTGTTTGATCACGTTAGAAATTATGATCATTGTATTGACTGGAGTAATGCCATCTCTGTTATTAACATTAAACAACAGTATCACGAGAAATGCCATTGAATCTTCTGTTATTGAATACAAAAAGAATTGTAACCTTAATATTAGTGAAGGTCTATACAAATTGGATAGCTTTATTGTTGATATCACTTGTAAACAGTTCCTCCTTCCTGTTCACGTAAGTTTCGTACGCTTGTTGCCAGACCCAGACTCGCCCGACTTCCATTCGGGTAGTCACTTAGTTTACCAAATGGCGTCCTAGCTACGTCTCTTCGTTGTGTATCAACTGACTGTTATATTTCTCTCTGTGTCTCCCCTGATGATGTGATTATCACACGAAAGTGCACTTGGGAACTTTTTGTGTTTCATTTTCCCCGTGGACTCATAAGAATATCTTGATCACGCGAAAAATTGTGATCCTTTCCAACATATATATATATATATATATATATATATATATATATATATATATATATATATATATATATATATATATATATATATATATTCCTATGAGTCCACGGGGAAAATGAAACACGATAATTTCCCAAGTGCACTTTCGTGTAATAATCACATCATCAGGGGAGACACAAGAGAGAAATACAAGTCAGTTAATATACATCGAAGAGACGAAGCTAGGACGCCATTTGGTTAGGTTGTGTCTCCCCTGATGATGTGATTATTACACGAAAGTGCAGTTGGGAACTTAACGTGTTTCATTTTCCCCGTGGACTCATAGGAATATCTTGATCACGCGCAAAATTGTGATCCTTTCCAATATATATATATATATATATATATATATATATATATATATATATATATATATATATATATATATATTATCCCTGGGGATAGGGGATTAAGAGTACTTCCCACGTATTCCCTGCGTGTCGTAGAAGGCGACTAAAAGGGGAGGGAGCGGGGGGCTGGAAATCCTCCCCTCTCGGTTTTCTTTTAATTTTCCAAAAGAAGGAACAGAGAATTGGGCCAGGTGAGGGTATTCCCTCAAAGGCCCAGTCCTCTGTTCTTAACGCTACCTCGCTAATGCGGGAAATGGCGAATAGTTTAAAAGAAAGAAAAAAGATATATATATATATATATATATATATATATATATATATATATATATATATATATATATATATATATATATATGTATGCATAAAATCGCAGGAAATAGAACACGATAAGTTTTCAAGTGCACTTTCGTGTAATGATCACATCGTCAGGGGAGATACAAGAATGAGATGGAAGACGTCGAAGTCAGCTGGAATACAAGGGAGAGACGTAGCTAAGACACCATTGATAAACAAGCGTTCTCGGATGGTGGTGTTGGTGGTGTTCGGGGTCTGGCATCATGACTGTAGTAAAATTTCCATTATGTGGACAAGAAAAGGGAGATGTTTACAAATTATGTCTACAAAAAGCTGCCCAGTTGGTATAGACCTTCACGATTATTCATGTTGTAATTGTTTGTTTATTCAATAATAGGATATTCAGTGATATTTCTCGTGGTAAAGGAGCTAGTTGATAACTGAATTGGTATTACTACAGCCGAAACAATGGTTCACAATTTTTAACCTGATTAATGAAAGCACTTGATTCTTGTTCTGTTCTTATGTTATATCTATGTTGCTCAAGTCTAACATAAAGATCCATACCAATCTGCCCAACATAAAACATATTGCAGTTTTTACAAAGTATTATGTAAACATAATTCGCACAATTTTCTGGTAATTTTTCTTTATGAAAGTATTCTTTACAGCAGTTATTGCTGAAGCTCGCATTTACATTAAAGGATTTAAGCAATGTAGGAAGTAATGTAAAAATATCACTAAGAGGGAGAACTAAAAGATTCTTGATATCAAAATGAGGTTTGGATTTAACAATATGAAATGATTTCTTTGTCAATTTAATGGATTTATCAATGAAAGATTTAGGATACATCAACTTAGATCTAATAAGATATATCCTCTTAAACTCATCATAGATAAATTCCCGACTGCTTATATGTAATGTCCTAAGGAACATAGACTGGAATGATAATAATTCAACTCTGCCATGTTGAGCTGAGTATTAATGAATATACGAACAAACATTTGTTGATTTCTGTATATGCTAAATTTGCACGCTTCTATCCCTATGGATCATGCAGTCTAGAATTGGTAACATACAATTATTTTAGACTGCCACAGCAAAGTTGATAGAAGGCCATGCAGATAATGTTCTTTGTGTTTAGCCAAAAAACTAAAATCTACAAATAATTCTCCCTTTACTTAATAATGTATCATCTTCTATCATCTATTCACAACCTCCTGGAATCAAGTTAACCTATATTATGAGAAACATATGTACCTTATCTTTCTTAATAATCAAGTTATCTAATAAGAATCATCAAACATAGCATGCACATCACTGTAAATAAAAAAAGATACCTTAGATTAATCAGCCAACGTTACAAGTGCCAAAAGAAAAAATGTAACTGTTTCCCTGAACATAGGTTAACCTAATATTGTGTCTTGAGAGATGTGATATCGTGGAAGGTGACCTATGCTTTAATCCCCTTACCTGTCACTCGTATACCTGCCCAGCCCAGTGGCAGCTGGTATAGTATATTCTGGTTCCCTTTTGTCTGTACTTAATCTTGACAGATATACGAAAGCTCATGACACTTTGGACACTTGCTACCTTCTTTTTCGTCGTGGTTAATATATATATATATATATATATATATATATATATATATATATATATATATATATATATATATATATATTCGCTTTTCCCGCGTTAGAGGTTGCGTTAAGAACAAAGGACTGAGCACTGGCGAAAAATTCCTCACAAGTCCCCCATCTTTGTTCCCTCTTTTAGAAAAGTAAAAACTGCAGGGGAGGATTTCCAGTTCCCCACTCCCTCCCCTATTAGTCGCCTTCTACGACTTCCAGGAATACGTGGGAAGTATTTTCTCCCCTATATATATATATATATATATATATATATATATATATATATATATATATATATATATATATAGATAGATAGATACCTTGCATTTGCTCTTCATATTAATCGTGAGCATTTAATTTTGGTACCATTGCCTCCTCATGTCACCAGTTACACCATGTATATCTTACACGGTGAATCTCGGCCCTACAAGGGAGGTAGTCGCGACACAGCTGTTGACCAAGTGACTGTCATTTGTTATCAATATGCAAAGCTTAATTCTTTCGCCGTGAATATTCCCTGAGGTTTAGGAGGAGTGTTGAATTCGTCCCCTGGAAGAGGACCTTCCATTTTTTAAGGGGAGGATCAGGCTGGAACACTTCAATGATTCGTAAATGAAGGAAGGTATTGAGCGTTAGTGGGAAGGGAGGCGGGGCCTTCACGCCGAGGGAAGAGCCAAGTGTTGCGCACGTTGTTCATGTATGTATCAAGTTTACCACTGCACCGACGCAAGGAGGAGCGAGTGAGGGCACAGGGAGAGTGAGAGAGGGGAGGGAGAATAGATTAGGAGGGAGGAAAGATGATTAGAGGGAATTATAAGATACCTATTAACGCGTGCTTAGGCGGGGCGATTGACACGATACGGGGTACGTGTGTGTTGCTCATCAAAAATATAGTTCTTTAAGAATATTTATATATTTTGATTCACGTATATTATCAGTCTTGAATTTATCTAGATTTGATTTTAGCTATCTTCCTGGCTTTTCTGTTCATTCCTTTCATGTTTTACTTTTCGTATGGAAATAGATTAATATATCTCTCCAGGTTTCTGGTTAGGCACCCATATATATATATATATATATATATATATATATATATATATATATATATATATAGTGCCGTTTTATCATCGTGAATATTATCCCTCTCCTCCCACCGTGTGAAATGTAATGCCCTTTTCTTCTCTCTCTAACTCGTTAATTTCAGCTTATTTCTTCGGCGCCCACGCAACATAATATTCCTGTTTTGTTTATTTTATACTTATATATATATATATATATATATATATATATATATATATATATATATATATATATATATATATATATATATATATATATATATATATATATATTATATACTTGACCGCCGTCTCCCGCGTTAGCGAGGTAGCGGAAGGAAACATACGAGGAATAGCCCATCCACATACACATGTATATACATAAACGCCCACACACGTTTCAACATATACATACATATACAGACATATACATATATACACATGTACATATCCATACTTGCTGCCTTCATCCATTTCCGTCACAATCCCGCCAAACACGAAATAGCATTTCCCCCAAGCGAGTCCACGTTCGTTCACACTCAGTCTCTAGCTGTTGTGTGTACTGCACCGAAACCACAGCTCCCTTTCCACATCCAAACTCCACAAAACTTTCCATGGTTTACCCCGGACGCTTCACATGCCTTGCTTCAATCCAGTGACAGCACGTCCACCCCGGTACACCACATCGTTCTAATTCACTCTATTACTTACACGCCTTTTACCCTCCTGTATGTTCAGGCACCGATAGCGTAAAATCTTTTTCACTCCATCTTTCCACCTCCAATTTGGTCTCCCACTTCTTCCCTCCACCACTGACATATATATCCTCTTTGTCAATCTTTCCTAATTCATTCTCTCCATGCGTCCAAACCATTTCAAACATACAATATTGTTGGAATCACTATACCTTCAAACATACCCATTTTTGCTCTTTTAGATAATGTTCTCGCCTTCCACACATTCTTCAAAGTTCCCAGGACCTTCGCTCTCATCCCTACCCTGTGACTCACTTCCACTTCCATGGTTCCATCCGCTGCTAAGTCCACTCCCAGATATCTAAAACACTTCACTTCCTCCAGTTTTTCTCCATTCAAACTTACCTCTAAATCGACTTGTCCCTCAACCCTACTGAACCTATTAACCTTGCTCTTCTTTCACACACTTTACCAAACTGTCACCAGCTTCTGCAGCTTCTCACCCGAATCAGCCACCAGCGCTGTATCATCAGCAAACAACAACTGACTCACTTCCCAAGCTCTCTCATCCCCAACAGACTGCATACTTCCCCTCTCTCCAAAATTCTTGCATTCACCTTCCTAACAACCCCATCCATAAACAAATTAAACAACCATGGAGACATCACGCACGCCTGCCGACATTCATTGGGAACCAATCACTTTCCTCTCTTCCTACTCATACACATGCTTTACATCCTTGGTAAAAACACTGCTTCTGGCAACTTACCTCCCACACCATATACTCTTAAAACCTCCCACAAAGCATCTCTATCCACTCTATCGTATGCCTTCTCCTGATCCATAAATGCTACATATAGATCCATCTGTTTTTCTAAGTATTTCTCCCATACATTCCTCAAAGCAAACACCTGATCCATACATCCTCTGCCACTTCTGAAACCACACTGCTCTTCCCCAATCTGATGCTCTGTACATGCCTTTGCCCTCTTAATGCCCTCCCATATATTTTCCCAGGAATGCTCAACAAAATTATGGAAAGGATCACAATTTAGCGCGTGATCAAGTATATTCCTATGAGTCCACGGGGATATAAAAACTCGATGAGTTCCCAACCGCACTTTCGTGTAATAATCATCACATTAGCAGAGAAAGAAATATGTCAGTTGATATACAACGAAGAGACGTAGATATGACGCCTTTTGATAAAAATGTTACTTTACTTCCCATGTTGTTTGAATCCTTCAATGTAAATGTTGTCCTCAGGAACAATACTATAAAGAATATCTTATCGGGAACTAACCAGAAAGTTCTGCAGGTTGCATCTATAGAGTGCCATGTAGAAATTGTGATAGATTTTGTTAGGCAGACTGGTAAGGATCTTTCATTTATACTTAAACAGCGTAAATATAGTATAAGAACAGAACACGAATCAAATGCCTTGCTTAACCATGTTAAATATGATAATCATTATATTGGGTTGAGTAATGCCATCTCGGTTATTAACTGTAACTGCAGTGCCACGAGAAATATCATTGAATCTTCTATTATCGAATACATAAAAGATTGTAATCCACTAGAAAATGAAGCGCGATAAGTTCTCAAGTGCACTTTTGTGTAATGATCACATCATCAGGGGAGATACAAAAAAGAGTTATAACAGTCAATTAATATACAGGGAAGAGACGTAGCTAGGACACCATTGGTAGACGAGCGTTACCCAAAAGGTGGTGTTCGGGTTGATGCGTGCGTTGGAGTCTGGCAACGAATATCATAAGATTTTATCATATGGCAAAGAAAGGAAATTGTTTAAAAACTTTATAAACAATAAAACTTTACAGTTTGTATAGACCTTCCCTAGTATTAATGTTACATCTCTTTGTGTATTTGATAATAGAAGATTCAATACTTTTTCTTGTGGCAAAAGTTAGTGAGTAACTGAATTGGCGTTACTCCAATCAATACAATGATCATAATTTGTAACATGATTAAACAAAGCATTTGATTCTTGTTCTGTTCTTATACTATATCTATGTTGCTTAAACATAGAGCCTTACCAGTCTGCCCAACATAAAACAATGAATGTTTTAAATTGTACTCTATGAGCGCAGCCCGCAGAACCTTGTGGTGAATTCCTTATAAATGATAATAATAATTCACAGGGGAACAAATTAAAAAAAAAATTTCGGTGCCTCAGATTTTAGACACGATTCTATGTATAGTCACGCCGATGAGTAAAAATATGACCTCTCTTTTCTTCTAGCAGCTATAGTTTTTGAGATAATGCACTTATCAATGAATATATCTCTCATGAGCACAGATAATTCTAAGCGGAGCTTAAAATGTTTGCTTCTACACAATGGCAATCAGTCCCAGCTTGGTCACTCAACGAAGATGACTGAACAGCAGGATACAATCGCCCTGGTCTTACAGAAGATATCATACCACGATCACCAAATGGATAATCTGTGTGAATCTTAAGATGGTGACTTTTCTTTGGGTCTGCACAGTGGATACACCAAGTATCCCTGCTTTATCTGTCTCTGGGATAGTAGAGCTAAGGATGAGCACTGGGTGAGAAAACAATGGCCACTGAGAGAAAACACATGGTGGTTAGAGAAAAAATATAATCGCAGAACTCTTGGGTGACAGAGATAAGATCATTTTACCACCACTTCACATCAGACTAGGTTTAACGAAACAGTTTGTTAAGGTTTTGTACAAAGAAGGGGACTCTGCTTTGACTACATATGCAGAACAACCTTGGTGACCTAAGCGTGGAACAGGGTGAATGATTCCACCAAGATTTAAGAACCATGGAAGAAAGATACCTGGGACACTGGGATACCCATTCAACGTGACTGAACTAGGGCAGCTCACCGCAAGAAGCCTTTGAAACGTGGGATGTCTGAGTAAATGAACATTATATCAGTGATATATAACTGTCTGTACTTGTTTCACCATTATCTGATTCTGTGGATGTAATCTAATCATAGATAGACAAATTCTACTTGTATGAAGCCATTTTTATCAAAAAGGCAACAATTAACGATTTGTGGTCATCAATTCTTGTGCCCAATCGGTTGTATGCATAGCAATTAGGGGTACACAATAACTCGATAACCAGAACTGATAGAGAGAAACTGATGGCTTATTATTATCAGTGATCAAAACCTACTTAGAAAAAAAGCCTAATATCTCAGGCACCAAATTATATGTAATGATAATTTATTTGATATCTTATTTAGTCAATTTGTAATAAATTATACAAATTGAATCTCTTTTTGGATCCAGAGCCATGTTATAATATACATTCATTCTCATACACAATTTAAAGATAAAATAACGATATAAAAGTGCAGTTTGAAATATACATTAAGACAACAGATTTGGTTTAGCAGCATCATGCACACAGCAACATTAAGTCACAAACAATGAACGATTATCTTTTTGATTGTACATGATTGTAGAGTTTAATACTTCTGGTACCAATGAATTCTTATGTCTGATTCTTTTTTTGCAATGGTTAAACACAATCCTCTACTTGATCTTAAAAGTACATAGTCGTTATTCAGAGGATGGTGAAAATCACTCATGATTCTATCAGTTATATCTAAAAAATGTTTTGAATATATCAGGTAAAGTTACAATAGCACCCAATTTTCAAATCATTTTTAAAATTTTCCTAACTTTATTATGTTTTACTTTGCTCTACAACAGCAAAGTGTTGACTCTACGAATAGACTTTAGTCTCATCAACTTCCAGGTTTTTCGAAACTCTTAAAACATTTACTATTTGCCTACATTTTCTAAGAACGTTTTTAGTGTTAAGAACACAATTTAGACTATTGCTAATCAAAATCAATTATTTATAATAGTGCACAATATCTACTTGCTCTCCTTTGATAATTAGTTATTCAATGCACTTTTCCTTCCTGCGAAAGTCAATCACCATTTCTTTGGTCTTTTTGATATTCAGCTTAGAGTGATTTTCATCACACCATTGAACAAAGTCATTAAGTTGGGCCCGATATTCACGTTCATATCTATCCCTTTTTTCCAGTAATCATCACCGTGTCATCAGCATAATTTATAACGGAACAGGTTACGTAGTCACTATTGCAATCATTTGTATACAAAGCAAATAATAAAGGTGACAAAACACAGCCCTGTGGAGCACTGGTGTTTGTAAATATGGTATGAGATTTAACAATTCTAAATTTTACTAATGGTGGTTTATTTCTTAGGTAATTATTGTTACTAAAGGCAACATTTACATTAAAGTATTTAAGCAACCTTGGAAATAGTGTGAGATTATCACTAAAAGGGAGAACTAAAAGGCTCTTGGTATCAAGAAGAGGTTTTGGTTTAACTTTATAAAATGATTTCTTTGCCAGCTTAAGAAATTTATCAATGAAAGATCTAGGATACTTTAACTTGGATCCAATAGAATAGATCTCCTCAAACTAATCATCAATAAACTCTGGACTGCATATACGTAATGCTCTATGGAACATAGACTTGAATGATGATAATTCAACTGTCATATTGAGCTGACTTATGACCGATATATGATCATACACTGGTAGATTTTCTGTATATGCTAAACTTAAACATGTTTCCATTCCTATGAGTCATGCAATCTAAAAAAAGGTAGCATGCCATAATTTCAACTTCTACAGTAAGTTGATAAAAGGTACTAAATTTTTTCAGCAAAGGGAGAAATATCAGCACATTTTCATTTGTTTGCTGAACACAAAAAACATCATCTACATACCAAAACGAAATTCCTTTAGAGGGTAAGATATCCTTTACTAATTTGGTTTAAAATAATTCCATGCAAAGACTACCTAATAAAGGACGTAGTGGAAGTGAGGTTAGTCACAGGGTAGGTGAAGAGGCGAAGGTCCTGGAAGCACTGATCAGCAGGTTTGGATGGTATTGCAGTGGAATTTATTAAAACAGGGGGTGACTGTATTGTTGACTGTTTGGTAAGGTTATTTAATGTATGTATGATTCATGGTGAGGTGCCTGAGGATTGGCGGAATGCTTGCATAGTGCCATTGTACAAAGACAAAGGGGATAAGAGTGAGTGCTCAATTACAGAGGTATAAGTTTGTTGAGTATTTCTGGTAAATTATATGGGAGGGTATTGATTGAGAAGGTGAATGCATGTACAGAGCATCAGATTGGGGAAGAGCAGTGTGGTTTCAGAAGTGGTAGAGGATATGTGGATCAGGTGTTTGCTTTGAAGAATGTATGTGAGAAATACTTAGAAGAGCAAATGGATTTGTATGTAGCATTTATGGATCTGGAGAAGGCATATGATAGAGTTGATAGAGATGCTCTGTGGAAGGTATGAAGAATATATGGTGTGGGAGGCAAGTTGTTAGAAGCAGTGAAAAGTTTTTATTGAGGATGTAAGGCATGTGTACGTGTAGGAAGAGAGGAAAGTGATTGGTTCTCAGTGAATGTAGGTTTACGGCAGGGGTGTGTGATGTCTCCATAGTTGTTTAATTTGTTTATGGATGTGGTTGTTAGGGAGGTGAATGGAAGAGTTTTGGAAAGAGGGGCAAGTATGCAGTCTGTTGTGGATGAGAGAGCTTGGGAAGTGAGTCAGTTGTTGTTCGCTGATGATACAGCGCTGGTGGCTGATTCATGTGAGAAACTGCAGAAGCTGGTGACTAAGTTTGGTAAAGTGTGTGAAGGAAGAAAGTTAAGAGTAAATGTGAATAAGAGCAAGGTTATTAGGTACAGTAGGGTTGAGGGTCAAGTCAATTAGGAGGTAAGTTTGAATGGAGAAAAACTGGAGGAAGTAAAGTGTTTTAGATATCTAGGAGTGGATCTGGCAGCGGATGGAACCATGGAAGCGGAAGTGAATCATAGGGTGGTGGAGGGGGGCGAAAATTCTGGGTGCCTTGAAGAATGTTAGGAAGTCGAGAACATTATCTCGGAAAGCAAAAATGGGTACGTTTGAAGGAATAGTGGTTCCAACAATGTTGTATGGATGCGAGGCGTGGGCTATGGATAGAGTTGTGCGCAGGAGGGTGGATGTGCTGGAAATGAGATGTTTGAGGACAATATGTGGTGTGAGGTGGTTTCATCGAGTAAGTAATGTAAGGGTAAGAGAGATGTGTGGAAATAAAAAGAGTGTGGTTGAGAGAGCAGAAGAGGGTGTCTTGAAATGGTTTGGTCACATGGAGAGAATGAGTGAGGAAAGATTGACCAAGAGGATATATGTGTCGGAGGTGGAGGGAACGAGAAGTGGGAGACCAAATTGGAGGTGGAAAGATGGAGTGAAAAAGATTTTGAGTGATCGGGGCCTGAACATGCAGGAGGGTGAAAGGCATGCAAAGATTAGAGTGAGTTGGAACGATATGGTATAACGGGGTCGACGTGCTGTCAATGGATTGAACCAGGGCATGTGAAGCGTCTGGGGTAAACCATGGAAAGTTGTGTGGGGCCTGGATGTGGAAAGGGAGCTGTGGTTTCGGTGCATTATTACATGACAGCTAGAGACTGAGTGTGAACGAATGGGGCCTTTGTTGTCTTTTTCTAGCGCTACCTCGCATACATGAGGTTTGTTATTCCATGTGTGGCGAGGTGTCGATGGAAATAAATAAAGACAAACAGTGTGAATTATGTACATATGTGTATGTCTGTGTGTGTATATATATGTGTACATTGAGAGGTATAGGTATGTATGTTTGCGTGTGTGGACGTGTATGTATATACATGTGTATGTGGGTGGGTTGGGCCATTCTTTCGTCTGTTTCCTTGCGCTACCTCGCTAACGCAGGACAAAATAAAATACCTCGCTAACGCAAGACAAAATAAAATATCCTAAATATAAATATGTATATATATATATATATATATATATATATATA